>NC_042969.1:46386448-46736448 GCF_901001165.1 Salmo trutta
ATTTGAAAATACCCAAGCATGACAGGTTTAATTTCCGATCCCTGTGTCTTATAAAATGAACAATGTCGGTGTAGCATGAATTAGTGTAATATAATTCTTACTTTCTCAAGTAGACCATTCTTCCCATTTCTGGCTGCCATCTTTCCTTCCTGTACATTTGCTGTGGGTGACCTGGAACAATCTGATTGGCTAAAATCATAATTTTTGCAACCAAACAAACTGGGAACGACGTACGTTTGCGGAAGCGATTTTGAGTGTTTTTTTTTTAACCCACGGTTCAAACTAAGAATGAGGATTCAATGTGCGGATACGATTATGCAGAACCGCGGGGCACCGGCGTTGGCCCGTGAACTGAACAGCTCACATGTTCGTTAACAATCTGGGCAAGCCGCAAAGTCATAAACCCTGCCCAGTTTGACAATTTATCTTCTTAAAACCTGATTTGAACCCCAACCTTAAATTAAGACCAAATATATCATTTTCTTTTTCACGATGAAATCGAGGGGGGATTATAAGATCTTTCTCTGTCTAGTATGTATACAGAACTAAAATATAAATGCAACATGCAACAATTTCAAAGATTTTACTGAGTTACAGTTCATAGAAGGAAATCAGCCAATTGAAATTAATTAATTAGGCCCTAATCTATGGATTTCCCCAGTGGGTGGGCCTGGCTGCCAAGTGGGCGGGCCTATGCCCTCCAAGGCCCTCCCATGGCTGCACCCCTGCCCAGTTATGTGAAATCCATAGATTAGGGCCTAATTAATTAATTTCAATTGACAGATTTCCTTATATGTTCTGTAACTCAGTAAAATCTTTGAAATTGTTGCATTTATAATTTTGTTACAGATATGATAGCCAGCTACAGTTATCACCAGGCAATGCTAGCTAGGTGCTGTCAGCTTGACTAAACACTATGTCAGTGCAGGCTTTACCCTACACATAGAACTGAATTAGCTGACCATCTTGAGATGGCAAGTCAGTCATGAGTGGAGAAGTCCTCAACTTCAAAACTTTGTTAGCAAAGCTAGCTTAGCTTAACTCGCTGTACTCAATACTGCCCTTGTTTGTTGTGATTGAATGCAAAAGACACACCCAAATCAAACCACATCCCCAAGACAACTCTTATTTGCCTTCAGTCATGCCCGGTAGCACTCCTTAATGAGTATTGATGAAAAGCAATGCCAAATCAGGAAGTGCAGTCACCCTTTAAGTGTTTTCTATGGCATATAATTGTTGGTGTAGTAATGGCCCGTGGGTCCTAGGGTCCCAATGGTTTTTTTAACCTTTATTTAACTAGGCAAGTCAGTTAAGACCAAATTCTTATTTACAATGACGGTCTACCCCAGCCAAACCCTAACGACGCTGGGCCAATTGTGTGCCGCCCTATGGGACTCCCAATCATGTCCGGTTGTGATGCAGCCTGGAATTGAACCAGGGTCTGTAGTGATGCCTCTAGCACTGAGACGCAGTGCCTTAGATGTACTTGGAGGGAGTTGCTCTTAGGTGTTCTGCAATTAAGATTTGCAGAGCAACACCTCCCTTGGTTTAGGTGATCATCCCCACCGAATACACAACTGTAGTGATTAATTGGAAACAACTTGTGTCAATTACAACAACATTTCCTAGGGTTTTATACCTGCATCAAGGCTAGTGGACATTACATTTAATCGTATTTCCAGCAAAGTGCCAAAAAAAAAAAAAGCAGCATGGCACTAGTTATAGCTACAAGAAAATTAGCTTGAGGAAGAAAAATAGATGCTTAAAGATAGTAAGATTTATTGAATTTAGCTAGAAACTCAAGTTCCAATGAATGTTCAAATGAATGATTTGAAGATAAACATTAGTTATTATATTTACATTTCTGGGGGTTCTATGTATGACCTCCAATGCAAACCAATGACTGTAATATTATATTATATTATGTATTATCTTTGCTGTCATTGTGTTGAGTGGTCAAATCAATGTCTTGGAAAGCCATTCAGCATTCAAACATTTCACATTTCAATACCAGATACTGGAGAAAAAAACAGAAAGAATAACATACAGTTGAAGCCGGACGTTTACATACACTTAGGGTTGGAGTCATTAAAACTCGTTTTTCAACCACTCTACAAATTTCTTGTTAACAAACTATAGTTTTGGCAAGTCAGTTAGGACATCTACTTTGTGCATGACACAAGTCATTTTTCCAACAATTGTTTACAGACAGATTACTTCACTTATAATTCACTGTATCACAATTCCAGTGGGTCAGAAGTTTACATACACTAAGTTGACTGTGCCTTTAAACAGCTTGGAAATTCCAGAAAATGATTTCATGGCTTTAGAATCTTCTGATAAGCTAATTAACATCATTTGAGTCAATTGGAGGTGTACCTGTGGATATATTTCAAGGCCTACCCCCTTTGCTTGACATCATGGGAAAAACAAAAGATATCAGCCAAGACCTCAGAAAAAATATTGTAGACCTCCACAAGTTTAGTTTATCCTTGGGAGCAATTTCCAAACGCCTGAAGGTACCACGTTCATCAGTACAAACAATAGTACGCAAGTATAAACACCATGGGACCACGCAGCCGTCATACCACTCATGAAGGAGATGCATTGTCTCCTAGAGATGAACGTACTTTGGTGCGAAAAGTGCAAATGAATCCCAGAACAACAGCAAAGGACCTTGTGAAGATGCTGGAGGAAACAGGTACAAAAGTATCTATATCCACAGTATAACGAGCCCTATATCGACATAACCTGAATTGGCAGCTCAGCAAGGAAGAAGCCACCGCTCAATGCTCAAAACCACCATAAAAAAGCCAGACTACGGTTTGCAACTGCACATGGGGACAAAGATAGAACCTTTTGGAGAAATGTCCTCTGGTCAGATGAAACAAAAATAGAACTGTTTGGACATAATGACCATCGTTATGTTTGGAGGAAAAAGGGGGAGACTTGCAAGCCGAAGAACACCATCCCAACCGTGAAGCGCAGGGGTGGCAGCATCATGTTGTGGGGGTGCTTTGCTGCAGGAGGGACCAGTGCACTTCACAAAATAGATGGCATCATGAGAAAGGAATATTGTGGATATATTGAAGCAAAATTCTCAAGACATCACTCAGGAAGTTAAAGCTTGGTCACAAATGGGTCAACCAAATGGACAATGACCCCAAGCATACGTCCAAAGTTGTGGCAAAATGGCTTAAGGACAACAAAGTCAAGGTATTGGAGTGGCCATCACAAAGCCCTGACCTCAATCCTATAGAACATTTGTGGACAGAACTGAAAAAGCGTGTGTGAGCAAGGAGGCCTACAAACCTGACTCAGTTACACCAGCTCTGTCAGGAGGAATGGGCCAAAATTCACCCACCTTATTGTGGGAAGCTTGTGGAAGGCTACCCAAAACATTTGACCTATGTTCAATTATTTAAAGGCAATGCTACTAAATACACTCAATTGGTATGTAAACTTCTGACCCACTGGGAATGTGATGAAATAAATAAAATATTAAATAAATCATTCTACTATTATTCTGACATTTCACATTCTTAAAAATAAAGTGGTGATCCTAACTGACCTAAGACAGGAAATGTTTACTAGGATTAAATGTCAGGAATTGTGAACAACTGAGTTAATGTATTTGGCTAAGGTGTATGTAAAAACTTCCAACTTCAACTGTATGTGCCAACCTCTTTACATACTTAAAGTGAAAGTTAAAACGAGACGAGCTTGAACGAAAAGAAACGTCTTTCAGGTCTCCGTTGCCTTTGAATGGGTTATGTTTCACAGTTCCTTCAGAATGTGAATGGACATGATCAGAACAAGTTGTTTCCTTCAAAGTACAGCGCTGTCAATGAATCATGTAGGCTATACAAGTGGTACATTCTGATTACTATAAAGAATCAATAACCTAATCTTTAAATCAGGAAAGTAAACAAAAAACTGCAAATCAGCCATTTGGCACTAACCTATTTCCATTTGGCACCAACTTCCCCTCCAATACTAAAATATGCATCTGATTATTTAAACTGCATGTATAAAAAAGTATACAAGTATGTGTACATAATGTGCATATTAATATTGCAATATCTTATACTTAAAACATTTAAGTAGTAATGGATATTAAAGCTAATATTTTGGCATATGCCATTGGAAAAATATACATCTTCAGAAAAACAAGAATCAAATAGAATATGGAAAGACATTTCTCAAATAAAATATAATAGCCCTTTGAATAAGCGTCTCAAACGATATAGTAACTACAACTCAAAGATTAGAAAAATAACAATGCTGATGAAATATATTAATGTGGATTCTCCAATAGAAATATTGCATAAAACAGTTGTCCTAATTACCACCATATTATAACCTATAATTAATATAGATCAAAACTATAAGCTTTGGCAGTGCTACAGCTTTGTAAAGTTGTACCATAAACATGCATAGAGCCATTTTAGTTTGTAGTAGTCAATAAGAGGGCATAAATCATTTGAGAGAAATGCAACAACGCAACAGTGAGTGTTGAGGTAGAAGTGTGGGCATACGATTGACAGAAAATACATACCGGTATTGAATTTGATCAGAAAATCATCCTCCAAAAAAACATTATTGTACCCCTTTCCAATATTATTGTAATAGTTTTCAGCAGAGTTTACACATATTGCATATATTTAACCTGTCCACACTGATCTAACTCAACAATCTGACATGTCCAGGAGCTGCAGTGCAACCGAAGAGTGTAAGCGGCTGTACACCTCAACACCCACACGTTTCAGGCTGCCTGCATTGCAGTTTTTCTGCCCAGATCGTCAGATCATTAAATCTTATTGATGGGATTTCTGCAATGTTAACCACTACTCTGGCAAATACTGTCTAACATTGACAGAAACAAATCAATATGACTTCAATTTGATAATCTGCAACTCTGTGTCGCAAGACGTCCAGCTGTTCATGGTAAAACCACATCGCTGAATATACCTTCAACTAAAAATAATACCAAATTATGTCAAATAAGTTCTGCTACAAAAGGCAATGAGATTTAGAGCGATTGAGGTGCCAATGGACACTGTGCAAAATATTTTAGCTGAGCCAAGAACATAAACTGGGCAAGGTTTCACTGTAATGGAACTTACATTTTACGAGTGTTTTAACAATCCATCATTCCTAATGCACAAAGATGTTACAAGTGTTTCCCAAAACATCACATAGAGGTGCTAAGTGCATCGTTGGTGCAGAAAGGAACATGTGGATCAATAATCAATAGGATGTTACTCTTCTGGGTTCATGGGAATCTGAATGAAGGGTCTGACAAAGTAATAGTGTTAGATCGTATGTCCACATCCTTGGCTGAGCAAGAATCAGAATCATACATGACCCTGAACACAAACATTTTCAAGTGTCTGCACAGTATGAATCAACAAACACAACCTCATGCCGTAAATTATTACATTTTTTCTCAGTGCATTAACTGCAGAAATATATGATGTAGTGTTTTTACATTTTTTCACGAGTAACTGCAAACGAGAAGAAAATAATCATGTTCAGCAAAATCATGTTCGTAGAAACTAAATCTAAGTTAGTCTTTAAAAGCACTGAATTTGGAACATGGTCAACAAAAACAGTATAGTTCTTGTATGCAAGAAGTTGGCTGATTTATTTATTTTTAAAAAAAGCACAAGAATAACCATTTAATAATTGCAATAAAAGTGCTCATTCCTTTTGGAAATTCTTCCTGATCTACGTGGATTGCATTCGATTCTGTTTTCACTGCAGGACCGGAGAAAGTAGTTGTCAAAACTGGTCTTTTGCTTGTCTACTTGTTGCTGTTCCCTGTCAAACTGTCTTTGAAGATTCAACGCTAGCTCTCTATCCTCGCTCTCTTGCTGTACTTGTTGAAAATACAGGTCAGCCTGTGCACACTCTATATTGAAACCATTTTGGCTCTGGGATCTTGGCCTCTTGAGTCCAGACTCTGTCTCTTCCAGGTGTTTGGTCTTCTGGCTCCTCTTCTTGCCCCTCCTTGAGGTAGGTTTGTTCTGGGCACAGTTTCTATTGTCCAAATATTTTTTCTGATCCTGTGAGTCCTTTGATTTAAGATTGCAACCCCTAACACTGGCATTAATATTGTGTGGGACTAAGGTTGGATTTTGATTAATTGAAGTTGGTCCACAATGTGATACAGGTATCACCACAGACTCCGAAGAAACCCCACACTCTGTTACAGTCTCCTCACTGTTTAAAGGTACAAATGGAGTATGAAACTTTGTGAATTGTTTTTGATGGAGGGCTGTCTCTCCAATGGCCTGGTAAAATATCAGTCTTTGTTTATTATGTATACAGGTTATTTCAGTGTCTTGCCCAAAGGAATCAGTCTTGGCACACCTACCCAAGTGTTCTTTTCCCTTATTTGCTGCTAGAGCGCAGCTACAGGGCTTGCCGTTCTTCTCTATGGGGCTTGGTTTGAAAACAAGGTCCTCGTTTATGGGGCTGGTCAAGGTGCCCTTCGAGGTCACTTTGACAGACTGACGGTCCACCTCTATCTGCTTCCATTTCTGGAGGATAGTAGGGCTGGCTTCATAGCTGGTGGGCCTCTCCAGGCTGCGGAATAAGTTCCGGGGGGTGGACTTCACAATTGTGGGTTCCATCACTCGCCCGTCAGGTAGTCGCTTTGGTGGGGTGCACGGCGAGCACACTATTGGCTTGAAGTGATTCAGCTCCTCAGAGATACTGTCATTGCTCTCAGGGCTAATGGACCTCTCCTGTTTCGACTGGGGGACCATAAAAGGTGTTGATGAAGCCATGACGACGCCTCGCCAGCTATGCCTCTTGTCTTGGACAATTATGGGTGCCGAAAGAGATCGGCTGTTCTCAGAGGACAGAAGGATTCCTGCATTGTAGCTGAGAGCAATACTTGCCTGTACAGAGACAACAAACCAACAAAAAAAGGAAGAGCAATGTTTTAAAGGTCATGAAGTCAAAATCATATTTTTCATGAAATTGGATGATTTTGATGAAACCAGATCAAAGTATGATGACCAAAGCACAAAAAAGTACTGTTGCTTCTACATTGATCAAGTTTGATCATAAAGTTACTGGTCCCATCCCATGTCAAACACTTAGATTCAAGGAGACAGGATTATTAAATGGATAGGGTGACATCACCAATGTTCCCTCAAAGTTTTTGGGGCACTGAGCAAATTACAGGCCTACATTTCATAAGACTTTTAAAAACATTTTAACATTATGAAGGGCTTGACATAAATGTATGATTTTTTTACTTGGTCTGACACCATGGGCCAGATAGGTGAGTGTAAATTGCATTGTATGATGCAAGAAATCACTTTACAAAATAAAATGTATTATTATTACCATACAGAGAATTAGACAATGCAGGCTACCCCTCTGCCTACTGGCTTATTTGCATATACAAGCCAGTCTCAAAATACAACACTGGCCCTTTCTTAAAATGTAGCCTACAAGTTCTGTGCTCTTGTAGGAAGCAGTAACTCCCCATTGCTGACCTATACTTATCTATAACTGGGCTAATAACTCACTAACTAGCAAACAATATCAATAAATGTTAACATGCGCAGCTCTGATCTGGAAAGCGCATTCATTCACTTGCAGGTTATTGAAAGACCCCTCATGGGCTACCCGAGCGAATTGTACTGCATTGCGCTCTGGCTATGCCCACAACAAAATCACAGACTCAATCTTTGGAAAGTTAGATTTGGTTTGTTGCATTGAAAAGGGACTGATAATGTTGATCACAGAAAAAAACATTGATCTATATATTGCAAACTAATGGGGTGAACTTAGTGAAGTTCAATCTCTTGCCCCTCTGCGCGGCCTGGCATTTCTTCTGCCCTGCAGTCCTGTGCTCACACACAGCTTAGAGGAAACATTGGACATCACCCTAACTATGATATTCTCTTATCTAATTTAAATAAGTACCGCCTTGTAACCAACAGCAGAGAAGGCAAGTTTGCAGAGGTGCGTGGTTTGTATACAGTGCCTTCAGAAAGTATTCTTACCCCTGGACTTACTCCACATTTTGTTGTGCTACAGCCTGAATTCAAAATGTCTTACCCATCTACATACTATAACCCATAATGACAAAGTGAACACGTTTTTTGACATTTTTGCAAATTACAGCTGTGAGTCTTTCTGGGTAAGTCTAAGAGCTTTGCACACCTGGATTGTACAATATTTGCACATTCGTTTTAAATTATTCAAAATGGTTGTTGATCATTGCTAGACAGCCATTTTCAAGTCTTGCCATAGGTTTTCAAGCCTATTTAAGTAAAAATGTAACAAAGCCACTCAAGAACGTAGTGGTAAGCAACTCCCAGTGTATATTTGGCCTTGTGTTTTAGGTTATTGTTGGAAAGCAGACAACCAGGTTTTCCTCTAAGATTTTGTCTGTGCTTAGCTCTATTCCATTTCATTTTATCCTGAAAACGCCCTACTCCTTGACGATGGTAAGCATACCCGTAACATGATGCAGCCACCCCCATACTTGAAAATATGAAGTGATGTGTTGTTTTGGATTTGCCCCAAACATAATGCTTTGTATTCAGGACATAATGTTCATTTCTTTGCCACATTTTTAGCACTTTTACTTTAGTGCCTTATTGCAAACAGGATGCATGTTTTGGAATATTTTTATTCTGTACAGGCTTACTTCTTTTCACTCTCATTTAGGTTAGTATTATGGAGTAACTACAATGTTGTTCATCCATCCTCAATTCTCTCCCATCACAGTCATTAAATTAATTGTTTTAAAGGTCACCATTGGCCTTATGGTTAAATCTCTGAGCAGTTTCCTTTCTCTCCGGCAACTGCTTTCTTTTCTACCAATAGGTGCCCTTCTTTGCAAGGCATTGGAAAACCTCCCTGGTTGTTGTGGTTGAATCTGTGTTTGAAATTCACTGCGTGACTGAGGGACCTTACAGAAAATGGTATGTGTGTGGGGTACAGACATGAGGTAGTCATTCAAAACTCATGTTAAACACTATTATTGCAAGTTGATTGCAACGTAGGTGACTTGTGAGAATGCTGTTCATTGACTACATCTCAGCGTTCAACACCATAGTGCCCACAAATCTCATCACTAAATTAAGGACCCTGGAACTAAACACCTCCCTCTGCAACTGGATCCTGGACTTCCTGACAGGCTGCCCCCAGGTGGTGAGGGTATGCAATAACACATCTGCCACACTGATCCTCAACATGGGATTCCCTCAGGGGTGCATGCTTAATCCCCTCCTGTACTCCCTATTCACCCACGACTGCATGGCCAAGCACGACTCCAACACCATCATTAAGTTTGCTGACAACACAACGGTGGTAGGCCTGATCACCAAGAACAATGAGACTGCCTGTAGGGAGGAAGTCAGAGACCTGGCAGTGTGGTGCCAGGACAACAACCTCCCTCAACGTGAGCAAGACAAAGGAGATGATCATGGACTACAGGAAAAAGGGGGCTGAACACGCCACAATTCAAATCGACGGAGCTGTAGTGGAGTGTGTCGAGAGTTTTAAGTTCCTTGATGTCCACATCACCAACAAACTATCATGGTCCAAACACAACAAGAAAGTTGTGAAGAGGGCAAGAGACTGACATTTTTTTGGCTTGGGTCTCCAGATCCTCAAAAAGTTCTGCACCATCAAGAGTATCCTGACCGGTTGCATCACCACCTGGTATGGCAACTGCTCGGCATCTGACCGTAAGGCGCTACAGAGGGTAGTGCGTACAGCCCTGTACATCACTGGGGCCAAGCTTTCTGCCTTCCAGGACCTACACTACCGTTCAAAAGTTTGGGGTCACTTAGAAATGTCCTTGTTTTTGAAAGAAAACCTATTGTTTTGTCCATTAAAATAACATCAAATTGATCAGAAATACAGTGTAGACATTGCTAATGTTGTAAATGACTATTGTAGCTGGAAACGGCTGATTTGTTATAGAATCTCTACATAGAGGCCCATTATCAGCAACCATGACTCCTGTGTTCCAATGGCACGTTGTGTTAGTTAATCCAAGTTTATCATTTTAAAAAGGCTAATAAATCATTAGAAAACCCTTTTGAAATTATGTTAGCACAGCTGAAAACTGTTGGGTTGATTAAAGAAGCAATAAAACTGGCCTTCTTTAGACTAGTTGAGTATCTGGAGCATCAGCATTTGTGGGTTCGATTACAGGCTAAAAATGGCCAGAAACAAATACCTTCTTCTGAAACTCGTCAGTCTATTCTTGTTCTGAGAAATTAAGGCTATTCCATGCGAGAAATTGCCAAGAAACTGAAGATCTCGAACAACGCTGTGTACTACTCCCTTCACAGAACAGTGCAAACTGTCTCTAACCAGAATAGAAAGAGTGGGAGGCCCCGGTGCACAACTGAGCAAGAGGACAAGTACATTAGAGTGTCTAGTTTGAGAAACAGACGCCTCACAAGTCCTTAACTGGCAGCTTCATTAAATAGTACCCGCAAAAACACCAGTCTCAACGTCAACAGTAAAGAGGCAACTCCGGGATGCTAGCCTTCTAGGCAGAGTTCCTCTGTCCAGTGTGTTCTTTTTATTGGCCAGTCTGAGATATGGCTTTTTCTTTGCAACTATGCCTAGAAGGTAGAGGACATTTCTAAGTGACCCCAAACTTTTGAACAGTAGTGTATATACTAGGCAACGTCAGAGGAAGGCCCAAAAAAGCTCCAGTCACCCAAGTCACAGACTTTTCTCTGCTACCACAGGACAAGCGGTACCAGAGCACCAAGTCTAGGTTCAATAGGCTCCTTAATAGCTTCTACACCCAAGCCATAAGACAGCTGAACAAATGAATCAAATGGAGTTACTTTTCAGATGTTTTAATATAATAATTTTTTACTTTATTTAGTAAATCTCTTAACTCTATTTTCTTAAACTGCACTGTTGGTTAAGGGCCTGTAAGAAACCATTTCATGGTAAGTTCTACACCTGTTTTGTTTGGCGAAATGTGACAAGATTTGATTTGTTAAGCAAATGTTTACTCCTGAACATTTTATGCATGAGATAACGATGACTCAAGACAATTCAGCTTTTCATTTAATTAATTTGTAAAAATGTCAAAAAACATAATTCTACTTTGAAATTATGGGGTATTGCCTGTACAGAAAGTACAACCAAATGTGCATTTGGAAAGTATTCAGACCCCTTGACGTTTTCCACATTTTGTTACGTTACGGCCTTATTCTGAAATGTATTTTTTATTTATTTGTTTAAATCCCCCTCATTCAATCTACACACAATACCCCATAATGACAAAGCAAAAACATGTTTAGACATTTTTGCAAATTCATAAAAAAACTGAAATTTCATATTTACATAAGTATTCAGACCCTTTACTCAGTACTTTGTTGAATAACCTTTGGAAGTGATTACATCCAGTCTTCTTGGGTATGACGCTACAAGCTTGGAACACCTGTATTTGGGGAGTTCCTCCCATCTCTGCAGATCCTCTCAAGCTCGGTCAGGTTGGATGGGGAGCGTTGCTGCACAGCTATTTTCATGTCTCTCCAGATATGTTAGATTGGGTTCAAGTCCAGGCTCTGGCTGGGTCACTGAAGGACATTCAGACACTTGTCCCGAAGCCCCTCCTGCATTGTCTTGGCTGTGGGCTTAGGGTCATTGTGCTGTTGGAAGGTGAACCGTCACCCAAGTCTGAGGTCCCGAGTGCTCTGGAGCAGGTTTTCATCAAGGATCTCTCTGTACTTTGCTCCAGTCGTCTTTCCCTTGATCCTGACTAGTCTCCCAGTCCCTGCCACTGAAAAACATCCCCACAGCATGCTTCACCATAGGGATGGTGCCAGGTCCCTACCCCCCCCCCTCCCCTCCCTCTGGCCACTCTACCATAAAGGCCTGATTGGTGGAGTGCTGCAGAGATGGTTGTCCTTCTGGACGGTTCTCCCATTTCCACAGAGGAACTCTGGAGCTCTGTCAGAGTGACCATCGGGTTCTTGGTCACCTCCCTGACCAAGGCCCTTCTCCCCTGATTACTCATTTTGGCCGGGCGGCAGGCTCGGAGGCCACACTGTTCTTTGGGACCTTCAATAATTCATATGTTTTGGTACCCTTCCCCAGATCTGTGGCTCCCCACAATCCTGTCTGGGAGCTCTATGGACAATTCCTTTGACCTCATAGCTTGGTTTTTGCTCTGACATGCACGGTCAACTGTGGGACCTTATAGAGACAGGCGTGTGCATTTCCAAATCACGTCCAATCAATTGAATTTACCACAGATGGACTCCAAGTTGTAGAAACATCTCAATGATGATCAATGGAAACAGGATGAACCTGAGCTAAATTGCGAGTCTCATAGCAAAGGGTCTGAATACTTTTGTAAATAAGGTATTGTTTTTTTTATTTTCATAAATTTGCTACAATTTCTAAAAACCTATTTTTTGCTTTCTCATTATGGGGTGTTCTGTGCAGATTGATAAGGAAAAACATTAATCAATTTTAGAATAAGGCTGTAACATAACAAAATGTGGAAAAAGTTGAGGTGTCTGAATTCTTCCGTAATGCACTTTAGGCCAGTGACACAAAATCTCAATTTAATACATTTTAAATTCAGGCTGTAACACAAAATGTCCCTGTAGCTCAGTTGGTAGAGCATGGTGTTTGCAACACCAGGGTTGTGGGTTCGATTCCCACGGGGGGCCAGCACAGAAAAAAATAATAAAAAATGTATGAAAAAATGTATGAAATTGTATGAAATGTATGCATTCACTACTGTAAGTCGCTCTGGATAAGAGCGTCTGCTAAATGACGTAAATGTAATGTAAATGTAAAAAGTTGAGGAGTGTGAATACTTTCTGAAGGCACTACAGCTAGATAGCTACTCTACTGGTGCCAAAATTTGACTGTAGGGTGTCAGCAAATATCATTAAAAGTTTACACTATTCATATATAGCAAAGATACTTAGGTCTCGCCTTTCATCTGTGTCTGGTGTTCGCAAGCTAGCTCTTCAGCCAGCATGGAACAAAGGGGTGGGGGGGTCGTTCAAAACTGACAGTTGTCATGTCAACACATTGGTTTGTGCTGCTGCGAACCGCATCAGAAAAGACATGCCAATTTCAATGTTGTTAGCATCTATGTTTCTTGAAGTAGGCGTTTCAAAGAGCTGTCAGTCAAGATGAGCTCATGAATATAAACTCCCTGCCCACTCAGCCTCTTTTCAAACTCCCCGGTAGTAAGCCTTGAGAGAGAAATTAGCCATGATAGAAAAGAATGTCTACAATTTTTTGCATTTCTATTATCCAAAAATATGAGTGATACAGTATTTTAGTCACTCAAAAGACTATTTTACATGGGAATCAGAATGACTGTTCGGGACCTTTTTAAGCATTTCAGAAATAAACAACTGACCATTTTAGGGAATAAAATCTTCCTTTAAAAGCCCAGCTTTATACCTTGTCCAGTCCAGGAAGATGAGTAGACACCCTCATTTTCCGCCTTCCCTCCTCTGTATCGGTACAGCTCTGGCTTCTCTGCACCACATTGGTCTGTAGACCACTGAGGGAAAAGTGGACTACGTAAATAACTGAATTAAAGTACAAAAAACATTCAATGTAACATCAATCGTTCAATGGCTTTGGAAATGTATGTGTGCAAAGAATCAATACTGCAGCATTAAGTAAATGTGAGCAACATGATTATTCAACTGTAATAATGAGGACATTATTACAGTTACAAGCAGCCTTCAATGTAAAAAACAAAACAAACATTGATAATAGAAGCAAGGGGATTTCAGTACTCTCTTGTGAAGCCTGCCGAGGTCTTTGTTCTTCTAACAAATGCAGACACATTTCTGGTTCTCTTCCCAACGGGTTCTTCATTCTCCGAGTCTGACAGCAACCCATAGAACTGGAAGAAAAAGCTGTATATCTCAGCATCATGTTTACACTTATTCATCAATGTGTTGGCATACCAATCGGAGCAATCTATTCATATGATTGTTACAAGATAAAACTAACAGGATCTTGAAAGTGCTTGAGTGTTCCACATTCCTCTTTTCTGTTGTGGAGGACTTTCCTCCTCCCCTCTTTCTCTTCATTCATTGGTAACTGAAAAATAAAAATTCCTTCTTACTGACAGTAACTGAACCCAAGGGATCATTCACATGACCTGTGGTTGTTTGAAATCAATGTGTTGTGTGCCCATCTACTACAATGGAATTTGAGAATAGGAATAAGATGATATCAATGTATTAAAATGTTCTCTAATTTAAGTCTCAAACACATAGTTCTCCTTTTGAGGGATTTAGGGGCATTGTACAACAACACTTCTGTAAATAACTATGTTAAAAAGAAATAAGGCCTGGGGGTGTGGTATATTGGTCATATATCACGGCTATGGGCTGTTCTTAGGCACGACCCAACGTGGAGAGCTAGGACACAGCCCTTAGCCATGGTATATTGGTCATATATCACACCCCCCCCCCCAGGTGAATTATTGCTATTATAAACTGGTTACCATCGTAATTGGAGCAGTTAAAAATAAATGTTGTCATACCCATCGTATATGGTATGATATACCACATTCAAGGCTCAAACCACCCAGTTTATAATAATCCATATTACAATATTACCTTTACTTGGTTTCCATACTCCAGTCGGATCTCTCCAGATTTGGATACGTGAGCAGGCGAGCTGAACATTTCTGAGAAAAATAAAACATTTAAATGATCAAAATCACTCAAATTTTCTCAAAACAAGAGCTGGGTCAAAAAGGTTTGGTAACCACCGGATAGAACAGGTACTCACAAAATTCCGTAACATATTACATTGAAAAACACCCCAGCCCCAAGTCTGGGCAAGTCACAGCCAAACTTTCTATGCTTAGAATAGTATATCAGAACTGACTGGTCCAGCCTTGTCTGTCTGTACAAGAGCCTATTGGTTCTATGGAATGACCATCCAAGGCGCGTACGGAAGAACGCATAGCCCCGAGTTGAATAGAATGTGTTACAATGTACGAGAAAACGTTCTAATTCCTAATTCTATCATTGTAAAACAAAGTAACACAATTGTTAACCACTGTCAGTTGCAATGTTTGCCGCGATAAAATGTTTTTTATGCCGCGAATAAAAAAGCCAATATGCTTTCCTACTTTGTGTTCGTGATCATAATGGCAGGTAGCCTATAAAAGGAAACAAATTAAGAACACTGGAAAAAATCCTTACGACATACACAAATGTATGTACCCTACAGAACAGCCTAAAACGGAATTGTTGTCAAAAAAGCGTACCTTCTCCACTAGTCTCACGGTCTCTCTGCTCCATTCTCCTCTTGCATCGTTGTGGATAACTCTTTCGAACAATTTCCCAAAGTTCAATGTTCACTAGGCTTTTCTCCCGGGACTGTTTACGGGCCCAGCTGGATACTCGCAGCCGGCAAAGAGGACAGCACAAACTGGTAAATTCCACAGTCCGCTTGAAACAGTGCAGACACACCGAGTGGCTACATGGCATAGTTACCGGCTCCAATAAAATCTCCGAACAAACCGGACACCTTGCCTCGTCCAGGGTCAGCAGCTGTGAATGTGTCCGAGTGTTCAGCATATCGGCGGGCCTGGCTTTGCATTTTTGCCCTAATCCACTAGTAGATCTGGCAGACCCTGTCGCCGCCATTTTCATTGGTCTCTCCCTACCAAAGATGGTTGATAAATGAAGATAAGTTACTCAGGCCGTTTACCATTGAAAACCATTGTCAGTTCCGATCTTCGTAGGGGGTGGTTCTATAGATACCAGCGTAATATCAGCTGGGTCTGGTCTACCTTTTGTGCTCAAAACAAAAAAAAGGGCACCCCCCCAAAAAAATGTCCCACTACCGCGATCAGGAACTTGTTAAGCAATTATTACAATAAAAGGGGAAAGCAGCACAATATGATGAGTAAAGTATTTTGCTAAACTAGTTTGAACTGGAATAAATTATGCACTTACTAACAATGACCAACACAATTCCAGTTAAATTGAAGATTGCAATAAATACTGTAGCCTACCACTACTATATCCAACCCAAATGTTACCACTATCATGTATTAAAACTTTTGACCAGCGACCCTCAAAAGGGAGTAGCAAAAAACGTGCATGCACGCGCGTCAGCAAATGCGAACATGCGCACACAATTGCTTCCCAAATGTCATTACCGCCATAAACGTTGATGCATTTTCAAAACGCAAGATAGGCTACAGAAATAAATTGCGTTTTACACCTGCATTTGGAGCTGAAAGTCATTCATGTTAGCAGCCAATCTCAAGTAGAGATATATCATGTCACTTCTCTGGAGTCCAGAGCAAGCAAAATCACACAGACTACTTATAGCAGAGGTTGCCGGAATGGATGGAGAGGATGTTCTTAATGCCTGCCTGCAGAGTGCTAGTTCAATCTGCCAGCCTGTAAACCCTGTTCTTTCTCACAAATAACGTAATACATTTGCCAGAATATGTTACATCCAGGGGCGAAAATCTGATATCAACTTTGGAGGGGACAATTACATGACATTTTCTCAAGAGCAATTCCTGAGGGGGACACCAAAAGTAGTGCTGTAACACATAGCCTACATTGTAATTTGGTAAATGTATATTGAAGAACCAAAGAAATAAGGTGTTTGCCATACTCCTAACTACCGGTACCCAAAACTACACAACTAATCACAACAGCAATACCATTGCCTTTAACAAATCTTAGTTCAGTCACCAGTTTAAGTTGAGAGTGGGGGTATCCATGGCATTTTCCAATTATGTTCCTATTTTACAAGTAAAAAAAATGGAGAACCTTTCATAATGTTGCCAAACAAAGACTCAACAAACTTACCTGAGACTCCCTGTCTCTGCCAGTCTGTCCCTGCATATCTGTCCCCAACTCTGCTGTCTGTGTGCCATCTGTTGCCTGCTCTGCCTGATGACATCATTGTGAAACATTTCCATTAGAATTTCATTTCTTTCTTATGAACATTTTATCAACTAGTCTTTGAGATATTAGGCTACTAGGGTTCTTACTTTGCGTTTTGGTGTACTGAAAAATACTCTGATGTCCGTCTTTTATTTTTCTGCCATTTTTCTACCTGGCTGGCTGGCTACACACACACACACACACACACACACACACACACACACACACACACACACACACACACACACACACACACACACACAGTGTGTAGGTTATTTACAGTAGGAGATGGGCTTCTATCATCTTATCTTTTATCATTCTATTTGGGCTTCGATCTAAAAGGTAGCTAGCAAATGTGAAACGGATTGAAATGACAAGAGTTGACAGCTGTATGAGTTCACCATTTACACAACATATGCTGCAACCTTTTGTAATTTTAATAGTTTGTTTCATATTGGCTGGCTTCCAACAATAGCTGAATTTGCAAAGCTGGCGAGCACCAATTCCGTTTCAGTGGTGTTTGCTATAATCTTTGCTACCCGGGTTAAATAAAGGTGAAATAAAATAAATAAATAAAAGTTCCCTTGCGACAATTTAGCTTTTGTACCGAGACCATTAAATATATTTAAGACAATGGTAGAAGAGAGTGTAGTTCTGTTCAGTTTGGACTTCAGTTTTTCGCTAACCTTATCACAGGGACTTTGAAGCACTAATTTACATCATCTGCATGCTGATCTTGGAATAAATTGACGATTGCAAAGATTCCATCTTTGACGAGGCCACATAAATGGAATAGGTACTAGCTAGCTTAATAGTTAATATTTGCGCGCTAGCTCTGCATATTCAGCTAGTGTGTGTGCGCGATTGACTGGATTAACCTTACGTCAGTTACGTTCATTGAGTGCCTTTCAGACAGTAGACACGACCCCTCTGTTACCTTGCCAACTAAGGAACTGGCAGTGGATCAAACCATTGTGAGGCAAAGGGTGGGGGGGTTGCAATCTTTTGAAACTTAAAAACGCGCTATTAAGTGTCTATAATCAGCACAATTGCTTTCATTGCGTATTATTAATATTATTTAAATTACATAGTTATGTTTCAGTGAAATATTGGGGGGGACAAATCATATTTTTCCCAGGATGGGGGGGTCGTGTGTCCCCCGTCCCCCCCGGGATTTCCGCCCCTGGTTACATCTTTATCGCATAATATTGAAGGTAGTGCGATTTTTACAGCTGCTCACCTTTAGGCATATTGCCAGTAGCCACCCAAACTAGGCCTATCTGAAACATGAAAATTGTCAATCAAATCGTCAGGTAGCCTATTTTTCTGGCTATGAATGAGTAGTAGATTTCTAAATGGTATTTTATTTGGATGATAACGTAGGCCTGCTTGTTTTTGCCAGGCAAAACTGGAGAAAATTAAACAAGGTGCGCCAATGGCGATGACTGGTCATTGGTCAACAATCAAAATGTGCCTTTTGGTTCTGAAGCATAGATGAAAATGTTTTGTATACCACCACCGAAAAGGGCACTTTGGAGACAAATGGGTGTTTTGCTCTTCACAGGTAGGGCCCTATCTGTGCCTAATTGACTGTAATTTAACCCCCCAAAAATGAGGGAGTGGGGTTCCATCTCTGTCCCTATCTCTATGTTTGAAAACAATCCCCCCCAGTCACTCAATGCATCAACGACAGCAGAGGAACACAAATTGGGTGTGTGTAACCGATGTGAAATGGCTAGTTAGTTAGCGGTGGTGCGCGCTAATAGCGTTTCAATCGGTGACGTCACTCTCTCTGAGACTTGAAGTAGGGTTTCCCCTTGCGTTGCAAGGGCCGCGGCTTTTGTGGCGCGATGGATAACGTTGCTTCGTGGGGTGTCAGTTGTTGATGTGTGCAAGGGTCCCTGGTTCGAGCCCGGGTTGGGGCGAAGAGAGGGACGGAACCTACACTGTTACATGTGCTTGATTTATCTTACCGGATTAGCAGAGTTCGCGCCTTGGAATAACCTGCATAAGCCAAGCCCCTAGGGCAGGATTTCCCAAACTCGGTCATCGGGACCCCAATGGGTGCTCATTTTGGTTTTTGCCCTAGCGCTACACAGGTGATTCAAATAATAAACAAATCATCAAGCTTTGATCATTTGAATCAGCTGTGTAGTGTTAGGGCAAAAAAATAAATGTGCACCCCTTAGGATCCTGAGGACCGAGTTTAGGAAATGGTGTGCACCTACCCAGCACACCACATGTACTAAAAAATCCTATATAGTACCACAGTATGAGTCACAATACCCATAAAACCTAGCGGTCAACCAAGGAAATGGTTCCAATCGTTTTTCCACCATTCATTTTTCCCATAGGTGATTTTAGTAACACTTAAAATAAGCACTGTGTTTTGTGTAGGCTTACCCTGTGACGTTTTGATAACTGTGGAAATCTCTCTTAGACAAGGTGACTTTTATCAATACATCAAATCAAACTTTATTTGTCACAATCGCCGAATACAACAAGTGTAGACCTTACCGTGAAATGCTTACTTTACAAGCCCTTAACCAACAGTGCAGTTCAAGAAGAGTTAAGAAAATATTTGCCAAATAAACGAAAGTAAAACATTATAAAAAGTAACACAATAAAATAACAATAATGAGGCTATATACAGGGGGTACCGGTACCGAGTCAATTTGCGGGGGTGCAGGTTTGTCAAGGACATTTCTACATGTCGGTAGGGGTGAAGTGACTATGCATAGACAATAAACAGCGAGTAGCAGCAGTGTACAAAACAAATGGAGGGGTGGGGGGGTTGTCAATATAAATAGTTTGGTGACCATTCGATTAATTGTTCAGCAGTCTTATGGCTTGGGTGTACAAGCTGTTGAGGAGCCGTTTGGTCCTAGACTTGGCGCTTCGGTACTGCTTGCCGTGCGGTAGCAAAGAAAACAGTCTATGACTTGGGTGACTGGAGTCTCTGACAATTTTTTGGTCTTTCCTCTGACACCGCCTATTATATAGGCCCTGGATGGCAGGAAGCTTGGGCCCAGTGATGTACTGGGCTATACGCACTACCCTCTGTAGCGCCTTACAGTCAGATGCAGAGCAGTTGCCATACCAGGCGGTGATGCAACCGGTCAGGATCCTCTTGATGGTGCAGCTGCAGAACTTTTTGAGGATCTGAGGACCCATGCCAAATCTTTTCAGTCTCCTGAGGGGGAACAGCATCCTCCCGGATACCCTAGACACACTCCAATTCGCATACCGCCTCAACAGATCCACAGATGACACAATCTCAATCGTACTCTACACTGCCCTTTCCCACCTGGACAAAAGGAACACCTATGTGAGAATACTGTTCGTTGACTACAGCTCAGCGTTCAACACCATAGTGCCCACAAAGCTCATCACTAAGCTAAGGACCCTGGGACTAAACACCTCCCTCTGCAACTGGATCCTGGACTTCCTGACAGGCCGCCCCCAGGTGGTAAGGGTAGGCAACAACATGTCTGCCACGCTGTTCCTCAACACTGGGTTCCCTCAGGGGTGTATACTTAGTCCCCTCCTGTCCTCCCTGTTCACCCACAACTGCGTGGCCAAACACAACTCCAATACTATCATTAAGTTTGTTGACGACACAACAGTGGTAGGCCTGATCGCCGACCACGATAAGACAGTCTACAGGGAGGAGGTCAGAGACCTGGCAGTGTGGTGCCAGGACAACAACCTCTCCCTCAATGTGAGCAAGACAAAGGAGCTGATCGTGGACTATAGGAAAAGGTGGGCCGAACAGACCCCCATTAACATTGACCCGGCTGTGGTGGAGTGGGTCGAGAATTTCAAGTTCCTTGGTGTCCACATCACCAACGAGCTATCATGGTCCAAACACACCAAGACAGTCGTGAAGAGGGCACCTCTATTTGCCTGTATTTACTCTCAGATACACCAGGGTAAGCCTACACAAAACACAACCCTTATTTTAAGTGTCTCTACTCTAAAATTCCCTATAGGAAAAATGTATGGTAGAAAAACGATTGGAACCATTTCCCTGTTTGACCACTAGGTTTTAAAGGTATGATGACACCTCCAATGTGGGGCTCTATGAGCAGGCAATCTGACTGTAGGCTAGTGACAATGCATTTACTGTGGGCACCAATAGTACAAATGACTACTTTCCTGGACTTAGAGTTGACGCACGCCTATTCACTGCTATAATATAAGCTATTTGTAAAACCCAACTTGGCCATAGTCTTTTTTCACTTATTTATTTTTCAAGAGTTTCCCATATTTTCCCCAAGACACCCCACCCTGGAAATTAATTAATGTTATGATCACTGTTGATTGGAAACTGCCAGTTTGCAAGTGACTTGAAAAACAATCACTTACATAACTCAAAACATATGGTAGACTAATATTTTGCACCTCCTTGTAATACTAAAAACTATTGTGGATGTTGTGCTCTCAACCTCACATAAAACACAAGTCACAATGAGAGTACTTAAGCCTGCAGTTCAAATCAGTCTGGTTTTTCAAATCCGTTTTGGTCTACTGACTGTCCAAACAGCAAGTTACAAGTGACCAAATCGGATGTGTGTGGCTACGCTAGTTGTCATAGTAACGACATGGTGCAGGGTTGTAGGCTGATTGGTGGTGGTGCTTGTGCATACTATCACTCAGAAGTTATGTAACAAGCTAAGTTGACAACAATGCCTGCCATGGACATTCCCCAATTGCTTTGAATTTTCAAAATCATAGGGTAAGAACACTTATAAAGCCTCAAAGGATAACATGATCCAACTTTCAACACAAGTCCTTTTTGGCGAGCCATAGCAGTCAACTAACTAGTTAGCTACCACATGTTATTGTCAAACTGTCAACAGAGTAGCTAGCAAGCAACAAGGTATGCTGAATAACAGTCTAAAAACCACTTGAGGGCAAATATCAGATTTGACCGTTCAGACAAATCACATGGCCAGGAATCACCTAAGGTGGTTTGAAATGTGGCTTGAAATATCTGATTCCATGTGCTTTTTGGCTGTTCAGACTGCAGGAAAAAGAACAGATTTGAATCAGATATGCAAATAAATAGGAGTTGAGTCACTTCCAACTGCCAATATGAACAAGGCTTTAGAGATCGGATTGCACTGTTGCCTCAGCTTCAGGCTTAGCTCAAGTTGTTCTCTACTCTGTACCCAACCACATCATACCCAGTATTACTCAAAACTCAGCAGCAATGTAATATCTTCCACAGAGTGTTTTAAAACCTGTTAGGGATAGGGGGCAGTATTTTCACGGCCGGATAAAAAACGTACCCGATTTAATCTGGTTACTACTCCTGCCCAGAAACTAGAATATGCATATAATTAGTAGATTTGGATAGAAAACACTCTAAAGTTTCTAAAACTGTTTGAATGGTGTCTGTGAGTATAACAGAACTCATATGGCAGGCCAAAACCTGAGAAGATTATATAAAGGAAGTGCCCTGTCTGACCATTTCTTGGCCTTCTGTGGCATCTCTATTGAAAATACAGCATCTCTGCTGTAACGTGACGTTTTCTAAGGCTTCCATTGGCTCTAGGAAGGCGCCAGAAAGTGGAATGATAGCTCTGCAGTCTCTGGGCGAAAAACAGCGGGGGGTTTTGTGAGTGGTCCTTCTGAGGACAATGACACTGGTGCGCGTGTGCACGAGACGAGTCAATTTTTTTCTTTCACTGTTTGAACGGATACAACGTCTCCCGGTTGGAATATTATCGCTATTTCATGAGAAAAATCGCATAAAAATGTATTTGAAACAGCGTTTGACATGCTTCGAAGTAAGGTAATGGAATATTTTGATTTTTTTTGTCACGAAACGCGCCGGCGCGTCACCCTTCGGATAGTTACCTGAACGCACGAACAAAACGGAGCTATTTCAATATAACTATGGATTATTTCGAACCAAAATAACATTTGTTGTTGAAGTAGAAGTCCTGGGAGTGCATTCTGACGAAGAACAGCAAAGGTAATCCAATTTTTCTTATAGTAAATCTGAGTTTGGTGAGTGCCAAACTTGGTGGGTGTCAAAATAGCTAGCCGTGATGGCCAGGCTATGTACTCAGATTATTGCAAAATGTGCTTTCGCCGAAAAGCTATTTTAAAATCGGACACCGCGATTCCATAAAGGAGTTCTGTATCTATAATTATTTTAAAAATTGTTATGTTTTTTTTGTCAACGTTTATCGTGAGTAATTTAGTAAATTCACCGGAAGTTTTCGGTGGGTATGCTAGTTCTGAGCATCATATGCTAATGTAAAAAGCTGGTTTTTGATATAAATATGAACTTGATTGAACAGAACATGCATGTATTGTATAACATAATGTCCTAGGAGTGTCATCTGATGAAGATCATCAAAGGTTAGTGCTGCATTTAGCTGTGGTTTTGGTTTTTGTGACATGCTTTGAAAATGGCTGTGTGATTATTTTTGGGAGGGTACTCTCCTGACAATCTAATGTTTTGCTTTCGCTGTGAAGCCTTTTTGAAATCGGACAGTGTGGTTAGATTAACGAGTCTTATCTTTAAAATGGTGTAAAATAGTCATATGTTTGAGAAATTGAAGTTATAGCATTTTTTAGGTGTTTGTATTTTGCGCCACGCTATACTATTGGATATTGGTGAGGCGTTCCGCTAGCGGAACGTCTGTCCCTAATTAAAATGTCTAACCATTTAATTTCAAAACATATTGTATGCGTGATAATCATGTCAGGGAAGCTAGAATTGAAGCAAAGTTTTAGGTGCATGACAATAACATGTGAAAAAGAAAAAGAGAGCCACACTCTAGGAGCTCAGATGCAACAATTGAATAACCTAATAACCAACATTTCAACAGACAAGCTGTCTTCATCAAGTTATAATGACAAACACTGCGGGTCACTAGTTTATATAGTGTCAAAGGACACACACAGGTGTCTGTAATCATGGCCGGGTGTGGCTTGATATCATTGGTTAATTCACAGATATAAATAGAACATATAAAAACATAAATGGATAGCATACAATCATAGACACAATTTGAATACATAGGTCTTTTACAATAAATAGCAAAATCACAATAATCACAAAAATGGCTTCAGATCAAAGTCTAAGTTGAGACCAAGGGGAGCAAGGATCTTTAAATGAAAGATTTTGATGTTAAGGTAGACATGTTCAAGTTTTTTAGACACATCCTTTTAAGGGAATACTGTAGCTCCCCAAATCGTGATATTTCAACTAAACATGTAGGCTGCTCACCTGCACATACTCCGACTCCTTTTAGAAGTAAGAGTTATTTTGTACCGCCAGCCAATCACAATCAAATATTGAAACATATTGCAGACTCGTTGAAAAAGATGTTGGTAATCTCCTTAAGAACAAACATGAGTACATATCTTTCCATAATAACCTAAAGATGAATTACAATCTGATACGTCAGTCCTTACCCGCCCTGCTGATAAGGGTGGGTTGGTGTACACATGGAGGACAGTTTATGTAAATGAATGTCATAGACAACTGCTTGACAACACCTTTTACAAGAAACTCAGAAGTTTCTTCCCAATTTCAGAACACGATCTTTACTGTCCTAGATGGGTATTTAAGTTCTGGTCAAATCACCTAAAAAAACACAACATTTTGGCTATTCAACACC
Source organism: Salmo trutta (assembly GCF_901001165.1). Classification (NCBI taxonomy): domain Eukaryota; kingdom Metazoa; phylum Chordata; class Actinopteri; order Salmoniformes; family Salmonidae; genus Salmo; species Salmo trutta. The sequence continues at coordinate 46,411,014 of NC_042969.1, forward strand.
CTAAAATTGACACTTTCTATACTTTGCCGAAATTACACAAGAATGTTACAAAACCTCCAGGGCACCCTATTGTAGCGGGCATTGAAGCAGTAACGGCCCCTCTATCTACTTTTGTTGACTTTTTTATTAGACCACTCGCAGATCAGCTCCCCTCCTTTGTAAAGGACACCAGCAGTATGATCTCTATTATTGAATCTGTTGATCCTCTTGATGGGGGTCACCTTGGGTTCATGATAAGGACTGCACCAAATGATTGATGTATTATAATAATTGATTATGCTTATGTTGTATTAATAGAAGGGGGAGGGCTATAAGAACCTCCCCCACTACATTTATAGAGTCCTGGACCACAGATTAGCAATATATGCATTATAAGGTTGATTACAGTTTCACAGTTCTTTTCTAGTCTCTGCCTCATAAGAAACGGTCTGAGCAGATGTATGAGCCATTGCAGTCAAAACAGGGTGTCTGTGAGAAAGCACCTCAAGGCTAAAAGAGATACATAGACACAGACCCCTGCAGGGGAGTAAATAGATAAGAGACAAGTCAGACATACCACTGTAAGCCACACATGAATGGAAAATTACTGCTGAGCTCTTAGAAAACACTGGACTATTGCTTTCTCCTGCAGGTTTTTAGAACTGTATATGCATGGGCTTGGTCTCATGAGTAGAAGGTGTTGACGTAGGCAGTTACATCACTAGGGGTCAACTGTAACTATATTAAAGCAACTTTAACCTTTTTTATTTTGCGGAACTTACTCTGAAACATACGTGATATGCTTCTGTTGTCAACTTCTGTCTGCAATTGCATTAATAAAGGTTTGATTGATTTACTTAAAGAAGATATTGTCTGACTGCTGATTTCACCAATAAGCCAATGATTGACAAGGAACCTACCCCGACACTCTCCCTGAGAATACTTTGTTAGTTACTTTTGATGTTTAGTCATTAAACACGAATGTTCCACACGAGGGCAGTATTGAAACATGGAACATATTCTTCTGCAACATGTCCCTAATGAACTACCTTCCAGTGCATGCATTATAACATTGGCTGAAATAGTACTCACACACAACTATTTCATGTTTCTAAATGTATTTTTTTTCAGACGAAGAGTACTGCTATGGGATCCCCTATGGCTCCTAACTATGCTAATTTGTATGTGGGTTACATGGAGAAACAATCAATACTCAAACCTCTCAACAACAAAAAATATTGTCTATCATTATTATTTGGAAACAGTACATGATGATATTTTTGTTTTATGAAGGGGAAAACATCTCCAGGCATTCCATTATTTTCTTAAATCTTGTTCTTAGCACCTGAGATTTACTATGCAATCTGACACACGTCAAATGTGTGCTGCAAACATTGTGCTGCTACCATGTTGTGTTGCTACCATGTTGTTATGTTGTGTTGCTACCATGCTGTGTTGTCACGTGTTGCTGCCTTGCTATGTTGTTATCTTAGGTCTCTCTTTATTTAGTGTTGTGTTGTCTCTCTTGTTGTGATGTGTGTTTTGTCCTATATTTATATTGTATTTATTTAAAAAAACGTATCCCAGGCCCTGTCCCCGCAGGAGGCCTTTTAGTAGGCCGTCATTGTAAATAAGAATTTGTTCTTAACTGACTTGCCTAGTTAAATAAAGGTTAATTAATATAAACACATTTAAAAAATCTGTTTCCTTGATCTTCGGATTTTGTGTGAGGATAATGTTCTATATACTGATCTTTAAAGGAAACTTTCTGATCGTAACAGTTTGTTGAGGGCTGATGGCTGTCACCTGCTTCCCTTGAGAAACAGTTTGCCCTACAGCCAATTCTGTCGACAGAAATATGGTTGAGACGCAAATACAATTCAAGGAGAGGGGGTAAAAAAATTGTCAGATTAATTCTGTCATTGAGAAAATCCAAAACAAATCGAGACATGAGCTCTTTTAAGGACAGTCTCGCAAAAATAAGCATTATTGCGTTCTTACTACCCGCTATTCAAAGTGCTATGAACAAATTATGAGAATCGTTCACAAACATTGGCACATTCTAAGATCCGATGACAGTATCGGTCATGTGTTTTCGGACCCTCCCTTGGTCGTATTCTCAGAGATCAACTGGTAAACAGAACCCAATCGAAGATGTTATCATGTGCTCCACTAAGACAGTTATTTACATTATAACATTTACATTTTAGTCATTTAGCAGACGCTCTTATCCAGAGCGATATACAGTAGCGAATGCATACATTTCATTTCATGCATTTTTCTTTTTGTACTGGCCCCCCGTGGGAATCGAACCCACAACCCTGGCATTGCACACACCATGCTGGCGTTGCAAACACCATGCTCTACCAACTGAGCCACAGGGAAGGCATTATAACTTGTCATTGTGGGTAAAACGAAGCATAAATTAAAAGTACGAATCTCTAAGCATCGTAGCGCCATTAGTTGCAAAAACTCGACGTACACAAATATACATACACAAATCCTTTAGCACATCCAAAAGGTCGAAATGGTAGTTCTGCTGACAGGCAGACAGCACGGCAGACCCCGCTGTGGTTTGAGCATGCAGCTGCCTCATTTACATCACCTATCGATTAAAAAACAGCTCGTTTTTTGTTTGCCTTTATATAATTTTAAGTATCTTAATTTGAGTAAATTACCTTTCACAGTTTCATGAAATGTAGGTACAGTATTATAAATAGGTTCTTACAATTCTATCACCAGAGAAAATGTATCTGCTGAGCAACTATTAATAGTGTCACAGTTTACAGTTTTGTAACGGTTCAAATACATGCAAATTATGGTCTGTGGTAAAACTAAACAGCAAAATATAACTGAAAAACTTTACAGCTAGATGAATCAATCATCATTTCAGTAAACCTGATCTTGTCTGCTTCACAAGTGGGTAGTTTTCAAGACTTACATGCAATGGCCAAGAAAGTGAGGAGCACCAAGACCATTGTGCAGAGATATTTCATGATGATTTGCTCATATTGACTGTTCTTTAGTTAGTTATGCTGTTGCAATGCGACACTGTTGCAATGCGACAGTTTCTCAGGTTTAGCCTATTCTTTGCAATCAGTCCCAGTTAACTTAATAAGACTAGTAGTCATGAGTCAGAGCTTGTGCTTTTAATAAAACTGACCTGAAACATAGGGACCAGTGGACAGTACATGTTGGAATTGAATAGTATCATGTGTACTTACATTAGCCTATTCCTAGACCTGCCCTTCTTGCTCTTGTCAGAATAGTCTACTAGTGAAACAAAAAATTAGTTCCACTCGATGTAAGATTTATGTCTCCCCACCAAATTTAAAATACTCAAGGAACCTATCAGGGCTGCATGACAATAATCTAAATTGACTCCCTCATGCCATTCCTTTCATCTGCGATGATTTAAAAATACTGGATAGGTGAAAGCAATGTGGTGTGGGCCTTTATCCTACCTGGCATATGCTTTTACCAGACCTATTTTTTCAGGTCGGTGTAGATGGCAGGAAATTGACAAAAAGGTAGATACCACCTCTACCCCCAATGCCCAGGCCTGGTTCAAGTACTTATGAAATCAATGTATAATTCTCTCCATATCCTGGATCTAACTGGACAGATGGGTGAAAGCAAGGGGTTCCATTAACTTTCACAAATCTACTATAGGCCTAACAGACTACCTTAGGGAAACGGGGAATTTGTATTTTCAAAGTATTCAGAGGGGGCTCCATAGACATTTTCTCTCTGATGTTGTTCGAACACTGAAATTCTAGAGGGTAGTAATGTGGCCCTCCTTTGCCTCATAACAGAAAGGCTTCGGGTTACAACCCCGTCCAGTTGGAGGCGATAACGCACCACTCAGCTAGTTGAACTGCCACTAAAGATAAAATAACGAATCCAATATGGCTGCGCCCATGGTGTGGATGTCAAGATGTAACAAAGACTACAAGTGATGATGAAAATGTAACAATAGTCGACTAGTGACTTAACGTATCAGCCCCCCATCTACGAGATCTCGACACTGGAGAACCTGAATCATGGAGCCAGGCATTATCAAACACAGGCAAATAATGCAAAGTTCGTTGTGAAAGATGCGAGCTGCATGGTGTACTGTACTTTATGTCCTTCAGAATAGAAATGTTGAATTGTCTATCGAAAACATTGAAAAAGGAGTTTACACTCAATTATCATAAAAAAATGCACGCTTCAACAGCAGCAGCTGAAGTGATCCAGTTGGGTCGTATTTCCTATGCGCGTGCATTACAGGTACAGCAACTCTATGTTAGGAGACATCTGGATTCTAAAGACAAATTGCACAATGCTCTGCTACTGTGTGAACACCAGCCAGTCTACACCATTAGAATCAGACATTCACTATACCCATTCGAAGAGTGGCAAAGACTCAAACTCCTTGGTGCTGAATTCTTTCGTTGCAACCGTGGCAGGCTCATAACTATTCATGGCCCAGGGGAGTTGGTGTGCTACCCAATAATCAACTTGGGCTGCTTCAAGAAAAGTGTGAAATGGTATGTATTTGAGCTGGAGAGGACTGTCATCAACCTTTTCAGGAAGTATGTGGTAAAAGCATCCACCTCCCCAGACACTGGGGTCTGGGTTGGAAACAACAAGATATGTGCCATTGATAGGTTAACCCTTGATTTAAATAACCTTTTTTTTTTTTTTTGCTATGTTTACAACAGGGCTACAATGTGTCATGCTTGATATCACAGTCAAATGTTTCCTCTTTCAGGAATCCATTGTGGAAGATACATAACATCTCATGGATTGGCACTGAACTGCAACACAGATATGGGCTGGTTTGAAAACATTGTGCCATGTGGGATTGTTGGCAAAGGTGTCACCTCTCTCAGTCAAGAACTGGGATGAGATGTCTATATTGAAGAGACCATCCCACGACTGCTGGAAACTTTCAATGATCAGTTTGACTGCACACTGCTTCACGCTTGAGCATGCTTTTGCGGCACAGTCGATAGCGCGCCGGACTTCGGGCTTGAAGGTCGAGGGTTCGAGACCTGCTCCCTGTCTGCTGTTTCATTACCATATTCTAATAACAATTAAACAATGCACGGTAAATAAAACATGTATATTTTGACAATCATTATGTTGTTTTCTCTCCCTCTCCCGGGCATATCTGTCAGCTAAGAAACTACGTTTCCCACATTGCGCTATGAGGGCGTGAGCCCGCTGTTTTGGTGGTCCAAATGTAGCCCAGCGACTGAAGGCTACTAGTTGGTTGTCACTAGTTACCACAACCACAAAGTCAAAATTATGTCTAAACCCCGCCTATTTAAAAAATATATATATATTCTTAAAATTATTTAAAAAATATACATAACCACACTGCTAACCTTATGCCAAACCCTAACCATAAATTAAGACCAAAAATATATATATATTTTTTTTTTGATGAATTCTTACGACATATCCAATTTTGACTTTGTGGCTGTGGTAACTAGTCCCAACCTCAGTCTACTAACTAGTTTAACATTATAAAGACAATTTGAGTGCCAAAATAGGACAAGCCTGGTAAGGATGGGTCAGTATGTTGCTACGCTTGATAACTAGTTATAACTAGCTAGCGTGCTGTTTTCAAGAGTGATCACGCCATCCAGATGTCCACTGCAGATGATAACATGGTACTACTACTAGTAGCTAGCTAGCTCGGTCGCTCAACAACACCACTCTGCGCGTCAAGCTAACGTTAGCTAGCTAGCGTCCTAACGGTTTGTTAGACAATACATTTATTTTCTTATCTTCTGTTAGCTAGCTATATCTGTTTGCTGAGTTTCAGTAGCCAAAGCAAACACTCTCACACAGACAACGTCAAGACCGATACGATAGCTAGGGACATTATGTCCTGCCTGGCCTATTGCTAGCTTGTGAGTTTGCTAGTTTTGTAAACTAACGTTGGTTAACGTTAGCTACGTAGTTAACTAGCTTGATGTTTTGCTGCACAATATTCTACTATGGAGAACAACGGAGACCTGGACCTAAATTGCCATGCAACTGGGGACGTGCGACTTGATACGGCTATTTACCAATGGATAACGTGGGATAAGGTCAGTGAGTCAACTGTCAGTGTCATCATCATAGTTAACGAACACTTTTTTATTGACGAAGAAACTTACTGACTTGGGTTGTCACTTGCCTGGTATGTCAGGTGCAAATGCCTTGTCCTTCAGATCGGTGGTCTTCTGAAATGTGTGTGTGTCTTTAATAGTGGCAGGTAGCATAGCGGCTAAGAGCGTTGGGCCAGTATCTGTTTGGTTGCTGGTTCAAATCCCCATGCCGACTAGGTGAAAAATCTGCCTGTGCCTTTGAGCAAGGCACCTAACCCTAAGTCGCTCTGCATGAATGTTAAATGACTAAAATGTAAAACATGTTATGGAGGGCAAGACCTATCCTGGTGCCAGGTATGTTTGTGCTAATAATCCACTCCTTGTCATATGCCAAACTGTTTGTCATAATGACAAGGTGTGGATTATTAGCACAAACAAGTCTAGTATCCAGGCAACAATTTTTCTTATTACTAATCGCGAAGTACAGAGCCCGGCTCATGCAGCCTCTACTACACTCCCAACACTTGCACTGGAGCCCTAGTTTAGAAAGGCCTAAAGCAATGGATATGGCTGACACCCACTCTCTAAATGTCAGACTTCATAACCTTACTTGGACTGTCAGATCCATTAAGGAACTGTAAGGGCCCAGATCTATGTCTGTCTAGATTTAAGAGGATATTCTGATATTCTGAGGATATTCAAACGCTGATTGAACAGACAAGATTAGGCTACTTTTAGCAACAGCCAAGATTATCTTTTTTGTTCAGTTCCAGTGTAGCTCAACCATAATGCTGAAGCAGTGGGTATTGTGTATATTTGATTCAATCAGCAAGAAAGTCAGTCCTAAATTAAGTGGTGTGCAACTGTGTTGAGTAATGATGTCAGTAAGAGTATTTTTTGGGATGTTCTTTCCCATTCAGAATCCAAAGACCAGAGCTCAGATAGAGGCCCTTTTGCTGGATGGGCAAGTGGAGGAGCTGAGGCGTCGGCTCTGCTCCAGGATGACGTTTGGGACGGCAGGGCTGAGGGCAGCCATGGGTGCAGGCTTTGCCCTCATTAATGATCTGACCATCATCCAGTCCACACAGGTTAATAATAGTTTCCTTCAATGAGCAAACTATTCTGGCACAGGTTATGTTAAAGGTATAGACTCACTCAGCTATATGACATCATCGTGCACAGCGGAACAACTTCCTGTTTACAGATCTCAACAACAAATTGGCTCAGTTCTTCAGTGGCAGTAAATCATCAACCTTGGGTTTATACCTTGTCAGACTATACATACAATCCAGCACAGTACTATGCACCTTTTCAATTTGTTTATTAACTGCCAATAACCTCTTCGATATAGAAGACTACCAAGTAGAAATGTACTTTTAAAATGGAGATAGCCCACAATGGCGCTTTGTATCATTGAGGGGATTCAATTAATCTTGGGTAGATGTGTTTTGCACTGGGTGAAAGTTGATTGTATTGCTTTTGGAACCGGGCTACCTACTGGGCATGAGCAGGGTGCCCCATTCAAAGCCCACGGCGAAGTTGGCTCAAAACGAACGTGACGTAATTAAGCACGTGGAGTAATAACTACCATTGTGTTTTTCACATGCAAAAGTGATTGCTTTTGATGAAAACGCTTTATCTGCCTTCCCAATGAAAACTAGTTTGAAAATTCAAATGTATATTTTTTGGAAAAGATGTGTTGTATGTTTCTGGACGATGCACCATGCTGCCTTGTTGACAACATGACCGAGCGGCGCAGATTGTTGTTTGATTTGAGAAGGGCTCTCCTCCCTCACCGCTTTTGCCCGTTCACGCCACGGGACTCCGGCCCTTGCAAAAATAGGTGTTCTCTCTTTTCCATCTTTATGGAAACAGCCAATAGTGGCAGCCTTGACAGATTTGAAGGTTGTTGTTGCAGTAGTCTGTAAGCAAGTAGGCAACCCGCTGTGTATGATGTCATATTGAGGATTTTACCTTTTAATTTAGTACAAAGCTGTCCAGTGAGTCGGCATAATATATCAATCACAGGTTATTGTAAAACCACTATATCAATGTTTTAAAATAAGTGTCAGGAGTAACAGTGGTTTCTATATATTGGTATCAGCAATTTTAAGGTCAACCATTCATGAGATCAATGACTTTAGAATTGCAATATGGTGGTGGAGTCTCTACCTCTCAGTAGTTTTTAGATATATAGTTAAGGTTTATTTTGAATTGTACACATTTGGGGCAAAAATCTGAATTGTAACATGCATAGGCCTATGTAATTAAATAAAAAATAAAAAATGAATGTAGTATACAATATTACATTTAAGCAGTGTCAAAGGCATTTGGGCTGTTGTAGTATATACACTGAGTATACAAAACATTAAAAACACTTGCTCTTTCCACGACAGACTGACCAGGTGAATGCTATGATCCCTTATTGATGTCACTTGTTAAATCCACTTCAGTCAGTGTAGATAAGGGGAGGAGACAGGTTAAAGAAGGATTTTTAATCCTTAAGGCATAGATTTTGTATGTATGTATGCCATTCAGAGGGTGAATAGGCAATTACAAATTGAGGCTGTTCTGAGGGCGAAAGGGGGTGCAACTCAATATTCATGTTTGGTATAATCAGTGTATATATATACAGTATATACATTGAGTGTAAAAAAACCATTAAGGACACCTTCCTAATATTCAGTTGCACCCCCTTTTGCCCTCAGAACAGCCTCAATTCATTGAGGCATGGACTATACAAGGTGTCGAAAGCGTTCCACAGGGGTGCTGGCCCATGTTGCTTCCCACAGTTGTTAAGTTGGCTGGATGTCCTTTGGGTGTTGGATCATTATTGATACACATGGGAAACTTTTGAGCGTGAAAAACCCAGCAGCGTTGCTGTTTTGGACACAAACTGGTGCACCTGGCACCTACTACCATACCCCGTTCAAAGGCACTTAAATATTTTGTCTTGCCCATTCACCCTCTGAGAATGGCACACCCTACACAATCCATGTCTCAAGGTTTAAAAATCCTTCTTTAACCTGTCTCCTCCCCTACATCTACACTGATTTTGAAGTAGATTTAACAGGTGAAATCAATAATGGATCATAGCTTTCACCTGGTCAGTCTGTCATGGAAAGAGCAGGTGTTCCTAATGTTTTTTCACACCCAGTGTGTACAGTTGAAGTCGGAAGTTTACATACACCTTATCCAAATACATTTAAACTCAGTTTTTCACAATCCCTGACATTTAATCCTAGTAAAAATTCCCTGTCTTGGGTCAGTTAGGATCACCACTTTATTTTAAAAGAATGTGAAATGTCAGAATAATAGTAGAGAAAATGATTTATTTCAGCTTTTATTTCTTTCATCACATTCTCAGTGGGTCAGAAGTTTACATACACTCAATTAGTATTTGGTAGCATTGCCATTAAATTGTTTAACTTGGGTCAAACATTTTGGGTAGCCTTCCACAAGCTTCCCACAATAAGTTGGGTGAATTTTGGCCCATTCCTCCTGACAGAGCTGGTGTAACTGTGTCAGGTTTGTAGGCCTCCTTGCTCACACACGCTTTTTCAGTTCTGCCCACAACATTTTCTATAGGATTGAGGTCAGGGCTTTGTGATGGCCACTCCAATACCTTGACTTTGTTGTCCTTAATTTTGCCACAACCTTGGAAGTATGCTTGGGGTCATTGTCAATTTGGAAGACCCATTTGCGACCAAGCTTCCTGACTGATGTCTTGAGAGGTTGCTTCAATATATCCACAGAATTTTCTGTCCTCATGATGCCATCTATTTTGTGAAGTGCACAAGTCCCTCCTGCAGCAAAGCACCCCCACAACATGATGCTGCCACCCCTGTGCTTCACGGTTGGGATGGTGTTCTTCGGCTTGTAAGCCTCCCCCTTTTCCCTCCAAACATAATGATGGTCATTATGGCCAAACAGTTCTATTTTTGTTTCATCAGACCAGAGGACATTTCTCCAAAAAGTACGATCTTTGTCCCCATGTGCAGTTGCAAATCGTAGTCTGGCTTTTTTATGGCAGTTTTGGAGCAGTGGCTTCTTCCTTGCAGAGCGGCCTTTCAGGTTCTGTTGATATAGGACTCGTTTTACTGTGGACATATATACTTTTGTACCTGTTTCCTCCAGCATCTTCACAGGGTCCTTTGCTGTTCTGGGATAGATTTGCACTTTTCACACCAAAGTACGTTCATCTCTAGGAGACAGAACGCGCCTTCTTCCTGAGCGGTATGACGGCTGCCTGGTCCCATGGTGTTTATACTTGCGCACTATTGTTTGTACAGATGAACGTGGTACCTTCAGGCGTTTGGAAATTGCTCCCAAGGCTGAACCAGACTTGTGGAGGTCTACAATTTCTTTCCGGAGGTCTTGGCTGATTTCTTTTGATTTTCCCATGATGTCAAGCATAGATGCACTGAGTTTGAAGGTAGGCCTTGAAATACATCCACAGGTACACCTCCAATTGACTCAAATGATGTCAATTAGCCTATCAGAAGCTTCTAAAGCCATGACATCATTTTCTGGAATTTCCCAAGCTGTTTAAAGGCACAGTCAACTTAGTGTATGTAAACTTCTGACCCACTGGAATTGTGATACAGTGAATTAATCTGTCTTTAAACAAATGTTGGAAAAATTACTTGTGTCAGGCACAAAGTAGATGACCTAACCGACTTGCCAAAACTATAGTTTGGTAACAAGAAATTTGTGGAGTGGTTGAAAAACAAGTTTTAATGACTCCAAGTTTTAATGACTCCAACCTAAGTGTATGTACACTTCTGACTTCAACAGTATGTACAGTGTTTCCCCTAGGACCTTTTTCAGCAGCAGTAGTGTTGCAAGGTATACCGAAACGTTGGTACTTTTTCATTACTACAACATGAAAAACGGTTCAGTCCTAGAATTTTTGTTACTTTCGGGTAGTTCTGTTAAATCTGTCTCACTGATCAGCGCAACCAAAGTCTTCTATACCGTTACTCATTGCTAGCCTGAACTGGGAGTCTGGGCTGCATAATTTTAGCATCCCACTCATGCTGCACAGAAGTTAACACACTTGAATAATGCGACACGGCATGTATAAATGTTAAAACTGTTAATTACCGTTCGCGAAACAATGTCCATACAGGCTAGAACACTTTACAATGCAAGAAGATACCAGTAGCTTCCAGCTTTGTAGGCTAACTTTTCTTGTTAGCTTACAGCTGAAGCTAACATCAATTCAAAACCCTAGTACTTTGTTTGTGATTATATGCAAAATATGCGTTCCAAGCTGTTTGCCACTAAAAACATTTTCATTCACTTATTCAGTCTCCATCAGCCAAAGATGATCTATTTCCCTGAGCAAACTGACTGACTGACTGACTGACTGTGTGTGTGTTTTGTGAATAGGGCTCCCGACTGGTTGCACCCATCTTGCCTCATGAATGATGTCATTACTTGTTCAAGAGACAGCACGCACTTTTATGCAAATGTTGTTGATCAGTACAGCAAAATAAGGCCCAAATGGAAGGGAAATAGATTGTTTGTTATCTGTAGCCCCATGAAATCAGCCAAAACAAGCTCAATAACTCAGTGCATGCACACACTCCTATTGAATACGCATTCACCAGTATTGTTAATAGGCCTAGGCTAAATCTTGATTTACCCAGTTTATCAATAGAGATTTACCATTCAAATAAATTATTGGTAAAAACAAAGTCATATTGATTGTATCATTGTATAATTGATTCATTAATGCATAAATGGCTATCTCTGAAAAATGTCCGTAACATTTTTTGAATAAAATGATATTGAACTCAAAAGATGCCCAATTGTTGACCAGAGCAGTAGTGTCTGGATGGATCAAGTGCCATTCTGTGACTTTGGCTAATGTACATTTCTTTTTTTTGCTGGGGTATCATTTTGATATTGAGTATCGTGATGTTATCAAGTATAGTGATACCAAACCTGGTATCGAAGTCAAAATTCTGGTATCGTAACAAACTGACTGTGTCTCATGGAGCACAGCACACACAGTCTAACAACTCACCTACCTACCAAAGTTTCCCTTACCTCCTTTTCAAAGTGAAAGTTAATAGAAAATAAGAATTTTAAAGAGCTATAGACATGGCCTCATCGTTGTATTCTTTTCCCACTCCTCCTCACTGCAGGGTATGTACAAATACCTGGCCAGGTCTTTCCCCGACTTCAGTAGCCGTGGTATAGTGGTTGGATACGACACGCGAGCGCAGGAGGCCAGTGGTTGCAACAGTGAACGGTACTATACTATACCTCCTCCTTTCTCCTCTGCAGATCACACCACCACTTGCAAACATGTATAACTGGCTACATATTAGATAGTCTGATTTAATGTAAATAGATAAAAACTGGCTGTAAATATCAGTGGGCCTTTTAGTTATCTAATAAATAACTCCCAATGTAATGATGATTGTGGCTTTGGGTTGCTCTGTCGACAGTGCAGTGTGTTATTAAGTGTGATAAAGTGTATTAAGAGGTTACATTCCTGCCTGAAGTGGTGTGATGGCAAAATAGTTGTGAATACAGATGGGCTTAGTGAGAACATTTATTGCATTCTTGGCCTACTGTTAACTGCACAAATTTCTAGAGCCAAAATAATAACAGGAAATAGATTTTTTTAGGATGTTGTGTGTAGGCTATTTCCCAGTTAACACGCGGGGAACCACAAACTAGAGTTTTAGAATATTAGAGAGTTTGGAGCTAAAGCAAAAAGAAATATGAATTTCTGTGATCTGAAAATGACAATGGACTATTAGTATTATTCTTCTAAAGAAATATTATGATCTTTTTTTTTTATTCCACAGACTTGCCCGGTTGACTGCAGCTGTGATGCTTTGTAAAGATATTCCTGTGTTTCTTTTCTCCACATATGTCCCAACTCCCTTTGTGGTAAGATAGTTCAAATCAATATATTCTATTTCATTAAAATTAAAGCCTGGTCACTTTATCCCTCCTTGGACATAAATCACTTGTTTCTTGGTTGCTTACCAATTTGTTTCCTATATACTGGTGATGTCATATACGAAGGGCCAGGTGATTTACCTGGCCATGTGACCTGGCCAGACCAGGAAGGAGTCTATGCCTTAGTTATAATGGTTTTTAATGGCCAGATTGTGTCGTCAGGAAAAACCTCTGGACGTACTTATATGGCTATACAGCTGGTAAAGTCAAAGTCTCAGCGCTTTCAGATTAGGCTAAGAATTACATTCATTTAGTTCCCAAGGCCTTACTGTTTTGTGATCTCTCCTAGCCATATGCTGTAAAGAGGCTGGGCGCTGCAGCTGGTGTGATGGTCACTGCCTCTCACAACCCTAAAGAGGACAATGGATACAAGGTATCAGACTTCTGCTTTTCATCTTACCAGGGTCACTTGAGTCAAGGCAGGAAGCGTACAGCATCTAGAATCCTTGTTGAACTAAAAGCTTTTAACACTGCATTTTGTAGGGGACTGTATGCTATTTATCGTACAAGAAAAATAAAATATACCTTTATTCCTGGTGTTGTATTACTAGCTAATGATATCCTAAGGCAGCGTTTACAAACTCTGTCTTTGGGGCCCCACCTGGGTGCACATTTAGTTTTTTTCCATAGCACTACACAGTTTATTCAAATAATCAAAGCTTGATGATGAGTTGATTATTTGAATCAGCTGTGTAGTGGTAGGGCAAAAAACTAAAAGTGCACCCAGGGGGGTCCCCAGGACTGAATTTGGGAAACCCTGTCCTATGGGGAGGTAGAATTAGGTATGCCATACAATGTTAACATATATTAAGCTGTGCATTAGCATTTGGTACAGTGTCTTGCTTTTCTTTGAAGGTTTACTGGCACAATGGAGCCCAGATCTCTTCTCCTAACGACAAGGAGATCCTGAAGTGCATTGAAGAGAGCTCAGAGCCATGGAGCGAGTCCTGGAACGAGAGTTTGGCAGACAACAGTCCACTGAGGAGCGATCCGCTGAGGGAGATATCCAAAAAGTATATGGAGGACCTCAGCTCTGTTTGTTTCCACAGGTACCAATTCACAGTGCTAGGAGTCTGTACTTTAGAAAGTGATCACAAGTAGTAAATGCTGATTTATTCACAGTGGCGTGTCCTGCCTTTAACAGTTGGATATTAATTCAGAAAATTATGATTTATGATGTAATTGGGAGTCGTCAAACACATTTATTATGAAGCTGGGAGCCGGCAAACACCCTCACACTGGCTGTGAACGTGTTGTAATTATCATAGATGTTTCTTTTAATTACCCCCGATGACCTTTTCTTATTCAATTTGTTGAATTGTTTGAATTCTGAGTCAGAAAACTTTCATTTTCTCAGTGTCCACAATTAATTTTGCAGCAAACACAATTCATATTTGTTGAATAAAAAACACACTTATACATGTTTTTACTTGCTTGTTTCTCAGAGAACTCAACACCAAGTCCCCGTTGAAGTTTGTACACTCGTCCTTTCACGGAGTAGGGCATGACTACGTCCAGCAGGCTTTCCGGGCGTTTGGGTTCCCCCCTCCTATCCCTGTGCCAGAACAGAAAGATCCTGATCCGAACTTCTCCACTGTCAGCTGTCCAAATCCAGAGGAAGGAGAGTCTGTTTTGGTGAGGAAATTTTCAATTCACCTAACTTTTCAGTGCTATCTGTGTAACAGAGTTGCTACACTAGATGCACAATTCTCACTGTGTGTGAATTGTAGTCAATGCAGCCTACTACTCTGGCCATGCGAGCAGCACGTGAAGGAAGTGTTAATGCGGCAGCCTCGTTCGTGTCTCTGTAGCATAAAATTGGTGTGCATCTCACTCCCGTGAATATAATGTGGCTTGTGCATCCTCCATGATTGTTTTTTTGATATTTTGGTGTTGTAGGAGCTCTCCCTTCGCCTTGCTGAGAGAGAGAATGCCACGATTGTCATGGCAACTGATCCAGATGCAGATCGGTTGGCTGTTGCAGAGCAATCTGACAGGTAAAATACCTGATACAAATGTAGCCTACTCTCTTAAAATATAATTATATTACTGATTACTGGACCACAAGCTATTACTGATATGCACAGATCTAATGTCATTTTGTTCAAAGGCCAAGAGCTTTTCCTGACCATGTGATCTGCTAGGGAAAACTCTGGGCCCTGGTTGTTAGCTACAACATGTTTTTCCTGCTGAGATGACAACTCTTGACCTTAGCTTTGTCGTCATGTTCTGTCTAGGTGCGGATGGAAAGTTTTCACAGGTAATGAGCTTGCAGCTCTGCTGGGCTGGTGGATGCTGTTCAATTGGAAGGAGACTCACTCAGACCCGGCTGATAGGGAGAGGATGTACATGCTGGCCACCACCGTCTCCTCCAAGATCCTCAAGGCCTTTGCACGAATAGAGGGCTTCCATTTTGAAGTACGTACGTTTTCCACCTCCAGGTGAATGAAGCATGGTTGGAGGTCGAGCAATATACACCCTTAGCTTTCAGACTTAATCTGGTTGCGTTGCCTGCAGTCACAATAGTAGCATGAGAGCCCTCTGCCAGGTGCTCAAAAACCTCACCTCTGAAACCAAACGGTAGCAGAGAGAAAGAGGCGAAGCGAGAGGGATAACTGGACTCAAAATCTGTCTCCAGCAGGTGACGTTTTCTGTTTTTTTTTTTTCGCTCACCAAGCGAGGAGTTTTTGTATGGAGGTCAGTGTAATGGCTTACTTGCTTGCTATGTGAGGCTTATTTAATCAAATAAAGTTTCGTAATGCTTATGTTGTTACGAGTGTACTGATATAATTAAGGACATGTGACATCCCGTCAACTTTGATTAAAAAAACACCTATCGGAGCTGTGCCTGTTGTTCACACGCGTATCTGCCCTCTTGTTGGCTTGAATGGTCCCACCTGATCTTGCCTCCTGACTGCATTTTTGAAGACATTTATTTTCATTCAGTGTCTGGTCAATATAATGTAGAATCTGTGACAGAAGCAAACACGTGGAAATGGGGTGGGACCTACCTGAATTTGTCCAATAAACACTTGTTTACATTTTTCTACATTGTGCCCTAAGAATGCACCCCTGTTCACTCTGTTTCAGGAAACATTGCCTGGTTTCAAATGGATCGGAAAGAAAATACACGAGTTGGCAAAAACGGGGAATGAAGTGATCTTCGCCTTTGAGGAGTCTATAGGTTACCAAATCTCTTTCAGTTCTTACAACATTTGCTTTGTTGTTTATGGTGAAAGCAGTTTGAAACTTTGAATATAAAGTCATGGTGGTGGTATCCACTATTGCAAACAATTAATGATCAATCCTGAACATAATATAAGACTTTATCAAATGATTTTGAGTTGATCAACCTATTTGCCTATTTTTTACATGTCAAGATATCTTTAATGCATATTATTGAAAACAGTTCAATTTAATTGAGATATGATGTGTAAATGTTTCAATTTGCAGTTGTACCAAATGGGATGATCTGTTTACCCGAGGTACAGACAGGCTGCTAAGGAGGGAGAGTTGCAGTGACCATTGGACTAGTATTTGATAAATATGCCCCGAAATGTCTTTTTGTTTTGTCTGGTGTGTTTCAGGATTCCTGTGCGGCAGCATGGTCCCAGATAAGGATGGAGTGAGTGCAGCTGTGGTTGTGGCTGAGATGGCCTCTTATCTCTACAACAAGAACCTGACCCTTCATCAGCAGCTAGAGAACATCTTTGAAATGTAGGTGTCATTCCAGTTTCCTCCTATACCCCATGTTCTGGTTTACTGAGTTTATTTGGTGTCACTACATTAAGTGGCCTAAAATCGCTGTATCTACATGGTAGTTAGTTCATTGGAATAACTAGGTAGTAGGTACACATTGTTACAACTGTGATACTATAACCGACTACCTGACTATGTAACTTAGTGTTACATGGTATACAAAAACTCTGGGTACTTTTTTTGATACAAGAACATGAAAAATGGTTCAGTAGTAGAATTTTTGTTACTTTCAGTACTTCTATCAAATGTGTCTCACAATGTATACTGACTGAGCGGATCATGTCTGTCTAGTAATTTGTCAAAATTTTCTCAATGGGGCAGTAGTAGGATAAGATACTTGATCTTGCACATGCAATGCTGAGTAAGCTGACCCAGCGCAAGCCATTTTTAAGAAGCTAGGAGCGCAAGATAAAATGGCGATATATATTACACACACAGTGGCAAGAAAAAGTATGTGAACCCTTTGGAATTACCTGGATTTCTGCATAAATTTGTCAGAATTTGATCTGATCTTCATCTTAGTCACAACAGACAAACACAGTGTGCTTAAACTAATAACATGCAAATTGTTGTATTTTTCATGTCTATATTGAATACATCATTTAAACATTCACAGTTTAGGTTGGAAAGAAGTATGTGAACCCCTAGGCTAATGACTTCTCCAAAAGCCAATTGGAGTCAGGAGTCCGCTAACCTGTAGTCCAATCAATGAGATGAGATTGGAGATGTTGGTTAGAGCTGCCCTGCCCTGTAAAAAAACACTCACAAAATTTGAGTTTGCTATTCACAAGAAGCATTGCCTGATGTGTCCCATGCCTCAAACAAATGAGATCTCAGAAGACCTACGATAACGAGTTGTTGACTTGCATAAAGCTGGAAAAGGTTACAAAAGTATCTCTAAAAGCGTTGATGTTCATCAGTCCAAGGTAAGATAAGTTGTCTATGAATGGAGAAAGTTCAGCACTGTCTACCTAGGAGGGGCCGTCCTGCAAAGATGACTACAAAATTCTCAATGAGGTTAAGAAGAATCCTAGAGTGTCAGCTAAAGACTTACAGAAATCTCTGGAACATGCTAACATCTCTGTTGACGAGTCTACGATACGTAAAACACTAAACATGGGGGGACACCACGGAAGAAGCCACTGCTGTCCAAAAAAAACATTGCTGCACATCTGAAGTTTGCAAAAGAGCACCTGGATGTTCCACAGCACTTCTGACAAAATATTCTGTGGACAGAAGTTGAGTTGTTTGGAAGGAACACACAACACAATGTGTGGATAAAAAAAGGCACAGCACACCAACATCAAAACCTCATCCCAACTGTAAAGTATGGTGGAGGGAGCATCATGGTTTGGGGCTGCTTCAGGGCCTGGACAGCTTGCTATCATCGACGGAAAAAATGAATTCCCAAGTTTATCAAGACATTTTGCAGGAGAATGTTAGGCTAGTGTTAGGCTAATGTTAGGCCAATTGAAGCTCAACAGAAGTTGGGTGATGCAACAGGACAACGACCCAAAACACAGAAGTAAATCAACAACAGAATGGCTTCAACAGAAGAAAATACGCTTTCTGGAGTGGCCCAGTTAGTCCTGACCTCAACCCGATTGAGATTCTGTGGCATGACCTCGAGCGGTTCACAACAGACATGCTAAGAATATTGCTGAACTGAAACAGTTTTGTAAAGATGAATGGTCCAAAATTCCTCCGGACCGTTGTGCAGGTCTGATCCGCAACTACAGAAGAAGTTTGGTTGAGGTTATTGCTGCCAAAGGATGGTCAACCAGTTATTAAATCCAAGGGTTCACATACTTTTCCCACCCTACACTGTGAATGTTTACACAGTGTGTTCAATAAAGACATGAAAACGTGTAATTGTTTGTGTGTTATTAGTTTAAGCAGACTCTGTTTGTCTATTGTTGTGACTTAGATGAAGATCCAATTTATGAAGAAATTCATGTATTTCCAAAGGGTTCACATACTTTCTCTTACCTGTGTGTGTGTGTGTGTGTGTGTGTGTGTGTGTGTGTGTGTGTGTGTGTGTACAGTTGAAGTTGGGAGTTTACATACATCTTAACCAAATACATTTCAACTCAGTTTTTCACAATTCCTGACATTTAATCCTATTAAAAAGTCCCTGTCTTAGGTCAGTTAGGATCACCACTTTATTTTAAGAATGTGAAATATTAGAATAATAGTATAGAGTGATTCATTTCAGCTTTTATTTATTTCATCACATTCACAGTGGGTCAGAAGTTTACTTACACTATATTAGTATTTGGTAGTGTTGCCTTTAAATTGTTTAACTTGGGTCAAACGTTTTGGGTAGCCTTCCACAAGCTTCCCACAATAAGTTGGGTGAATTTTGGCCCATTCCTCCTGACAGAGCTGGTGTAACTGAGTCAGGTTTGTAGGCCTACTTGCTCGCACACGCTTTTTCAGTCATGCCCACAACATTTTCTATAGGATTGAGGTCAGGGCTTTGTGATGGCCTCTCCAATACCTTGACTTTGTTGTCCTTAAGCCATTTTGCCACAACTTTGGAAGTATGCTTGTGGTCCATTTGGAAGACCCATCTGCGACCAAGCTTCCTGACTGATGTCTCTAGATGTTGCCTCAATATATCCACATAATTTTCCTTTCTCATGATGTCATCTATTTTGTGAAGTGCACAAGTCCCTCCTGCAGCAAAGCACCCCCACAACATGATGCTGCCACCCCCGTGCTTCACGGTTAGGATGGTGTTCTTCGGCTTGCAAGCCTCCCCCTTTTCCTCCGAACATAACGATGGTCATTAGGGCCAAACAGTTCTATTTTTGTTTCATCAGACCAGAGGACGTTTTTCCAAAAAGTATGATCTTTGTCCCCATGTGCAGTTGCAAACCGTAGTCTGGCTTTTTTATGGTGGTTTTGGAGCAGTGGCATCTTCCTTGCAGAGCGGCCTTTCAGGTTATGTCGATATAGGACTCGTTTTACTGTGGATATAGATACTTTTGTACCTGTTTCCTCCAGCATCTTCACAAGGTCTATTGCTGCTGTTCTGGGATTGATTTGCACTTTTTGCACTAAAGTATGTACATCTCTAGGAGACTGAACGGGTCTCCTTCCTGAGCGGTATGACGGCTGTGTGGTCCCATGGTGTTTATACTTGCATACTATTGTTTTTACAGATGAACGTGGTACCTTCAGGCTTTTGGAAATTGCTCCTAAGGATGAACCAGACTTGTGGAGGTCTAAATGTATTTTTCTGAGGTCTTGGCTGATTTCTTTTGATTTTCCCATGATGTCAAGCAAAGAGGCACTAAGTTTGAAGGTAGGCCTTGAAATATATCCACAGGTACACCTCCAATATACTCAAATGATGTCAATTAGCCTATTAGAAGCTTCTAAAGCCATGACATCATTTTCTGGAATTTTCCAAGCTGTTTAAAGGCACAGTTAACTTAGTGTATGTAAACTTCTGACCCACTGGAATTGTGATACAGTGAATTGTAAGTGAAATAATCTGTCTGTAAACAATTGTTGGAAAAATGACTTGTGTCATGCACAAAGTAGATGTCCTAACCGACTTGCCAAAATTATAGTTTGTTAACAAGACATTTGTGGAGTGTTTGAAAAACGAGTTTTATGACTCCAACCTAAGTGTATGTAAACTTCCGACTTCAACTGTATATATGTGTGTGCGTATATATACTGCTCAAAAAATAAAGGGAACACTTAAACAACACAATGTAACTCCAAGTCATTCACACTTCTGTGAAATCAAACTGTCCACTTAGGAAGCAACACTGATTGACAATAAATCTCACATGCTGTTGTGCAAATGGAATAGACAACAGGTGGAAATTATAGGCAATTAGCAAGACACCCCCAATAAAGGAGTGGTTCTGCAGGTGGTAACCACAGACCACTTCTCAGTTCCTATGCTTCCTGGCTGATGTTTTGGTCACTTTGAATGCTGGCGGTGCTTTCACTCTAGTGGTAGCATGAGACGGAGTCTACAACCCACACAAGTGGCTCAGGTAGTGCAGCTCATCCAGGATGGCACATCAATGCGAGCTGTGGCAAGAAGGTTTGCTGTGTCTGTCAGCGTAGTGTCCAGAGCATGGAGGCGCTACCAGGAGACAGGCCAGTACATCAGGAGACGTGGAGGAGGCCGTAGGAGGGCAACAACCCAGCAGCAGGACCGCTACCTCCGCCTTTGTGCAAGGAGGAGCACCGCCAGAGCCCTGCAAAATGACCTCCAGCAGGCCACAAATGTGCATGTGTCTGCTCAAACGGTCAGAAACAGACTCCATAAGGGTGGAATGAGGGCCCGACGTCCACAGGTGGGGGTTGTGCTTACAGCCCAACACCGTGCAGGACGTTTGGCATTTGCCAGAGAACACCAAGATTGGCAAATTCGCCACTGGCGCCATGTGCTCTTTACAGATGAAAGCAGGTTCACACTGAGCACGTGACAGACGTGACAGAGTCTGGAGACGCTGTGGAGAACGTTCTGCTGCCTGCAACATCCTCCAGCATGACCGGTTTGGCGGTGGGTCAGTCATGGTGTGGGGTGGCATTTCTTTGGGGGGCCGCACAGCCCTCCATGTGCTCACCAGAGGTAGCCTGACTGCCATTAGGTACCGAGATGAGATCCTCAGACCCCTTGTGAGACCATATGCTGGTGCGGTTGGCCCTGGGTTCCTCCTAATGCAAGACAATGCTAGACCTCATGTGGCTGGAGTGTGTCAGCAGTTCCTGCAAGAGGAAGGCATTGATGCTATGGACTGGCCCGCCCGTTCCCCAGACCTGAATCCAATTGAGCACATCTGGGACATCATGTCTCGCTCCATCCACCAACGCCACGTTGCACCACAGACTGTCCAGGAGTTGGCGGATGCTTTAGTCCAGGTCTGGGAGGAGATCCCTCAGGAGACCATCCGCAACCTCATCAGGAGCATGCTCAGGCATTGTAGGGAGGTCATACAGGCACGTGGAGGCCACACACACTACTGAGCCTAATTTTGACTCGTTTTAAGGACATTACATCAAAGTTGGATCAGCCTGTAGTGTGGTTTTCCACTTTAATTTTGAGTGCGACTCCAAATCCAGACCTCCATGGGTTGATAAATTGGATTTCCATTGATTATTTTTGTGTGATTTTGTTGTCAGCACATTCAACTATGTAAAGAAAAAAGTATTTAATAAGATTATTTCATTCATTCAAATCTAGGATGTGTTATTTTAGTGTTCCCTTTATTTTTTTGAGCAGTGTTTATTAGGGCTTCTGCCAGCAAAATGGGTAACAAACAGTAAAATCTGGCACCCCATAGTAGAATAGTTTACCTATTTACCTAGTCGGCTTGTTGTGCGTTCTAATGCGAGAAATTCCTCTCGATGCGAATTCAAATTGCGAGTGCAACAGGCAGAGATTCATGCATTCTAATAAGCAGTCAATGCACAACATTTCTCAATGCAATCGCTGGAAAACACTTCCATCGCTACCTCATTTCGCAACTCCTAAAAATGTATGCAAACTGCACTGTTTTGAAAGAGTATATCAGCAGTTAGTGCTCTGCAATTCACACTGACTGCATAGGGTAAGACCAGGGCTAAATGTAACAAAGGGTCAATTGTAACTGGTAGGCCTACATTATATTCACTGTTTATGCAATTTTTTGGGAGACATTAAGGTCCTCATTACGTTGCTAACTAGTAACATCATCATGTTTGTTTAGAGTTTGGGATCTAGCTAATGATTAGCCCAATAGGGTATGGATATGGGAAACCCCATGCTTCAGCCTATTAATTATCAGTTGGGCTACAGATGATAATGCTTATTGCTAATAGCACACCTACCTGATTTTAATATGGATCATGTATAGGCTATAACCCAATATGTTATTGGGTTTATTTCTGGGGAAATGAGGACTGACCTTCTCAAAGTCGTTCTCCCTGCTTTCATTTTTTTGCCGTGGTATCGTTTTGCTGTCTAGTATCATAATACTTAATCTGGTAAAATTCTGATATTGCGACAACACTAACTACCATAGAAATACATATACACTATATATGCAAAAGTATGTGGACAGCCCTTCAAATAAGTGGATTTGGCTATTTTAGCCACACTCGTTACTGACGGGTGTATAAAATCGAGCACGCAGCTATGCAATCTCCATAGACAAGCATTAGCTGTTGAATAGCCTTACTGAAGTGCTCAGTGACTTTCAACGTGGCACCGTCATAAGCTTGTCAACTTTCTGCCCTGCTAAAGCTGCCCCGGTCAACTGTAAGTGCTGTTATTGTAAAGTGGAAACATATAGGAGCAAGAACGGTTAAGCCGCGAAGTGGTAGGCCACACAAGGTCACAGAACGGGACCACTGAGTGCTGAAGAGCGCAGCACATAAAAATGTTCTGTCCTCTGTTGCAACACTCACTACCGAGTTCCAAAGGGCTTCTCGAAGCAACATCAGTCACAATAACTGTTTGTCGGGAGCATCATGAAATGGGTTTCCATGGCCGAGCAGCCGCACACAAGCCTAAGATCACCATGCGCAATGCCAAGCGTCGGCAGGAGTGGTGTTAAGCTTGCTGCCATTGGACTCCAGAGCAGTGGAAACTTGTTCTCTGGAGTGATGAATCACGCTTCACCATCTGGCAGTACGACGGACTAATCTATGTTTGGCGGATGCCAGGAGAATGCTGCCTGCCCAAATGCATAGTGCCTGTAAAGTTTGGTGGAGGAGGAATAATGGTCTGGGGCTGTTTTTCATAGTTCGGGCTAGGGAAATCTTAACGCGTAAGCATACGATGACATTCCAGATGATTCTGTGCTTCCAACTTTGTGGCAACAGTTTGGGCAAGGCCCTTTCCTGTTTCAGCATGACAATGCCCCCGTGCACAAAGCGAGGTCAATACAGAAATTGTTTGTCGAGATCGCTGTGTAAGAACTTGACTAGCCTGCACAGAGCCCTGACCTCAACCCCATCAAACACCTTTGGGATGTTTTGGAAGCTGACTGCAAGCCAGGCAAAATCGCCCATAAATTCTGATAAATTAAGGTTTGTGGTGTTTTTGCACCATAAAGTTGGGCCGTTTTTTATTTCAGCTTCACTTTATTGATCTACCATAAATATCCATTGTCTCGCTCTTCTCCAGTCAAATGCTAATATCCTTTACTGTTGTTGTCCTTCAGTTACGGTTATCACATTTCCACAACGTCATATGTCATCTGCCACGACCCCCCTACTGTCAAGAGAATATTCACACGTCTTCGGAACTTTGAGGGAGAGAACACTTACCCCAGATCCTCGGGTGGACACAGCATTGTGGACGTGAGAGATGTGACTACAGGATATGATAGTAGTCAACCTGACAAACTTTGCGTAAGTGTAATGTTGTGGTTTATTTAATTTTTTATTTCATACATTAGTGTGCTTCAAATTGAATGGTTCATAATGAGAGGTATAGGTAAAAACTCCTCATCCTCTCTCAGGTGCTACCTATGACAAAGAGCAGCCAAATGATCACCTTCACTCTGCAGAATGGGATCGTGGCCACACTAAGGACCAGTGGCACAGAGCCAAAGATTAAGTTCTACACAGAATTCTGTGCACCGCCCGGAAAAAGGTTTGTGTTGAGTGTAACGGCGCCCCCTTCTACTAGCAATGACACACTCTGGAGGACCAGCTAGAGCTAGCTACAGTGTTACGGAATAGTTCCGAAAGCACCAGTATAGTCTCAGTATTTTAGTGGCAGAGATGGTAGGGAAAAGTGTGTTGGACCTGGTTTAAGCTATAGTGTAAGACGAATGGCTGCACATTTGGGGCAATTAAGGTAAATCCAAGCCATAGACGAGCTAGCATCGTAAAAATGTTTTGCATTTTAAAATTGTTTTTATTTTGGTTTTCAGTGACATCTCAAGTCTTGAGGAGGAGCTTAAGAAAGTAACAGATACTCTCGTCGAGGAGTTTCTGGAGCCTGATAAAAACAACTTGATTCGCCGATCAATCTAGTTGGGCTTTTCATCTTGGTCTATACAGATGCATCGGTCGTATTGTTGTACTATCCTGCTTGTGTTCTGTTAATGTTTTTCCTAACTGTGAAACCAAAATGTAATTCAGACTATTGCTTGTCTGGGTTTTTTCATTTGGTGTGCAAGGTGGGTTACGTGGATTAATATGCAGGAGTAGAATTTGTAAACCAGAATCTCATATCTGTTTTTGTCATATGAGGATTTTCCATTTATCTAAAATAAGTAGCCTAAGGTATACACCAGGACAGTCTGTGCCGTTCCATGAGAAAAAATCGCAATGAGGTGAAATGACATGCAGACAAGGTTTACTCATGAAAATGCCTCTTCTCCATTGTAGTGCACATACCCATACCACTAGTACTTTTGTTCCTAGTAGGCTGTGCTAATAGGCACACCTAATAGATGTGTATGTGGTATATGAACAGTACCTCTCACTTGTCGCATGCTGCTTCTAATCTATGTACAGTTGATAAACTGTACCTAAAGGCTAAGTATTGTAAGGTATGACATTGCACATGTACGTAACGCAAATTGCACTCCTGCCTCCCCATCTGTTACGTTGCATCAGTGAGCGTTACAGCTTCAATCATTTCATAGTCTTAACACCTGTACTCTGTAAGTACCCATATCAAAATGGTAATCCAGAAAGGAAGAAATACACTACATGGCCAAAGGTATGTGGACACCCCTTAAAATTAGTGGATCCGGCTATTTCTGCCACACCCGTTGCTGACAGGTGTATAAAAGCATGCAGCCATGCAATCTCCATAGACAAATATTGGCAGTAGAATGGCCCATACTGAAGAGCGTCGGCTGGAGTGGTGTAAATCTTGCCGCCATTGGACTTTGGAGCAGTGGAAACGTGTTCTCTGGGGTGATGACTCACACTTCACCATCTGGCAGTCTGACGAACAAATCTGGGTTTGGCGGCTGCCAGGAGAAAGCTACCTGCCCAAGTTTGGTGATGGAGGAATAATGGTCGGGGGGCTGTTTTTCATGGTTCGGGCTAGGCCCCTTAGTTCCAGTGCATTATTAGCCCTATGTTCACCTGAATGCCAAAGTCTGTTTCTATTTGTTGCTTTCTAGCTAAACAAGTCACCTGTTTTGCACATTTTGTCATTTTCAGTTTTGACATTTATTTTTTTCCTCATTTAGGAGACTTTGTAGTCACAGCAATATGTTTTAACTACTGTGTTATTTTTTTTTTTAAGAATTCACATATAACAAATTTACATATTAGACCAACAATTGTAATTGTAACCCTTAAATTTTAGAAATGTAGTGCCGTGGAATTCCAAATTGTTACTGTAACTCATTTTGAAAATGACCATGTGTTAGTCATTTTTTGGTTTCAGGTAAAAAAATGATATGAAATGTTTTACTGTGTCTGTAAAGTGTTGTGCAGTTGACTTCCTTGAATTTCAAAATATTAGCTTGTATGTATTGTTAGCCTAAAAAGGATGAAAGTTGTATTACGTAAAGGAAAACTCCACCCCAAAACTATCTTTTGGTATTTGTTTAATTTGTCCATTGTTGATGTTGCATGTCATCAATCAAATTGGAGTAATGAAACAAACACCAAACTAATTCAAATAAAATCTCATTTTATTTGTCACATGCACCGAATGCTTAAATGTTCCTTTAAGCAAATGTTTGTAAAACAATTGTTGTGCAATATTTATTTCATTTTATTATTTAACTGTTTGTTTACTCTGTTCTCCAGACACACCTAAACTTAAATTATTTAATTTGAGTACATTATATATATTTGTATGCAACACATTTAGCCAATGCCTGTAATATCAATAATTCAATACCATAACCTGTACGAATGAATATTGTACATATTTAAGATATCGGATGGCAATCCCAAAGTAAAGACATTCTATTGAATTGTCAGAATATGAATATAGAGCATATATTTTCAATTGTATCTAGGAGGATAAGAAAAATGGTTGACATTTTTGATGAGATGAAATGTTAGGTCAATGTTCAAGACTTCTGTTAAGTATTTGTTTCTTGTTTATGAAACTATATCAGGATACCAATCCAAATGTGTACATTGACACATTTCCTTGTTACATGCGTATGCTTGTTATTGCACCAATAAACTCTGGTTTGCCTAAAAAGTGGTTGTGATCCATTTATTTTGAGGAACTCTAAAGAACCTTCCTGCTAACACTACAAAGGGGCATGATTTACTGCTGTGTTTGTCACCTCTCAATCTTAAAACAATACTTTCCCCAGCACTATAACCACAAGATGTATTGACATATGCATAATGAATTGTATTTCTAAAGCTTTAATTTCCAGAATTATTTTTATATAATCACTAATTGTAATTCGCTCTGGATAAGAAGACTAAAATGTAAATGTCTGTACAAATGTTAAACAACCCTATATTCAGGCTTATCAAAATGAAAAAGTTCTGTGACCTTAGTTGTGATTGACGCTATTAAAAAGAGGATCCCATCAGCTTTCAAGAAGGCTAGGCCTACTATATGACCAATTTGTAAGTCGCTCTGGATAAGAGCGTCTGCTAAATGACTTAAATGTAAATGTAAATATTAATTTCTCAACTCTCCTAATATTAAGCACATTGCTTATCTTTACAACAGGAGTATAGCCTACCTGGCTGGCATGATAATTAACCATGGGCAAAGCGCCCTCCATTTGCTATTGACATATTTTTCCCGCTGCCCCTGTTTCGAGACAGCTGCATGATAATGGTCCTAAATGAAAATAGATTTCATACATAAACTAAGAAAAAAAATCTTAATTGTAAAGGGTTTAAACACTGTTTCCCATGCTTGTTCAATTAACCATAAACAATTGATGAACATGCACCTGTGGAACGGTTGTTAAGACACTAACAGCTTACAGACATTAGGCAATTAAGGTCACAGTTATGAAAATTTAGGATATTAGAGGTCTTTCTACTGACTCTGAAAAACACCATAAGAAAGATCATCTGCGTGAACATGCCTTAGGCATGCTGCAAGGAGGAATGAGGACTGCAGATGTGGCCAGGGCAATAAATTGCAATGTCCGTACTGTGAGACGCCTAAGACAGTGCTACAGGGAGACAGGACGGACAGCTGATCGTCCTTGCAGTGGCAGACCATGTGTAACAACACCTGCACATGATTGGTACATCCGAACATCACACCTGCAGGACAGGTACAGAATGGCAACAACAACTGCCCGAGTTACACCAGGAACACACAATCCCTCAGTGCTCAGACTGTCCGCAAAGCTGAGAGAGGCTGGACTGAGGGCTTGTAGGCCTGTTGTAAGGCAGGTCCTCACCAGACATCAATGGCAACAACATTGCCTATGGGCACAAACCCACCGTCGCTGGACCAGACAGGACTGGTAAAAAGTGCTCTTCACTGACGAGTCGTGGTTTTGTCCCACCAGGGGTGATGGTCGTATTCGCATTTATCATCGAAGGAATTATCGTTACACCGAGGCCTGTACTCTGGAGCAGGATCGATTTGGAGGTGGAGGGTCCGTCATGGTCTGGGGCGATGTGTCACAGCATCATCGGACTGAGCTTGTCATCGCAGGCAATCTCAACGATGTGCGTTACAGGAAAGACATCCTCCTCCCTCATGTGGTACCCTTCCTGCAGGCTCATCCTGACATGACCCTCCAGCATGACAATGCCACCAGCCAGACTGCTCGTTCTATGCGGGATTTCCTGCAAGACAGGAATGTCAGTGTTCTACCATGGCCAGCGAAGAGCCCGGATCTCAATCCCACTGAGCACGTCTGGGACCTGTTGGATCGGAGGGTGAGGGCTAGGGCCATTACCCCCAGAAATGTCTGGGAACTTGCAGGTGCCTTGGTGGAAGAGTGGGGTAACATCTCACAGCAAGAACTGGCAAATCTGGTGCAGTCCATAGGAGGAGATGCACTGCAGTGTTTAATGCAGCTGGTGGCCACACCACATACTGACTGTTACTTTTGATTTTGACCCCCCCCTTTGTTCAGGGACACATTATTCAATTTCTGTTAGTCACATGTCTGTGGAACTTGTTTAGTTTATGTCTCAGTTCTTGAATCTTTTATGTTCATACAAATATTTACACATGTTAAGTTTGCTGAAAATAAACGCAGTTGACAGTTAGAGGAAGTTTTTTTTTTTCTGAGTTTATGGTATTTTGTATATGTAAAGATGAGATTAAATCAAGAATAGTCTGATGGGTTACAATATTAGCCCAACACTTGTGAATTATATATTATCACTTGTGAATGATGCCCAGTGTAAGGCAAGAAACAATGGCTTTTTTTAAATACATTTTTTTACTTTTTTGAACCATAGTCGCGCACCTCATGAAGCCTAGCCCATAGCCATATATGTTTTGGTAAGGGTTGTATCATAACCAAAGTGGCCAAATAACTTCTTAAAATTAAGCACATTAATCCAGGGGTGTAAAGCTTAACTGGCATACATAAACAGCACGATTTTCAAGTTTGCGGAAGATCATTTTCACCATAAAAATGTACCTTTATAATAAAAGCTTTACATGCATAATCGGGACAGTTGTGGGATGCATGTAAAGCTTTTATTATAAAGGTGCATTTTATAGCCTAATAGTTTATCACATTTTAAGCTAAAAGTTCTGATCTGTTGCATTGAGTAAAAACGTTTTTTTTCTTTCATG
The DNA here is from genome assembly GCF_901001165.1 of Salmo trutta. NCBI lineage: Eukaryota > Metazoa > Chordata > Actinopteri > Salmoniformes > Salmonidae > Salmo > Salmo trutta. The sequence goes on from NC_042969.1 coordinate 46,440,510, forward strand.
CTAGTGGTTGTATTAATTTGGGATCTATTGCATCCCACAACTGTCCCGGACTATGTTTTGGAAAATGTATTTCTCGAATAGAATAGGTTGACTTTTGTACGATGGGGATAGTAGATTGACATAGGCTATTGCTTTTGCTGTTCGTTAGGCCTATTCATCTTGTTGGCTGACGAAAAGTAAATGTGTACAGTTTTTCCAATATCTTCAATATGCACCTCAGAATTGGATAAGGATGCGCCCAATTGCATCCCCAAAGTGTCTGTCTTCACTTGTAGCCTGTGAGAAAGTCCCAATCATGTGATGGAGAGCCATGTGAGTGAGAGGTGCATCGGAGCATGCAGTACTCAGGGAGAAGGGGACAATGGCCACTGGCCGCAAAAGGCACAGATTTTTTTAGGGTGCGTTATGGCCACACAAAGGCGATACCTCCGGGTAATTGTAGGTATTTTCAAGTGCTTGTCAAATTGTGAATGAGAGACTAATGAAGTGTGTACAGCCTGCACAAAACAAAGCAGAGCTCATGCCTTTCAAACATCATTGGAGTCGCATCATGCAGACTAAAAATCAAAAAGGTATAGCCCAACGTTTGTAGAACTAAAGTTACATTAACTCTAAGCATGTAGGAGTACCTATTTCTTTGTTAACCGCTCAACACAGAATAGCCTCATGTGTGCACTCCCTCAAATCGTTTGGAGAAAATGTCCCTTCTATTTTATTCAGCTTTGTTCAATTGTGTTCTTCATACTATAAAATATAAAATAATGCCACGGAATTCTTACGAAATCTTGTCTGCTAAATGAACCCGCAGCCAGATCAGGACCTAACATAATGCCAACTCAGAGTATGCTATTCTGTTTTTCTGAAATAGACTACATTTTCTGCATATGTTTCTTTAGACCTGTTTAAAATAAATAGTGGATTTATTGTTAAGGTGTAGGCTATATTACATGGATTTATTAGACTTTTTAAAATGTAAATGTTCCAAAAGTCTACATCAGTGGCTTGTAGGCTGTGTTCTGAAGCCAGGAGATGCTAAATGTGCTTATGTTAATTAACGGTCAATTACCATGAGACCGACAGTTATTTGCATGACAAAACATTTGTCTGCCTGTAACGGCTGTCGTCGCAAGAAAACCAAGATGCAGCGGAGGTTGTGGATTCATTATGATTATTTAATAAAATGAACCACTATAAACAAAACATAAAACAGCAACGATAGCAAACAGTCCTGTCTGGTCAAAAACGAACGAGACAGAAAACAATCACCCACAAAACCCAAAGGAAAAAATAGGCTACTTATGTGTGACTCCCAATCAGCAACAATGAACTTCAGCTGTGCCTGATTGGGAGCCACACACGGCCAAAAACAAAGAAATACAAAAACATAGAAAAATGAACATAGAACGCCCACCCAATGTAACACCCTGGCCTAACCAAAAATAAAGAACAAAAACCCCTCTCTATGGCCAGGGCGTTACAGTACCCCCCCCAAAGATGCGGACTCCGGCCGCAAAACCTGACTCTGAAGGGGAGGGTCCGGGTGGGCCTTCTTACGGCGGCGGCTCAGGTGCGGGACGTGGCCTCCGCTCCACCCTCGGCGTCGCCCACTTAGGTGGCACCCCTGGCCGCGCCGGAGGACTGGTGGGCGACCCTGACTGCGCCCGGCTGGCGGGCGATTCTTGCTGCGCCCGGCTGGCGGGCGTCCCTGGCTCCGGCGGCTCCGGGCTGGCGGGCGGCTCCGGGCTGGCGGGCGGCCCTGGCGGCTCCGGGCTGGCGGGCGGCTCTGGCCCAGGATTCACCAGGCTGGGGAGACATGAAGGAGGCCTGGCTCTGGGCGCAGGCACTGGACTCACCAGGCTGGGGAGACCCACTGGAGGCCTGGTCGGTGGAGGAGGCACAGGATAAACCGGGCTGTGGGGGAGCACTGGAGTTCTGGTACTTAGGCCATTTACCCACACTCCAGGCTGAATGCCCACTTTGGCCCGGCACGGGCGGAGCGCAGGCATTGGGCGAACTGAGCCCTCCCAGCGCCCTGGAGACACAGTGCGCAGAGCCGGCGCAGGATAACCTGGACCAAAACGGCGCACTGGAGACCAGACGCGCTGAGCTGGCACAATCCGTCCTGGCTCGATGCCTGCACTCGCATGGCACTTGCGGGGGGCTGGCCTATAGCGCACCGGGCTATGCACGCACACTGGAGATACCGTGCGCTTCACAGCATAACACGGTGCCTTACCAGTACTGCGCTGTCTCCTGTAAGCACGGGGAGTTGGCCCATAATTAAATCCTGGCTCTGCCACACTCCCTGTGTGCCCCCCCCCAAGATTTTTTGGGGCTGCCTCTCGTTTCCGTCACGCTCCCTTGCCTCATACCAGCGGCTCTGCGCTCTCGCAGCCTCGATCTCCCACTGCGGGCGGCGATACTCCCCAGCTTGAGCCCATGGTCCTTTACCGCCTAATATCTCCTCCCATGTCCACGACTCCCGATAGCTCTTCTCCTGGTTCTTCTCCTTCTTCCGCTGCTTGGTACGTTTTTTGGTGGGTGATTCTGTAAGGGCTGTCGTCGCAAGAAAACCAAGATGCAGCGGAGGTTGTGGATTCATTATGATTATTTAATAAAATGAACCACTATAAACAAAACATAAAACAGCAACGATAGCAAACAGTCCTGTCTGGTCAAAAACGAACGAGACAGAAAACAATCACCCACAAAACCCAAAGGAAAAAATAGGCTACTTATGTGTGACTCCCAATCAGCAACAATGAACTTCAGCTGTGCCTGATTGGGAGCCACACACGGCCAAAAACAAAGAAATACAAAAACATAGAAAAATGAACATAGAACGCCCACCCAATGTAACACCCTGGCCTAACCAAAAATAAAGAACAAAAACCCCTCTCTATGGCCAGGGCGTTACACTGCCTCAGACCTTTTGCACCCATTTAGTTTCTGAATGGCGATCTCCACCATCCCATTCTAACATTGCCCATATAAAACTATCAAAGTATGGTCTAAATATTGTAGTATTACTACACTGCTCAAAAAAATAAAGGGAACACTTAAACAACACAATGTAACTCCAAGTCAATCACACTTCTTTGTGTGAAATCAAACTGTCCACTTAGGAAGCAACACTGATTGACAATAAATTTCACATGCTGTTGTGCAAATGGAATAGACAACAGGTGGAAATTATAGGCAATTAGCAAGACACCCCCAATAAAGGAGTGGTTCTGCAGGTGGGGACCACAGACCACTTCTCAGTTCCTATGCTTCCTGGCTGATGTTTTGGTCACTTTTGAATGCTGGCGGTGCTTTCACTCTGGTGGTAGAATGAGACGGAGTCTACAACCCACAGAAGTGGCTCAGGTAGTGCAACTCATCCAGGATGGCACATCAATGCGAGCTGTGGCAAGAAGGTTTGCTGTGTCTGTCAGCGTAGTGTCCAGAGCATGGAGGCGCTACCAGGAGACAGGCCAGTACATCAGGAGACGTGGAGGAGGTCGTAGGAGGGCAACAACCCAGCAGCAGGACCGCTACCTCCGCCTTTGAGCAAGGAGGAGCAGGAGGAGCACTGCCAGAGCCCTGCAAAATGACCTCCAGCAGGCCACAAATGTGCATGTGTCTGCTCAAACGGTCAGAAACAGACTCCATGAGGGTGGTATGAGGGCCCGACGTCCACAGGTGGGGGTTGTGCTTACAGCCCAACACCGTCCAGGACGTTTGGCATTTGCCAGAGAACACCAAGATTGGCAAATTCGCCACTGGCGCCCTGTGCTCTTCACAGATGAAAGCAGGTTCACACTGAGCACGTGACAGACGTGACAGAGTCTGGAGACACCGTGGAGAACGTTCTGCTGCCTGCAACATCCTCCAGCATGACCGGTTTGGCGGTGGGTCAGTCATGGTGTGGGGTGGCATTTCTTTGGGGGGCCGCACAGCCCTCCATGTGCTTGCCAGAGGTAGCCTGACTGCCATTAGGTACCGAGATGAGATCCTCAGACCCCTTGTGAGACCATATGCTGGTGCGGTTGGCCCTGGGTTCCTCCTAATGCAAGACAATGCTAGACCTCATGTGGCTGGAGTGTGTCAGCAGTTCCTGCAAGAGGAAGGCATTGATGCTATGGACTTGCCCGCCCGTTCCCCAAACCTGAATCCAAATGAGCACATCTGGGACATCATGTCTCGCTCCATCCACCAACGCCACGTTGCACCACAGACTGTCCAGGAGTTGGCGGATGCTTTAGTCCAGGTCTGGGAGGAGATCCCTCAGGAGACCATCCGCCACCTCATCAGGAGCATGCCCAGGCGTTGTAGGGATGTCATACAGGCACGTGGAGGCCACACACACCTGAGCCTCATTTTGACTTGTTTAAAGGACATTACATCAAAGTTGGATCAGCCTGTAGTGTGGTTTTCCACTTTAATTTTGAGTGTGACTCCAAATCCAGACCTCCATGGGTTGATAAATTGGATTTCCATTGATTATTTTTGTGTGATTTTGTTGTCAGCACATTCAACTATGTAAAGAAAAAAGTATTTAATAAGATTATTTCTTTCATTCAGATCTAGGATGTGTTGTTTAAGTGTTCCCTTTATTTTTTGAGCAGTATATATAGACACACACTAGTATTCACTGTTTTTGCAGACTTTACTGTAGTACAAAAACATTAGTGAATATTGGAGTATTTACTGTAGTGTTCTGCAGATGTGTATACTGCAATATTTACTGTAGTGTTTTGGGGGAAATTACTAGTAAACTGCAACGTTTTTTGGGACATGACTGTAGTAACACCTGACTAGGGTTAGATAAAATGGCACATCTACAAGACTACCAGTACCCCACTTACTGTTTAATGAGGGGAACACCTCAACCAGAACATAAGACAGGTTCATGATAGGCCACCTATTGAGTTTGGTCAACAGTTCGGAGCAATGCAACAGACCAGACACCTTCACAAAATTACTATTGTAATAAGACATTTATAACATCTAAACATTAGACATGTTCTAGGCTCATTAAAGGGAAATATTACAGAGGCAGATAAAGAACAAGCAAAGGTTATTCAAAAATGTAGAGGATTAGGTTTGCTTGTTTGACATACACATTAACAAGATTGCACCAAAATGGCTTCTTAGATCTGTTACTTCCACAAGATAGCTTTCTGAAATACAACAGTGCTTTCAGAGATTCAGCTGACCAAGTTCACAAGATTACCAAAAACAATGACAAACAATAATGTACTTCTGATGGTAGAAAAGAAAAGTTAACCACTGCATTTACAGATATTTTAGAAATACAAATTGCTTGGTCACAAAATGGTTGCTCACAACACTGCCGTACACAACCTTCCAGGTGCAAAGCTCTCACGTGAACATGACAAAGGGCTGATTGTCACGGGTGTCGTAGGGTTTAGACCAAGACGCAGCGGGAAAATGTATACTCATCTTCTTTTATTAACGGACAAAGAAGGAAAACCAAAATAAACACGTATACAAAAAACACGACGACAAAGAACAGGCCGGTAAGGCACAAAGCTATAAACAGCAACAATCTCCCACCAAAATCCAATGACAAAACACATACCTATTTATAGGACCTTCAATCAGAGGCAACGATAGACAGCTGCCTCCAACTGAAGGCCCCAACACCAATTAACTAAACATAGAAATACAAACGACTAGACTGAACATAGAACTAAACTAACATAGAACAATAACCAAAACCCTGGACTAATAAATCAAATACCCCTCTACATAAACAACCACCCCGAACCATATAAACCAAATACCCCCTCTACATGAACACATACACAAACACACCCTGAACCACATAAAACAAATACCCCCTGCCACGTCCTGACCAAACTATAAGAACAAATAACCCCTTTTACTGGTCAGGACGTGACACTGATTTTATACATTTCCTGCATGTCCTCCCCTAATAAGTGTCACCAGGGAAACACTAACCAAAACGTTGATTCCTAGTCTGTCACACAATATTCTTCAGTTACAAGATTGCAACTGATTGAGGTTTAGGTGAGGGTTATGGTAATGCACATCTACTGTGTGACTCCAGTTAAAGGGGAGGCAGAGATGAAGTTCAGTTTAAGATTCAGGTAACGTTATAGATTTGGGTAATGGAGATGATACATGGCAGGCAATGATTAACAGTTGTTGACATGAGAAAAATAGCTTCTATCTCAAGGCAATCAGACTGTTATACAGCCATCACTAACACAGAGAGGCTGCTGCATACATACAGACTCAAACCATTGGCTACTTTAATAAATGGATCACTAGTCACTTTAAATAATGCCACTTTAATAATGTTTACATACAGTTGAAGTCGTAAGTTTACATACAGCTTATCCAAATATGTTTAAACTCAGTTTTTCACAATTCCTGACATTTAATCCTAGTGAAAATGTCATCTTAGGTCAGTTAGGATCACCACTTTATTTTAAGAATGTGAAATGTCAGAATAATAGTATAGAGAATGATTTATTTCAGCTTGTATTTCTTTCATCATATTCCCAGTGGGTCAGAAGTTTACATACACTCAATTAGTATTTGGAAGCGTTGCCTTTTAAATTGTTTAACTTGGGTCAAACGTTTCGGGTTGCCTTCCACAAGCTGAAATAAATCATTCTCTCTACTATTATTCTGACATTTCACATTCTTAAAATAAAGTGGTGATCCTAACTGCCCTAAAACAGGGAATTTGTACTTGGATTAAATGTCAGGGATTGTGAAAAACTGAGTTTAAATGTAGTTGGCTAAGGTGTATGTAAACTTCCAACTTCAACTGTATATATTCTGGACTTTGACATTGCTTGTTCTGATATTGCTCATACTGATATTTCTTAATTTCTTTATTTTTACTTTTTGGCTTATGTGTGTATTGTCTTGTATTACTGCAAGGTTGAAGCTAGAAAAACAAACATTTTGCTGCACCTGCGATAACATCTGTATATGCAACCAATAAACTTTGATTTCCTTTTGGATTAAGTTATTGTTTTATCAAGATTATTTTACTAATGTATGTCTTTCCTTATCATATGTAAGACTAAATGCTATTTGCAATATGGTTTGGTCCATACTGCCCTACCAAGCAAAAAGGCAGTAGCTGCTCACAGCATGGAACTGTGAAAAATTGTTTTTATTTGTATTTGTATTTATTATGGATCCCCATTAACTGCCAAAGCAGCAGCTACTCTTCCTGGGGTCCAGCAAAATTAAGGCAGTTTATAGAATTTTAAAACATTACAACATATTCACAGATTTCACAACACTGTGTGCCCTCAGGCCCCTACTCCACCACATGTATGTTATCGTGTGTGTATGCATGTGCCTGTGCCAATGTTTGTGTTGCTTCACAGTCCCCGCTGTTCCATAAGGTGTTTTTTTATCTGTTTTTTAAATTGAATTTTACTGCTTGCATCAGTTACTTGATGTGGAATAGAGTTCCATGTAGTCATGGCTCTATGTAGTACTGTGTGCCTCCCATAGTCTGTTCTGGACTTGGAGACTGTGAAGAGATCTTTTGTGGCATGTCTTGTGGGGTATGCATGGGTGTCCGAGCTGTGTGCCAGTAGTTTAGACAGACAGCTCGGTGCCTTCAACATGTCAATACCTGTCATAAATAAAAGTAGTGATGAAGTCAATCTCTCCTCCACTTTCAGCCAGGAGAGATTGACATGCATATTATTAATATTAGCTCTCTGTGTACATCCAAGGGCCAGCTGGGATGCCCTGTTCTGAGCCATTTGCAATGTTCCTAAGTCCTTTTTTGTGGCACCTGACCACACGACTGAACAGTAGTCAAAGTGCGACAAAACTAGGGCCTGTAGGACCTGCCTCATTGATCGTGTTGTTAAGAAGGCAGAGCATCGCTTTATTATGGACAGACTTCTCCCCATCTTAGCTACTACTGCATCAATATGTTTTGACCATGACAGTTTACAGTCTAGTGTTACTCCAAACAGTTTAGTCATCTCAACTTGCTCAATTTCCACATTGTTTATTACAAGATTTACTTGAGGTTTAGGGTTTAGTGAGTGTTTTGTTCCAAATACAATGCTTTAAGTTTTAGAAATATTTAGGGCTAATTTATTCCTTGCCACACACTCTGAAACTAACTGCAGCTCTTTGTTGAGTGTTGCAGTCATTTCAGCCACTGTAGTAGTTGAGTAGTTGAGTCATCCACATACATAGAAACTCTGGCTTTACTCAAAGTCAAGGGCATGTCGTTAGTAAAAATTGAAAAAGCAAGGGGCCTAAACAGCTATCCTGGGGAATTCCTGATTCTAACTGGATTATATTTGATAGGCTTCCATTAAAGAACACCCTCTGTGTTCTGTTAGACAAGTAACTCTTATCCACATTATAGCAGGGGGTGTAAAGCCATACCACATAGGTTTTTCCAGCAACAGACTATGATCAATAATGTCAAAAGCAGCACTAAAGTCTAACAAGACAGCCCCCACAATCATTTTATCATCAGTTTCTCTCAGCCAATAATCAGTCTTGTGTAAGTGCTGTGCTTGTTGAGTGTCCTTCCCTATAAGCATGCTGATATTCTGTTGTCAATTTGTTTTCTGTAAAATAGCATTGTATCTGGTCAAACACCATTTTCTCCAGAAGTTTACTAAGGGTTGGTAACAAGCTGATTGGTCAGCTATTTGAGCCAGTAAAGGGGGCTTTACTATTCTTGGGTAGCAGAATGACTTTAGCTTCCCTCCAGGCCTGGGGGCACATGCTCTCTAGTAGGCATAAAATGAAGATATGGCAAATAGGAGTGGCAATATCGTCTGCTATTATCCTCAGTAGTTTTCCATCTAGATTGTCAGACCCTGGTGGCTTGTCATTGTTGATAGACAACAATCATTTATTCACCTCTTCCACACTGACTTTACGGAATTCAAAAGTACATAATTTGGTCCAATGACTTAAATGTAAAATGTAAAATGTGTAGTGTCAGCATTTGTTGCTGGCATGTCATCCCTAAGTTTGCTTATCTTGCCAAGGAAAAAGTCATTAAGTAGTTATCAGTGGGCTTCGTGATGAATGAGCCATCTGATTCAATGAATGAAGCAGCCGAGTTGGCTTTTTTTCACAAAATTTCATTTAAGGTGCCCCAAAGCTTTTTACTATCATTCTTTATATCATTTATCTTTGTTTCATAGTGTAGTTTCTTTTTCTTTTTGTATAGTCACATGATTTCTTAATTTGCAGTACGTTTGCCAATCAGTTGGGCTGCCAGACTTAATTGCCATACCTTTTGCCTCATCCCTCTCAACCATACCATTTTTCAATTCCTCATCAATCCAAGGGGATTTAAGTTTTTACAGTCATTTTCTTAGTGGGTGCATGCTTATTAGTAACTGGAATAAGTCGTTTCATAAATGCGTCAAGTGCAGCGTCTGGTTGCTCCTCATTACACACCACAGACAAGCAAATATTCTTTACATCATCATTCATATGAATCACTACAAAACTTATTGTATGACCTCATACACTATATTAGGCCCAGCCTTTGGAACTTTGGTTTTCCTAGATATGGCTATTATATTGTGATCACAACATCCTTGTAACGGTTGTCGTTGAAATGAGACCAAGGTGCAGCGGAGGATGTGTTCATCTTGAAAGGTTTTGATGACCGAATGAACACTATACCAAAAAAAGAAACTAAAAGAACGACCAGCAACAGTTCTGTCAGGAACAAACTCTAAACAGAAAACATTCACCCACAAACCCCAAAGAAAAAACAGGCTGCCTATGTATGACTCTCAATCAGCAACAACGATCTACACCTGTTCCTGATTGAGAGCCATACACGGCCCGAAACAAAGAAAAACACCAACATAGAAAAAGAAACCTAGAACGCCCACCCATGTCACACCCTGGCCTAACCAAAAATAGAGAACAAAAAACCCTCTCTATGGCCGGGGCGTTACAATCCTTTGGATTTGCATACAGCTTTAAAGCAAATATCTGTAGCATTCGTAAAGATGTGATCAATACATGTTGATGATTTAATTCCTGTGCTGTTTGTAACTACCTCGTAGGTTGACTGACAACCTGATCCAGGTTGCAGGCACTGGTTACAGTTTGAAGCTTTTTCTTGACTGGGCAGCTTGATGATAGCCAGTCAATATTTAAATCACCCAGAAAATATACTTCTCTGTTGATATCATATACATTATCAAGCATTTCACACATATTATCCTGATACTGACTGTTAGCACTTGGTGGTCTATAGCAGCTTCCAAAAAAAATGGGCTTTATATGAGGCAGATGAAACTGTAGCCATATTACTTCATCAGTATTTACCATTAGATCGTCTATAAGCTTTACAGGAATGTGGTTCTGAATATAGACCGCAACATCGCCTCTGTTGGCATTTCTGTCTTTTCGGAAGATGTTATAACCATGTATTGCTACCACTGTATCATCAAAGGTATTATCTAAGTGAGTTTCAGAGATAGTCAGAATATGAATGTCATCTGTTACAAGCAAGTTATTGACATCATGGACCTTGTTTCTTAGGCTACATATGTTAAAATTGGCTATTTTTAGCACTTTTCTGGGTTGCTTGATTGTTTTATTGCTTTACTGGGAAGTTTATCAGAGGTAGACTTACTCATGTTATTTACATTGGAGCTGATAGTGCAGGATGAGCTGCATAAAGTGGTCTTTCTAATATTGCACACCGCCTCAGTGCTAACAGTGTAACTCTGGTTTATAGGCTCATGATTACTGCTTACAATAGCCGTAGGATAAACAGATGTATTCGGTGCAATTAGGGGTACATCAATTAAATTATTTGCTAATGCCCCTAAGATAATGTACATTTGATGCAGCATTATGACGACTCATTGTCACAATGGTAGGGATTAACTGAGCTGGTCTTGGATCATTTACCAGTCATTGTTTCAATGCTGCCTTGAAATGCGTGGACAGAGTCCAGGAGCCAAGATGATTTGGATGGACTCTGTCATTCCTGTGGAGTATCTTCTGTTTCCAGAAGGTGTCAAAGTTATCAATAAAAGTGACTCCTGCAGAGCTACAGTAGTCTTTTAGCCAGATGTGTAATGCCAGCATTCTGCTGAATCTTTCACACCCGCGGCCCAACGATGGTACTGGACCTGAAATGATTGTCAGTTTTTTGGAGTCTTTTAATGTTAAAATCAGTTCTTTAAAATCAGTTTTCAAATGTTCCGAGCTAGCCCTCCTGATGTCGTTTGACCCCACATGGACTATGACAGTGTCAGCTCCAGGCATCTGTGGTAGAACAGTCAGAAGCAGCCTTGTTATGTCCTGTACTCATGCTCCTGGGTAGCACAGGGTTTTTGCCTTTTGGACCGAGATGTTTCTCACCATAGAGCTGCCTATGGTGATGTTGAATGGGCCGGTCTCTCAGGCAGCCTCACGGTATGGTGAGGCTGGGAGCTCCAAGGATCTGAACCTGAGGTAGAAGCCACCGGAGAGGGAGACAAGGACGAAGACGCAGGCACCTCCGGATCCGATCTTGCCGTAACCTCTGGATCTAGGGCGGCAAAGCTGTTTCTGGTTTGTGTCAGTTCCGGGCCCAACATCTCCATGGAGACCCACGTTGCCAGAGGTCACCTTTTTTGACTTCCACGGCGAGTGACATACCTCCATGGCTGGTTGGTTGGGTCGAGATCAGCTCCGTTCTCCAGGGAAGGGGGTAACCCCTTCGGGGATGGAACCCTGCCTAGCACCGGCCAGTTGGCTGTGAAGAGCCGACACGGCGGCAAAACTTCCACCAGACCAGAGCGGCATCTGGCTACTGGGGTGAGAGAAAAATAAAAAGTAGGTGGGTGTGGGTTACCCAGTAGGTTATGTAGGTTTGCTACATTGAAAGTCAACACGGTCCACATTGTCCCGGAACAAAGCAAAGTAAACGCAACGTTGGAAACGTTCAATTGCGGCCTCCATTTGAGACCGCCGAGCCAGCTAGGCTAGCTGGGCATTCGCGTTCCTCCCGGCCCTATACGGAATCTGGCAAGATCCCGGGACACATAGCAGCGCTCACAGCAATTTAGCCCAACAGAGCCGCAGGATTCAAAATAAAATAAAAGTATATAAAACACTCAGCTTTTAAACCGAGGTTTCAAAGTATTTACCTTGGTTTCACATTAACCGAGTGTAGTTGCTGCTAATATGACCGACATTTTCTCCAAAACACAATAGAGGCAGGATATGTATTTAATGTAGCAAAAATGACATTAACTCATTTTTGACCAAATGAGCAGTTACTGCCTTTTTGCTTGGTAGGGCAGCATATACAGTACCAGTACAAAGGTTTTTCTTTATTTTTGTTATTTTCTACATTGTACAATAATAGTGAGGACATCAAAACTATAAAATAACACATGAAATCATGTAGTAACCAACAAAGTGTTAAACAAATCAAAATATCTTTGAGATTCTTCAAAGTAGCCATCTACTACCTTGACAGCTTTGCAAACTCTTGGCATTTTCTCAACCAGCTTCACATGGAATGCTTTTCCAACAGTCTTGAAGGAGGTCCCACATATGCTGAGCACTTGTTGGCTGCTTTTCCTTCACTCTGCGGTCCAACTCATCCTAAACCATCTCAATTGGGTTGAGGTCGGGTGATTGTGGAGGCCAACCTGGAGGTGTGTTTTGGGTCATTGTCCTGTTGAAAACAAAGGATAGTCCAACTAAGCGCAAACCAGATGGGATGGCGTATCGCTGCAGAATGCTGTGGTAGCCATGCTGGTTAAGTGTACCTTGAATTCTATATAAATCACTGACAGTGTCACCAGCAAAGCACACCTACCCCATCACACCTCCTCCTCCATGCTTCACGGTGGAACCACACATGCGAAAATCATCCGTTCACCTCCTCTGCGTCTCACAAAGACACTGCGGTTGGAACCAAAAATCTCAAATTTTGAATATTGAATTTAACATTAAAATAGACTCCAGGCTTAATTCCTGCTCATTACTGGGATCGAGGAATTTAACCTCCCTGGGCAAGGTGGGACGTTTGCGTCCCACCTAGTCAACAGCCAGTGGAATCGCGTGGCGCGAAATACAAATACCTCAAAAATGCAATAACTTCAATTTCTCAAACATATGACTATTTTGCACCATTTTAAAGACAAGACTCTCGTTAATCTAACCACATTGTCCGATTTCAAAAAGGCTTTACAGCGAAAGCAAAACATTAGATTATGTCAGGAGAGTACCCTGCCAAATATAATCACACAGCCATTTTCAAAGCAAGCATATGTCACAAAAACCAAAACCACAGCTAAATGCAGCACTAACCTTTGATGATATTCATCAGATGACACTCCTAGGACATTATGTTATACAATACATGCATGTTTTGTTCAATCAAGTTCATATTTATATCAAAAACCAGCTTTTTACATTAGCATGTGATGTTCAGAACTAGCATACCCACCGCAAACTTCCGGTGAATTTACTAAATTACTCACGATTAACGTTCACAAAATACATAACAATTATTTTAAGAATTAAAGATAAAGAACTCCTTTATGCAATCGCGGTGTCAGATTTTAAAATAGCTTTTCGGCGAAAGCACATTTTGCAATATTCTGAGTACATAGCCCGGCCATCACGGCTAGCTAATTTGACACCCACCAAGTTTGGCCCTCACCAAACTCAGATTTACTATAAGAAAAATTGGATTACCTTTGCTGTTCTTTGTCAGAATGCACTCCCAGGACTTCTACTTCAACAACAAATGTTGTTTTGGTTCCAAATAATCCATAGTTATATTCAAATAGCTCCGTTTTGTTCGTGCGTTCAGGTCACTATCCGAAGGGTGACGCGCGAGCGCATTTCGTGACAAAAAAATTCAAAATGTTCCATTACCGTACTTCAAAGCATGTCAAACGCTGTTTAAAATCAATGTTTATGCCATTTTTCTCGTAAAATAGCGATAATATTCCAACCGGCCGATGTTGTATTCATTCAAAGAGAGAAAGAAAAACATGGAGAATTCACATGAACGCGCATCTCCAGTGTCACTGTTCTCAGCCTGACCACTCACAAAATCTCCTGCTGTTTTTCGCCCAGAGACTGGAGAGACGTCATTCCACTTTCTGGCTTCTTCTGAGAGCCAATGGAAGCCTTAGAAAATGTCACGTTACAGCAGAGATGCTGTATTTTTGATAGAGATGCCACAGAAGGAGAACAAATTGTCAGACAGGGCACTTCCTGTATGGAATCTTCTCAGGTTTTGGCATGCCATATGAGTTCTGTTATACTCACAGGCACCATTCAAACAGTTTTAGAAACTTTAGAGTGTTTTCTATCCAAATCTTCTAAGTATATGCATATTCTCGTTTCTGGACAAGAGTAGTAACCAGTTTAAATCGGGTTCGTTTTTTATCCAGCCGTGCAAATATGGTCCCCTAGCCCCAACAGGTTTTAACGGGCTATTGCATACATTTGAATGTCATTGTTTTATCCATCAAAGCACATATTTATTTGATTGTAAATACAGTTGAATTTTAGGTCTGCATAGATGAGAGCATGAAAATGGTAGAACATTTTCTGAATCATTTTGTGAACTGTGGCACAAGAAACCAGTGTAAGGAATCTAAATCAGAATGACAGGTGTCCCTCTATAGGACAAATGGGAGATTCCTACAGTGGTTCCTCAATTAAAAGTTTAGAGCTTATGCTGCAATAGGTTTGTGGTAGATAGTGGTAAATTGCAACATTCCGTCCTTGCCCCACACCATTGCAAGGAGTTAGAATGCTGATTATGCTTTTGGTATTGCTTTTGGTGTCTCTCACTCAAAAAACAGAAAGAATTATAAAATATCAAAATGGCTTTATTTACCAAAGTGTGGAAAGAGTGCTATATAGTGAGTTTCTGGAACACGTAGTCCTACTTTGCTGATGTGAACCAGAAACTGAATGAAAGTGAGTCCAGCGAGGATACAGAAAGAAAAAGGTTGCCCATATTTCAAGACCTGAGCTATTTAATTTATGAAATGTACTAGTTTATTTAGGCAATTTGAATGTATTCATTTAGGCTTGGCCTATTTAGTAGGCTATTTGGCTAAGTGACACTCATTTGTGGCTTTGAATCAAAGGAAATAAGTACAGACATTCTTTCTGATCATCTTTAATTACAAAATGTTTTGACTAAGTTAATCTGCTCGTGTGTGTTCAATTATTTGTGACATTGTGTTTACAATGAAGAATGTTAACGAAATAAATCTAAATCCTATTCATAATGTATAATCAGATTCCTGTTGCGAGCTGTCATTTTTCAATTTTTCTTGTAGATTTAATGTAATTTTTTGAACAATACAAAACATACACCTACAAACGACAATATCACACAAACATCAACTACATCACACCTGCACAGACCCACATGCTCATACCCCCCATCTCCAGCAGCTCCTGCCATCACTCTCCACCAAATGGCCTCAAATGGCCCCATTTTGTTTCTCTCACGCACTTTCAACATTTAGATAAAGTATTTGACCTTTCCATTGTGTTAATATTGGAGGATTGGTTGATTTCCAGTTGTCTTTTCAAAATGATTGACGAGAAAAATATTGTCCACCCATTGGGTATCTCACTGCACCCTCATACGCAATGTCTTAAAATATGCTGACAGACGGATTAAAAATACATTTCCATTGTAATACTTCTGACAGCCAACTTTCTAACTCCGCCCATAATGTTGGGATTTTAAAACATTCCCAGAAGGAATGGATTATTATAATTGGATGAAAAATGTACCTGGTAATCTAATTTAATTTACTGCGGGCCTAAGACCTATGGGTTTAGCCTTCTGAATGAATGATTATATTGAAGAAAGAAGCCACCTCTTATGAGTTACGAGAGCCAATCGGTTACCCAACAAAATAACAGCAATTTATTTAGCCTAATTGTTTGACTGCAGACAGTAGTCTACTATTCAATATTTGGCTAAAAATAAACTTTGCCATGAATTAAGAACGATGCGGCACATTTACAACTCCAATCGCTTTGAAAGAGCCTTTTAATATTAGCCAACAAATAAAGCTACTAAAACAACTTCAGAAACAGTCCGTTCATCACTCGATTTCTTCAAATTGCTGTACAGGAAAAGGATGTCATCCATCGTGCATGGTCACAGGAAAATGCGAACAGAACAAAACAGCGGTACGGTACCAAGTAGTAGGCCTGCTAAACAAAATATCTAATCGATAAAGGCATGGCACAATCTATATTTAGGCTAGTTACATTAACAGTTAACAAACGCAGTAAACAAAAGGCAAATGGAGATCCAAATAACCAAAACATAGCCTACTACAGTGAGATGCAGCCATGCACAGCTGTATGGCCAAATAAATAGGCATATACAGGTCCTCTTCAGGTTCAAACATGGAAAATCATGCCTTTTGCTCATGAGTTCAGCAACAGGTTGTGACAATACATTACAGTTCTGTGAATCAAATTTGACCCACATAATAAATTAATCAATGCCAGCCTACCATAAACACGCTTCAATAAGTACAGTTTAATTTACAGCAATGAAAACCAACAGGCAACCAAGAAAACCATAACAGAATGTATCTATTTCTATGAAGAACCATACCAATATGTAGCTATAGCCAGAGGCGTTATTTGCATTATTGCATTGGAATTGTATTGAATTCTACTTATGTCATGCTATACCACAATAAACATCAATTCAAATGTTTATGAAGAAGAAGTGACAGTTTCAATGGCACGAAATCTCCGCTGCGGTCCATCATCACAATGGACAGCGCCCTAAACACTAAAGATCTTGATAAAAACAAACCAGCTAGACAGTTTCAATCTTACCTTTTCAAAAGTTTCAGCCTCCTTAATACTCTGTGGAACCTTCTGAGTAATCAATCATTCCATTCTCCCCGAAATCTTCTTGTAAGATCCCCCTGAAATGCCAGTTGGATTAGTTGAGCTTTCCTCGGGTGTAGCATGCTTCTTCTGTGCTGACTGAACACGTTAGTCAAACATGACAATTAGTTATCGCATGTAGCTGTGGACGCCCCAAGTCAGTCCATGTTCCAGTGCTGTAAGCACGGTCGGCATACTGGAGAGAAGCCCAGAGAATCGTTGCAGGATATCAAGTGGGGTCCATTTGACCTCATTGGAGCCATAGCGGGAGATTTCAGTCTGCAAAAACTGGTGAGCAACACTAAACTCAGCTTCCAACAAATCTGTTTTGCTTAGATCTTAGCCATGGCTCTCTCTATTTTCACATCGAGTAGGATCCTTGGCCCCGTCTACCTTCAGTGCCTACCAAGATTCTCAGATTCCTTTAAGTATTTCCTCAATCACAATCTCACTCATGAGCCCTATGATCTTATTTTGAATATCGTGTGAGGTGTATGTGGCATTGAGGGGTATGGTGCTAAACACCTTGGCAAGTTCCTTGTCTTTTCGGAGAGTATATTCAATCATTGACAGACAAAGTCCATAATCGGGAGCAGTCAGAGGTGGAGGCAGCTGTGGAGCCGTTATCCAGGCAGAGATGGAAGGGTGGGTAGGCTCTGCACGCTGAGCTAGGCTGCATCATCGCTGCTGGGCTTGGCGGCGGCCTTGTTGGTGGCCTCGGTGGTTTGATGCTGCTGCTGCTGTTCATCACTCTCCTCCTCCTTTGTATGGGTACTTTGGTGAAGCCAATTTCTGATATCCATCGTGACAGATTAGCTGGTTTGAGCTAGCTAAATAGGCTAAGGCCAATAACAATAACACTTTTTACAGCTAGGGAAGAAGCTAACTAAACTCGGTAGTGGTGGGACGTGAGGCAGAGTTGAGAGAAGCAACGTATCACGTTATACACAGCCTAGAACCGAGTTGAGAATCGTTTTCCCCCGTTTTTTATAGAAACCCAAAGGAGTCATACCGCAGCACACTCTGTCCATTGTGCTGACACAGCGCAGATACAGATTTTTTTGGAGCCAACCTGTCATTCAATCATTTAACTATTTTTATATAGGGACATAAAACTAAAACTGATGAGGCAAAAGTTGGAACTGAGGGGGGCTAAGCCCCTTCAGCCCCCTCGTAGAACCGGGTATGGTGAGACTCGGGTACGGTGAGAGTTACAAACTAATATGACCCCACGATGGTGTTCTCCGTTTTGCTCTACGACCCCCACAAGTGTCACGGGACTCTGAAGGTAACCCATACAAACGAATGGAAGTATGGAGGTAGTTTTGTGCCAACAAAAATCAGGGTTTAGATATGTGTCCAAAAAAACAAAAATACTTCCTGAGCTTTTTTACATCTCCCCCTATATAGGACAGACACTTCAAAATCGTATTAATTATGACGAAAAACATTTATATTGGCTATAGAATTAAAGGCCAAATATTTGTTTTTATAATTTGTTTTGATACCTAAAGGTGCATAAAATTCTATGTCAAAAACACTTTTTTAGAGATTTTTAAAGTAAAGATTCAGACATTTTGAATGTTTTATATTGTTTTTGTGCATTTCTGAGCTATGTTCTATCTGGGTCATTTCATGTTTTCATGTGTATCTGAGCTATTGCCGTTCAAGCAGGCAGAAATTCATCCAGTATTACGTAGCATTGTGATAAAGCAGCTCTCACTACACTGGAAGTTAATAGGAATACAATGTTTAGATTGCGAAAGCTTCTATCATATAGGTTAGATTTCAATACTGGCCAATGAAATAACGTGCAAAGTTGTATTCTCTCCAATGAGCCATTGATAATATTTTTGCGATATTCCTATCTCGAGAAATGTGTAATTTAACAGAGGGTTTAACACATTATTCGTCTGCCTCTTCGGCTCTATGTAGTACTGGACGCCCCCATAGTCTGTTCTGGACTTGGGGATTGTGAAGAGACCTCTGGTGGCATGTCTTGTGGGGTATGCATGGGTGTCTGAGCTGTGTGCTAGTAGTTTAAACAGACAGCTCGGTGCATTCAGCTTGTCACTTCTTACAAAAACAAGTAGTGATGAAGCCAATCTCTCTTCCACTTTGAGCCATGAGAGACTGATTTGAGATTGACATGCATATCATTATTGGTAGCTCCCTGTGTACTTTATTTTTATTTGTAATTTGTATTTATTATTGTATTGTACCCCCTTTTCCTCCCCAATTTTGTGATATCCAATTGCGATGCAATTACAATCTTGTCTCATCGCTGCAACTCCCCAATGGGCTCGGGAGAGGGCGAAGGAGTCATGCGCCCTCCAAAACATGACCTGCCAAACCGCGCATCTTAACACCCACCCGCTTAACCCCGAACCCAGGTCTGTAGTGACGCCTCAAGCACTTCGATGCAGTGCCTTAGACCGCTGCGCCACTCGGGAGGCCTTTGCTCCCAGTGTACTTTTAAGGGCCAGCCATGCTGCCCTAGTCTGAGCCAATTGTAATTTTCCTAAGTACCTCTTTGTGACACCTGACCACACGACTGAACAGTAGTCCAGGTGCGACAAAACAAGGGCCTGTAGGACCTGCCTTGTTGATAGTGATAGAAGGCAGAGCAGCGCTTTATTATAGACAGACCTCTCCCCATCTTAGCTACTGTTGAATCAATATGTTTTGACCATGAGAGTTTACAATCCAAGGTTACTCCAAGCAGCTTAGTAAAGATTGAAAAATAGTAAGGGGCATAGACAGAATTCCTGATTCTACCTGGATTATGTTGGAGAGGCTTACATTAAATACAGTGCATTCTGAAAATATTCAAACCCCTTTTTCCACATTTTGTTACGCTACAGCCTTATCCTAAACTTTATTAAATTGTTGATTTTCCTCATCAATCTTCCCACAGTACCCCTTAATGACAAAGAAAAAACTGTTTAGACATTTTAAATATCACATTTACATAAGTATTCAGACCCTTTCCTAAGTACTTTGTTGAAGCACCTTTGACAGCGATTACAGCCTCAAGTCTTCTTGGGTATGACGCTACAAACTTGGCACACCTTATTTGGGAAGTTTCTCCCATTCTTCTCTGCAGATCCTCTGAAGCTCTGTTAGGTTGGATGGGGAGCGTCACTGCACAGCTATTTTCAGGTCCCTTGAGATGTTCAGGCTCTGACTGGGCCACTCAAAGACATTCAGACACTTGTCCCAAAGCCACTCCTGCGTTGTCTTGGCTGTGTGTTTCGGGTCGTTGTCCTGTTGGAAGGTGAACCTTCGCCCCCAGTCTGAGGTCCTGAGCACTCTGGAGCATGTTTTCTTCAAGGATCTCTCTGTACTTTGCTCCGTTCCTCTCTCCCTCGATCCTGACTAGTCTCCCAGTCCCTGCCACTGAAAAACATCCCCACAGCATGATGCTGCCACCACAATGCTTCACCGTAGAGATGATGCCAGGTTTCCTCCAGACGTGACGCTTGACATTCAGGCCAAAGAGTTCAATCTTGGTTTCATCAAACCAGAGAATCTTGTTTCTCATGGTCTGAGTCCTTTAAGTGCCTTTTGGCAAACTCCAAGAGGGCTGTCGTGCTGTTTACTGAGGAGTGGTCAGGGTCACCTCCCTGACCAAGGACTTTCTCCTTTGATTGCTCAGTTTGGCCGGGCGGCCAGCTCTAGGAAGTCTTGGTGGTTCCAAACTTCTTCCATTTAAAATTGTGGAGGGCACTGGGTTCTTTTGAACCTTCAATGCTGTGCCTCGAAACAATCCTGTCTCGGAGCTCTATGGACAATTCCTTCGACATCATGACTTGGTTTTTGCTCTGACATGCACAGTCAACTGTGGGACTTTATATAGACAGAAGTGTGCCTTTTCAAATCATCAACTGAATTTAGCACAGGTGGACTCCAATCCAATTGTAGAAATCTCAAGGATGATCAATGGAAACAGGATGTACCTGAGCTCAATTTCGAATCTCATAGCAAAGGGTCTGAATACTTATGTAAATAATGTATCTGTTTTAAATGCGTTTGCAAACATTTCTAAAAACCTGTTTACACAATGTCATTATTGGGTATTGTGTGTAAATATTTAATCAATTTTAGAATAAAGCTGTAATGTAGAACAAAATCAAGGTCTGAATACTTTCCGAATGCACTGTAGCATAAAGCCATAACACATACGTTTTTTTCCCAGCAGCTGATCGATAATGTCAAAAGCCGCACTGAAGTCTAACAAAACAGCCCCCACAATCTTTTTATCATCAATTTCTCTCAGCCAGTCAGTCATTTGTGTAAGTCCTGTGCCTTTTGAATGTCCTTCCCTATAAGCGGGCTGAAAGTCTGTTGTCAAATTGTTTACAGTAATTAGCATTTGGATTTGGTCAAACACAATTTTTTATAAAGGTTTACTAAGGGTTGGTCAGCTATTTGAGCCAGTGAAGGGGGCTTTACTATTCTTCGATAGTGGAATGACATTTGATTCCCTCCAGGCCTGAAGGCACACACTTTCTAGTCGGCTTAAATTGAAGATATGGCAAATAGGAGTGGCAATATTGTCTGCTATTATCCTCAGTAAATTTCCATCCAGGTTGTCAGACCCCGGTGGCTTGTCATTGTGGATAGACAACAATAATCTTTTCACCTCTTCCACACTGACTTTACGGAATTCAAAAGTACAACACTTGTCATTCATAATTTGGTCAGATATGTTTGGATATGTAGTGTCAGCGTTTGTTGCTGGCATGTCATGCTTAAGTTTGCTAATCTTGCCAATGAAAAAGTCATTCAAGTAGTTGGCAATATCAGTGGGTTTGTGATGAATGAGCCACTTGATTCAATGAATGATGGAGCTGAGTTAGCTTTTTTGTCCAAAATTTCATTTAAGGTGGTCCAAATCTTTTTACTATCATTCTTTATATCATTTATTTTGGTTTCATAGTATAGTTTCTTCTTTTTTATTTTATTATTTTAGTCACATGATTTCTCAATTTGCAGTACGTTTGCCAATCAGCTGTGCTGCCAGACTTATTTGCCATATTGTTTGCCTCATCCCTCTCAACCATACAATTTTTAAATTCCTCATCAATCCAAGGGGATTTAACCGTGTTAAGATTGGACCCTTTTTTTAAATTTTCGCCTAAAATGACATACCCAAATCTAACTGCCTGTAGCTCAGGACCTGAAGCAAGGATATGAATATTCTTCATACCATTTGAAAGGAAACACTTTGAAGTTTGTGGAAATGTGAAATTAATGTTAGATCTGGTAAAGGATAATACAAAGAAAAAACATACGTTTTCTATTTATTTCTTTGTTCCATCATCTTTGAAATGCAAGAGAGTCCATTATATCACTTAGGAGTCTAGGTGCAATTTACATTTTGGCCACTAGGTGGCAGCAGCATGTGTGACCGTTTTAGACTGATCCATTGAACCACTGCAATACTGTTCAAAATATTTTATCAAGTCTGCCTAAATGTGCCGAATTGGTGAATTGATACATTTTCAAGTACATAACTATAGAGAACATACAAAATTATATGATAATGCAATTGTTTCATTTACACACTCCGAGGAACATCATAAATGATGGATAATTTGCTTCCCTACATAAAAGGCACTGACCTTCACACATCTAGTTGTTGTTGTTGTGCACTCTCCTCAAACAATAGCATGGCATATTTTCACTGTAATAGCGACAGTAAATTGGACAGTGCAGTTAGATTAAGAAATTAAGCTTTCGGCCCATATAAGACATGTCTATGTCCTGGGAAATTCTATTGCTACCTCCAACGTCATGCTAATCACATTAGCGCATGTTAGCTCAACCGTCCCGCGGGGGCGGGGGGGGGGGGGGGGGTGCATGCTTATTAGTAACTGGAATAAGCAATATCCTAAATGTGTCAAGTGCAGTCTGGTGGCTCCTCATTACACACCACAGACCAGCAAATATTCTTTACATCATCAACATAAGAATCACTACAAAATGTATTGTATGACCTCTTATACACTATATTAGGCCCAGCATTTGGAACTTTGGTTTTCCTAGATACCGCTACTATATTGTGATGACTACATCATATGGATTTGGAAATTGCTTTAAAGGAAATTTATGCAGCATTAGTAAAGATGTGATCAATACATGTTGACGATTTCGTTCCTGTGCTACTACCCTGGTAGGTTGACTGATAACCTGATCCAGGTTGCAGGCACTGGTTACAGTTTGAAGCTTTTTATTGACTGGGCAGCTTGATGAAACCCAGTCAATATTTAAATCACCCAGAACATATACCACTCTGTTGATATCACATACATTATCAAGCATTTCACACATATTATCCAGATACTGACTGTTAGCACTTGGTGGTATATAGCAACTTGTCAAATAATACTTCTGCAGGAGGGGTGAAGTCAGGCGCAAGAGACTCAGGTACGTGAAACACGTAGTTACTTTAATGAAGAAAAACAAGTCCAAAATATCAAGCCTACAAGGCAAGGGAAAAAATATTCCAACAAAGGAAGACTAACACAGTCTTGGGAATATAACGGGACGCAGCCCAGCAACCCTAAAGCCAAAACGCTAAATATAAAAGGACCAGAAAAGAAATCCCCCCCAACCTACGATAACAGACACGAAACAATCCCGTACAACCCCAAACACAAAACAGACAGACTAAATACCCCACTAATTACTAAACACAAAACAGGTGCTACCCTAACCAGACATTACCAAACGAAACAGAAAAGGAAATCCGTGTCAGCTAGTAGGCCGGCGACGACGACCGCCGAGCGCTGCCCGAACGGGGAGAGGCGCCACCTGTGGACGTTGTGACACAACTTCCCACAAGAATGGGGTTTAGGTGAGGCAGATTAACCTGTAGCCATATAACTTCAACATGAGATCCTCTCTAAGCTTTAAAGGAATGTGGTTCTGAATATAGACCGCAACACCGCACCCATTGGCTTTTCTGTCTTTTCGGTAGATGTTATAACCATGTATTGCTACCACTGTATTATCAAAGGTATTATCTAAGTGAGTTTCAGAGATTGTCAGAAGTGAATGTCATCTATTACAAGCAAGTTATTGACTTCATGAACCTTGTTTCTCCGGTGACATTAATATGGGCTATTTCTAGCACTTTTCTGGGTTGCTTGATTACACAGACTTGGTGCTTGGAGCGACAAGACCAAGGGTCCCAGACCTATCATCGCAAAATTTGAACACTACCAACAATAGGAGCTGATCAAAAGCAGAGGAAGGAGCTAAAAAATAGATACTTTGTGTGTATGTATTGATATGTTGGCTACGTGTGCATTTAAAAAGAAAATGTCATTGAGCTGTTCTTGTCTATTAATGTTGTGTATTTTGGCATGTTTTGTGTGGAGCCCAGTTAGAGTAGCTGCTGCTTTTGCAAAAGCTAATGGGGATCCTAATAAAATACAAAAAAATGCCAATAACTGTGGCTATAAATGCTACAAAATCAACCTTCTTCACAATGATTGCATCCAGATCACTTGATTGATAAAAAAACATTTGCAACTGGTCGCAGTGCGTCAACTAGAGGTCGACCGATTATGATTTTTCAACGCCGATACCGATACCAATTATTGGAGGACCAAAAAAAACCCGATACCGATTAATCAGCTGATTTTTTTATTTCTTTATTTGTAATAATGACAATTACAACAATACTGAATGAACACTTTTATTTAACTTAATATAATACATCAATAAAATCAATTTAGCCTCAAATAAATAATGAAACATGTTCAATTTGGTTTAAATAATGCAAAAACAAAGTGTTGGAGAAGAAAGTAAAAGTGCAATATGTGCCATGTAAAAAAGCTAACGTTTAAGTTCCTTGCTCAGAACATGAGAACATATGAAAGCTGGTGGTTCCTTTTAACATGAGTCTTCAATATTCCCAGGTAAGATGTTTTAGGTTGTAGTTATTATAGGAATTATAGGACTATTTCTCTCTATACGATTTGTATTTCATATACCTTTGACTATTGGATGTTCTTATAGGCACTTTAGTATTGCCAGTGTAACAGTATAGCTTCCGTCCCTCTCCTCGCTCCTACCTGGGCTCGAACCAGGAACACATCGACAACAGCCACCCTCGAAGCAGCATTACCCATGTAGAGCAAGGGAAACAACTCCTCTAAGTCTCAGAGCGAGTGATGTTTGAAACGCTATTAGCGCGCACCCGGCTAACTAGCTAGCCATTTCACATTGGTTACACCAGCCTAATCTTGGGAGTTGACAGGCTTGAAGTCATAAACAGCGCAATGCATTGCGAAAGGCTGTTTGAATTAATGCGTACGAGCCTGCTGCTGCCTACCATCGCTAAATCAGACTGCTCTATCAAATCATAGACTTAATTATAACATAATAACACACAGAAATACGAGCCTTAGGTCATTAATATGGTCGAATCCGGAAACTATCATCTCGAAAACAAAACGTTTTTCCTGTCAGTGAAATACGGAACCGTTCCGTATGTTATCTAACGGGTGGCATCCCTAAGTCTAAATATTCCTGTTACATTGCACAACTTTCAATGTTATGTCATAATTACGTCAAATTCTGGCAAATTAGTTCGCAACGAGCCAGGCAGCCCAAACTGTTGCATATACCCTGACTGCGTGCAATGAACGCAAAATGACACAATTTCACCTGGTTAATATTGCCTGCTAACCTGGATTTATTTTAGCTAAATATGCAGGTTTAGAAATATGTACTTCTGTGTATTGATTTTAATAAAGGCATTGATGTTTATGGTTAGGTACAGTCGTGCAACGATTGTGCTTTTTTCGCAAATGCGCTTTTGTTAAATCATCCCCCGTTTGGCGAAGTCGACTGTCTTTGTTAGGAACAAATAGTCTTCACAGTTCGCAACGAGCCAGGCGGCCCAAACTGCTGCATATACCCTGACTCTGTTTGCAAGAGAAGTGACACATTTTCCGTAGTTAAAATAAATTCATGTTAGCAGGCAATATTAACTAAATATGCAGGTTTAAAAATATATACTTGTGTATTGATTTTAAGAAAGGCATTGATGTTTATGGTTGGAGCAACGTGTACCTAAGCGATTATATGCAACGCAGGACAGGCTAGTTAAACTAGTAATATCATCAACAATGTGTAGTTAACTAGTGATTATGATTGATTGATTGATTGTTTTTTATAAGATAAGTTTAATGCTAGCTAGCAACTTACCTTGGCTTCTTACTGCATTCGCGTAACAGGCAAGCTCCTCGTGGAGTGCAATGTAAAGCAGGTGGTTAAAGCGTTGGACTAGTTAACCGTAAGGTTGCAAGATTGAATCCCCGAGCTGACAATGTAAAAATCTGTCTTTCTGCCCCTGAACAAGGCAGTTAACCCACCGTTCCTAGGCCGTCATTGAAAATAAGAATGTGTTCTTAACTGACTTGCCAAGTTAAATAAAGGTAAAAAAAATAAAAAATAAAATCGGCCAAATCGACGACCAAAAATACCGATTTCCGATTGTTATGAAAACTTGAAATCGGCCCTAATTAATCGCCCATTCCGATTAATCTGTCGACCTCTAGCGTCAACAGCCATATCTTCTTCAGCTATTGCTCCTTCAACTCTCTTCACCGTCTCCACGAGGACTAAGTTACTGCTAAGTGTCACGTCCTGGCCAGTATAAGGGTTAATTAGTATTGTAGTTTGGTCAGGACGTGGCAGAGGGTATTTGTTTTATGTGGTTCTGGGTGTTGTATGAGTTAGGAGGGCATTTGATTTAGTATTCCGGGGTTTTGGGCACTGGGTGAGTTTCATGAATTCTATGTTGAGTCTAGTGTGTCGTTTTCTATGTTGGTTAATTGGGGTTGGGACTCTCAGTTGAAGGCAGGTGTTGTCTATCTGCCTTTGATTGAGAGTCCCATATATTAGGGTGTGTTTGTGTTTGTTATTTGTGGGTGATTGTTCTGTGCTTAGCCTTGTGCCTAGTCAGACTGTTTTTGTTGTTCGTGGTTTCGTTTTGTTATTTTTGTATGTTCATTTTGAGAGTAATTAAAAATCAAGATGAGCCTGCACATACCTGCTGCGTTTTGGTCCTCCTTAACCGACGACAACCGTGACACTAAGCAACATGTTGCAAGAGGAAGAAGCTGGCGGGATTTCAGGGTTTGCGACTCCAAGTTCAACGGGCTCTGGCGCAAACACGGACAGGTCAGTGGCTAGTGCTGACGCATTTCGCATTAGTCCCCCAGAGAATTTTGATTGTATGGACATTCAAAACTGGCCGAAATGGATCAGGCGTTTTGAAAGGTACAGGGTAGCATCAGGCTTAAACGTGAAAAATGAGGCATTTCAAGTTAATACACTGATCTACTCTATGGGTGATGAAGCCGAGGATATATTAAATGCTTCAACGTTGACTTAGGAAGAGAAACTTAACTACAGTGCCGTTAAAGGCTGTTTTGAAACGCATTTTGAAGGGAGACACAACATTATATTTGAGAGAGCTAGGTTTAACATGTGCAAACAGGAGCAGCGTGAAACCACCGACAGTTTTATCACAGCTGTTCACAAACTAGCAGAACATTGTCAGTTTGGCGCGCTCAGGGAAGAGCTGATCCGAGATTGGATTGTAGTGGGAATAAGAAATATATCACTTTCTGAAAAGTTACAGTTGGATTCCCAGCTTACCTTGTCCAAAGCTGTAAACCAGGTTAGGCAGAGTGAGACAGTAAAAAGACAGCAGCTCCTTGCAGAGCAAAGAGAGTGAGGAAATTAATGCATTTTCATACCGAGCTAAAAAAAACGGAGGGGAACACGGAACGGAGACAGACGTGGAGAAAACAATCACAGACAGCACCAGTAGCTAGTTCAAGTGTTTG
The DNA here is from genome assembly GCF_901001165.1 of Salmo trutta. Taxonomy (NCBI): domain Eukaryota; kingdom Metazoa; phylum Chordata; class Actinopteri; order Salmoniformes; family Salmonidae; genus Salmo; species Salmo trutta. The sequence continues at coordinate 46,468,301 of NC_042969.1, forward strand.
TCGCAAATGTGGGAAATCCCATTTCCACAGATGGAAAGATTGCCCAGCAAAGGATGCGGAATGCAGGAAATGTCACAGGAGAGGACACTTTTCAGCTGTCTGTCGATTAAAGCAAATGCATGAGGTCTCAGAGGAGGTACAGCAGGACAGCTTCTTTCTGGGAGAAGTAAGGGAAAACAAGGCTAGCTGGCATTCAGACATTAAACTCAATGGGGAGGTTGTGTCAATTAAACTAGACACTGGGGCAGCAGTGACAGCTATCCCAACTAGGCTGTATAGCTATAGCAGAGATGGCCCTTTGCTCTCTACAAACAAAAAACTGTACGGGCCCAGTAATAAGATTTTACCAGTGGTAGGGCAGTTGGTGATTAAACTGGAGAGTAAAGACAAAAGTGCCATCCAGCCTGTCTTCGTCATTGACTCTCTAGCCAGACCGTTGCTGGGGCTGCCAGCAATTGAAGCATTGTAACTCATTGAGAGAGCGAGTGAACTGGAGGACCCAGGTGAGGTTTTTAAAAATAAATTCCCAAAAGTGTTTTCTGGTCTAGGAAGGATAGAAGGTGACTACAAAATCCGCCTGAAAGAGGATGCTGTCCCCTATGCCCTTACCACCCCCCGCCGTGTGCCTATCCCTTTATTGGCCAGAGTAAAGGAAGATGGAAGAAATTGGGGCGGTGTCTAAAATAGAGAGTCCCACAGATTGGTGTGGTGGGATGGTAGTGGTCTCAAAAGCCAATGGGAGACATAAGGATCTGTGTGGACATGACTAACTTGAATGAGGCACTCTGCAGAGAGAGACACATCTTACCATCAGTGGAGCAGTCACTGGCTCAGTTGGATGGCTCACAAGTCTTCACAAAGCTGGATGCCCACTCAGGTTTCTGGCAGATACCGCTGTCATCAGAGAGTAGGGCACTCACAACGTTTATAACACCGTTTGGCCGATACTGTTTTAATGTTTTGCCATTTGGAATCGCTTCCGGTCCTGAGCATTTCCAAAGACGCATGTCCCAGCTGTTGGATGGGCTGAGTGGCGTCATAGTCCACGCGGACGATGTGCTCGTGTGCAGAAGGGACAGAGCAGAACATGATGTAAGGCTCACAGCAGTTCTGACCAGACTCCAGGAGACTGACTTGACACTAAATGAAAATTGCACTTTTGCACAGTCAGAGGTCTTGTTCTTGGGACACAAAATCAGTGCAGCTGGAATAGAGCCAGACCTGGAGAAGATCAGCGCCATCACAGATATGCCCAGACCCCAGGATGTGGCTGAAGTCAGGACCTTCTTAGGCATGGCCACATATGTGAGTAAGTTCCTCCCACAGTTTTCAGATACAACCAAACCCCTGAGAGACTTACTAGCCAAAGAGAATGACTGGTCATGGGGTCACATGCAACAGGTAGCATTTGACAAAATCAAAGGAGACCTGGCCTCACAGAGAGTGCTGGCCCAGTACTGTCCCCACGCTAAGACAAAGGTATCAGCAGATGCATCATCCTTTGGGCTAGGGGCGGTCCTCACACAGATACAGGACAACATGGAGTGGCTCAGCCAATACCTTATTGGCCTGCAGTTTACAGCAGAGACTGACCACAAACCACTGTTGGCTCTGTTAGGGACAAAACAATTTTTTTTAAGATAATACTACAGTCAACACTGCACTAGGACTGTTGTCCAAAACTGGTGTTAGTTGCAGAAGTAATAAACGAAGAATACAAGTTGGATTGGGAGAACGTGATGAAAGATGTGATAAACAGATAATTGCAAGAGAGAACAATGTCCATGTCAATCAAGCATATTTGTAACAAAGTCAAAGTTCACTGCCTGCCATAAACAGCCCGTGGACACGTATTACACACTCCTTGAAAACGTTTCACATTACAGGGTCAGGAACATAGTTTGTTCATATAGACTCGAGCTGCTCTCTGGTAGATTTAACAGCAAGACCCTATTGACATTGCCTGTGATTTTAAGCAGTAGGCCTCTCTACCAGCCAGAGGACACAAAATTCCAGGTGGACACTAAGATTTCAGCAATTGGGAAACTCACAAAAGTTAGAAAATATGCCTCCAAGTTTGACAGCTGCACTGCAAGAGTGGGAAAGTCTAGAGAAAGAGTATCATCAGATTCAGGTGAGATTTCAGATCCTATTCTAATACAAATCAAATCAAATGTTATTTGTCACATGCGCCGAATACAACGGGTGTAGACTACCTTGAAACGCTTACTTACACAGTTACATAGTGTTACATACAGTAATCACAGTGGTTCATCAAGAAGGAAGAATCATTAGAATAGATGTAATAGGCTATACATTATTGTCAGTATCTTCTATATTGATATGATGATATTTAACATTTCGTTACCAGGAGAGCCAACGGCTATACTTGCAGAAACTAGATGAAGTTTCCAAGCTGCAGAGCAATTGCTCTTCGTCTATCTCCCGCCATCGGAGTAGACTGAAGGACATGTCTCAGTTAATGAAGAAGTAAGTTAATGCACACGCATACACACGCTCACACACACACACACACACCTTTGCTCTCCTATCTTTCTCTAAACGGTTTCATGCACCCTAACACACTGTTTTTCAAGGCCCTCTATCCATCCTTTATAAACAGATGCAATAAGGAGAGACTGACAGAGGAGGATGTAAAAACCTTGGATGAAATCAAGGAGCACATCAAGGCAAGACCCAACACTTTCTTTGAAATGGAGGCTTTCCTTCCAAAGAAAAATGGGTATGAGTGTCACTACATTAAAAACATTATTTCACAGGTCTCAGGGGAGGGACATGTGAAAGAGTTGTTGGCTGTTTTCCTATTCTGAGGATTTATACATTTCAATGACTAGTTAAATAAAACAATTCTCATTCATATCTCACAAACTACAGGCTGTATCTCAATCTTGTTCTGGGCAATGTAAGCGTGACTCTTCTGAGCAAACAGTCAAAGTAAGTAGCTTCCACTTCAATGGATTTGTTAACTCTTAGAAATTTGAACATACTGTACTACTTATCTAGTGAACCATAAACCGAGTTGTTGTTCTATTCCAAATGTCCCCATCAGATGGAGCTGATAATTAACAAATCATAAATTATCTTTCAACAGATGGCAACAGAGTGACTTTGCATGATTAGAAAAATGTTTCTTCCTCCTCAGATTTGCCTACAAAGATGAATATGAGAAATTCAAGCTGTACCTCACAGTTATACTGCTCCTATTCGCCTTCATGTGTTATTTCTTTGTGAGCTACAGGTAAGCTTGAACAGCTATGAATAAGCCCACAAAATCTTCATAATTGTGACTTGACAGCAAATGGAAAGTTTTATTCCAACACTATACAGTGTATATCCATTTTCAGAATTGTTGGTAAATTAGCTTTTATTGTTTAAAGAACCTATGAAAGAGATTGGTGTGTTTTTCAACGTCATGGCAAGGGGTTGTTCAATGACAAACATGTATTTGTTTGAAATCTATCACTAATGGTTTCATTTCAGAAAGACAAATAATCCTGTTTTGTTGCAAAATGCTATATACTGTATCTGCCTCACGCTCTGAGAAATAAGTAGTGATGCTAGGTTTTACACAGTCAAATGTGACAAAGAACAACATTTTTTTAGAAATAACAAATACAAATGATACATTTGTGACATCAATATATATATTTTTTAATGTAAATAAAAATATCAATACAGTCATATGAGATCTGTATGTAAAATATTTACATTTTAGTCATTTAGCAGATGCTCTTATCCAAAATGAGCGACTTACAGTTAGTGCATTTATCTTAAGATAGCTAGGTGAGACAACCACATATCACAGTCAAATATACAAGATACAAACATTCCATTTCACCTAAACAATGGCTATATAGCGATTTGCAACAAAACCAATTTTAATACACATCTAAAATCTATTCATAAAAAAATCTGAGAACAGTAATACTTTGCACACACATGAAGGTACCCATAAGCAATCATATGTCATTCAACTCTGTCTAGTGTCTGAATCTCTCTCTCTCTCTGTGTGTGTGTGTGCGTGTGTGTGTGTTTGTGTGCGAGCATGTTTGTTTGTGTGTCTGTACCCTGTCTAGATTTGTTGACGCAATCCTCAATTTCTTGCTGGTGTGGTACTACTGCACCCTCACCATACGGGAGAGCATCCTCATCAGCAACGGGTCCAGGTAGGCCCATCAGTCTTCAGACCTAATCCCTGGCTAGAGATACATTCTTACACTGCTCAACCGTAAATGACTTTGGCAAAATAGTAACTACTGCCTCCCGAGTGGCCCAGCGGTCACTACAGACGGTCACTACAGTTCGAGACCCATGAGGCGGTGCACAATTGGCCCAGCGTTGTCCGGGTTAGGGGAGGGTTTGGCCGGCCGGGATGTCCTTGTCCCATCACGCTCTAGCGACTCCTGTTGCGGGCCGGGAGCTTGCATGCTGACATTGTCGCCAGTTGTACGGTGTTTCCTCTGACACATTGGAGCGGCTGGCTTCCAGGTTAAGTGGGCAGTGTGTCAAGAAGCAGTGTGACTTGGCAGGGTTGTGTTTCAGAGGACTTATGGCTCTCGACCTTCACCTCTCCCGAGTCCGTACGGGAGTTACAGCGATGGGATAAGACTGTAACTACCAATTGGGGAGAAGTTAAAAAAATATATAAAATAGTGACTACTACAGTATGATGCATTTATAAAAGTACTCACTCTTCATATTTGCCTATTCTGATTATTTTCTTGTTGTATTTGGTTGATGTTTCAGGATCAAAGGCTGGTGGGTTTTCCACCATTACGTCTCAGCCTTTCTGTCTGGAGTCATGCTGACATGGTGAGAACTCAGGAAGCTCTTGTCGCCAATAGTTGATCACACACCAACCACATTGTAGGTTTTTTCATAGGCAGTTTCCATTTCAAGCAAGTGTATGATAGATGGCAAACAATAGAATCCGGTTTGCATCCAGTTTCTATTGTCAACATTTTAAGTTAAGTTACTGCAGTGGGCTAAATCAGGGTCACACTTAGTGTTTCTTGGTAGTCTTAAACAAATCTACTTTGAAACAAAAGTATACCCCTCACACACATGGTTATGGGCTTACAAAAAAAGAAGACACCTGTACCATGTCAGATACAGAGTTGAATTGTATTCCATTTTGAGTTTGCATCCCAATATTACACTTTATATTCATCACAGAAGATTTAAATATAACAAAACCGTTTCACATAGAAACACCGAATTTATTTAAATAATGTTTATTAATTACGAATTTATGACAAATATTAGTAACATTCCACCCCTGAGGCCACTAGAGGACGATCACACCCAAAGTCACTCAACATACACAAGAAAATCAGCAGGATATAAAGCAATAAAATCACATATTACATAAGTAAGAACAGTACCACTCAAAAGTTTGGACACACCTACTCATTCAAGGGTTTTTCTTTATTTTTACTATTTTCTACATTGTAGAATAATAGTGAAGATATCAAAACTATGAAACAACACATAAGTAATCATGCAGTAACCAAAAAAGTGCAGGGTTGGGGAGTAACAGATTACAAAAAAGTGTTAAACAAATCAAAATATATTTTAGATTTTAGACACAACAAAGTAGCCACCCTTTGCCTTGATGACAGCTTTGCACACTCTTGGCATTCTCTCAACCAGCTTCACATGAAATGCTTTCCCAACAGTCTTGAAGGAGTTCCCACATATGTTGCTTTTCCTTCAATCTGCAGTCCAACTCATTCCAAACCATCTCAATTGGGTTGAGGTCGGGTGATTGTGGAGGCCAGGTCATCTGATGCAGCACTCCATCACTATCATTCTTGGTCAAATAGCCCTTACACACCCTGGAGGTGTGTTGGGTCATTGTCCTGTTGAAAAACAAATGATCAGTGCAAACCAGATGGGATGGCTTATTGCTGCAGAATGCTGTGGTAGCCATGCTGGTTAAGTGTATCTTGAATTCTATATAAATCACTGACAGTGTCACCAGCAAAGCACCACCACACCATCCTCCTCCATGCTTCACGGTGGGAACCACACATGCAGAGATCATCCGTTCACCTACTCTGCGTCTCACAAAGACTCGGCGGTTAGAACCAAAAATCTCAAATTTGGACTCATCAGACCAAAGGACAGATTTCCACCGGCCTAATGTCCATTGCTCGTGTTTCTTGGCCCAAGCAAGTCTCTTCTTATTGGTGTCCTTTAGTAGTGGTTTATTTGCAGTAATTCGACCATGAAGACCTGATTCACGCAGTCTCTGAACAATTGATGTTGAGATGTTTCTGTTACTTGAACTCTTGCATTTATTTGGGCTGCAATTTGAGGTGCAGTTAACTTTAATGAACTTATCCTCTGCAGCAGCGGTAACTCTAGGTCTTCCATTCCTGTGGCAGGCCTCATAATAGCCAGTTTCATCATAGCGCTTGATGGTTTTTGCGACTGCGTTTGAAAAAAGTTGACTGACCTTCATGTCTTGAAGTAATGATGGACTGTTGTTTCTCTTTGCTTATTTGAGCTGTTCTTGCCATAATATGGACTTGGTCTTTTACCAAATAGGGTTATCTTCTGTATACCACCCCTACCTTGTCACATTACAACTGATTGGCTCAAACGCTTTAAGAAGGAAAGAAATTCCACAAATAAACTTTTAACAAGGCACACCTGATTGTGAGGTCCTGACATGGAGAGGGAGTTCCAGAGTTGGGGAACTACAGTTCTAAAAAAGCCTGGTCTCCCATGGAGTGGAGCGTGGTGTGAAGGATGGTGAGGAGGCCAGTGTCCGAGGAGTGCAGTGAACAGGTGGGAGTGTAGGGATGCAGGAGGTCAGTAACGTATGTGGGCGCCAGTCCATTGAGTGCTTTGTAGGTGAGCATTAGCAATATAAAGATGATCCTGTATTAAACTGTTAGCCAGTGAAGTTCAACAGTATACAGTATATAATAGAGTACACTGTATTTAGAAGTCATTGTCTGATGTCTCTTAGGCCTGATGGATACCTGTACCAGAATTTCAGGAACCAATTCCTCGCCTTCTCTTTGTATCAAAGTAAGCTTTCGTACTTAAAAAAAACAAGGAATATATTAGTGTTACAACAATTACAAGTAACTGTCAAGTTTAAAAAATGTCAACCGTGTGTGTGTGTGTGTGTGTGTGTGTGTGTGTGTGTGTGCGCGCATGCGCATCACAGGCATGGTTCACTGTATGCAGTACTACTATCAGAGCGGCTGTCTGTACAGACTAAGAACCCTGGGAGAAAGACACAACATGGACCTGACTGTGGGTGAGACACAATGTAATAATTACAATGACCCTCCATGTTATAGCTACATAGTTACAGATACATTTGTTTACGTCTACGCTGTGTCCATCTATCTTTTAGAAGGATTTCAGTCCTGGATGTGGCAAGGGCTGACATTTCTTCTGCCCTTCCTGTTTTTTGGTCATGTGAGTATGGGATCTGGCTGTGGGATTCCCCTCAGCTCAGCATTAGTTGAGCTGGAGTTAGTTTGCTTTGTCACATATATAATGCTGAGTCACATTGAGGCTACTTTGTTGTTGCATAGGAATTGCATAATAAATCACACATACAGTGCCTACAAAATGTAATCACACCATTGACCTTTTTTCCACATTTTGTTGTTTTACAAAGTGGGATTAAAATGGATTCCATTGTCATTTTTGGTAAATCTACACAAAAATGTGAACATTTATAAAACATGAATGTAAAATAAAACACATCTTGATTAGATAAATCAAATGTTATTGGTCACGTACACATACTTTGCAGATGTTATCGCAGGTGCAGAAAAATTGTGTTTCTAGCTCCAACAGTGCAGTAATACCTAACAATACAATATGCACAAATCCCCAAAATAAAAAAAGGAATAATTATGAGGATGAGCAGTGTTAGAGTCCAGAATATGAATATATACAGTTGAAGTCGGAAGTTTACATACACTGTCACGGCTGTTCGAAGGAGCGGACCAAAATGCAACGAGTTCGTAGTTCCACATATTTATTCAAACATGAAACTGAATTCAATACACAAAATACTTGACACAAAAACAACAAACCGTGACGCAGAGAGGAAAACACACTACTCAAAAGATAATAACCCACAAACAACAATGAGAAAAACCCCTACTTAAATATGATCTCTAATCAGAGGCAATGAGGATCAGCTGCCTCCAATTAGAGATCAACCCCAAACAATCCCAACATAGAAATAGACAAACTAGAACTTACACATAGAAATAGAAAACATAGAACAACCAAAAACACCCCCTGTCACGCCCTGCCCTACTCTACTATAGAAAATGACATCTTACTAGGGCCAGGGCATGACATACAACTATTTTGCCACTGACTTTGTTGTCCTTAAGCCATTTTGCCACAACTTTGGAAGTATGCTTGGGGTCATTGTCCATTTGGAAGACCCATTTATGACCAAGCTTTAACTTCCTAACTGATGTCTTGATGTTGCTTCAATATATCCAAATAATTTTCTGTCCTCATGATGCCATCTATTTTGTGAAGTGCACCAGTCCCTCCTGCAGCAAAGCACCCCCACAACATGATGCTGTCACCCCTGTGCGTCACGGTTGAGATGGTGTTCTTTGGCTTGCAAGTCTCCCCCTTTTTCCTCCAAACATAACGATGGTCATTATGGCCAAACAGTTCTATTTTTGTTTCATCAGACCAGAGGACATTTCTCCAAAAAGTACAATCTTTGTCCCCATGTGCAGTTGCAAACCGTAGTCTGGCTTTTTTATTGCGGTTTTGGAGCAGAGGCTTCTTCCTTGCTGAGTAGCCTTTCAGCTTATGTCGATATAGGACTTGTTTTACTGTGGATATAGATACTTTTGCACCTGTTTCCTCCAGCATCTTCAAAAGGTCCTTTGCTCTTGTTCTGGGATTGATTTGCACTTCTCGTACCAAATCTGTCTGTAAACAATTGTTGGAAAAAGTACTGGTGTCATGCACAAAGTAGATGTCCTAACCGACTTGCCAAAACTATAGTTTGGTGACAAGAAATTTGTGGAGTGGTTGAAAAACGAGTTTTAATGGCTCCAACCTAAGTGTATGTAAACTTCCGACTTCAACTGTATGTATATGATGTGTGTATGTGTGTATAGACATTACGGGCAGTATATGAATAGAAAAGATGTGGACAGCAGTAGTTATAGGATGAGCTTTGACTAGAATACAGTATTTACATATGAAGAGGGTAAAACAGTGTGCAAACATTAAAGTTACCAGTGTTCAATGACTATGTACATAGGGCAGCAAGTATTCACCCCCCTAAGACAATACATTAGAAACATCTTTGGCATTAATTACAACTGTGGCTCTTTTTGTTTAAGTATAATGACACAGACACCGATGCAGACACAGGAGGCAGATGGTTCGAGTCTCAGATATTTATTGTACAAAAGGGGCAGGCAAGAGGCAGGTTGAGGACAGGCAAAAGTTAATAAACCAGGTCAGCGTTCCAAACGGTACAGGCCAGCAGGCAGGCTCGAGGTCAGGGCAGGCGGGCTTAGTCTCAGGGCAGGCAAGAGGTTAGAACCAGGAGGACTAGGAAAAACAGAGACTAGGAAAAACCAGGAGCTCGGAAAAACGCGCTGGTAAGCTTGCCAAGACAAGACGAACTGGCAACAGACAGAGAACACAGTTATAAATACACTGGGGAAGATGGGCGACACCTGGAGGGGGTGGAGACAAGCACAAAGACAGGTGAAACAGATCAGGGTGTGACAGGTAAGTCTCTAAGAGCTTTGCACACCAGGATTGTACAATATTTGCCCATTATTCTTAAAAAATTCTTCAAGCTCTGTTAACTTCTATGGGCTAGGTGGGACGTTAGCGTCCCACTCTATTCAACAGCCAGTGGAATCGCGTGGCGCGAAATACAAATACCTCAAATGCTATAACTTCAATTTCTCAAACATATGACTATTTTACACCATTTGAAAGATAAGACTCTCGTTAATCCAACCACGTTGTCCGATTTCAAAAAGACTTTATAGCGAAAGCAAAACATTAGATTATGTCAGGAGAGTACCCAGCCAAAAATAATCACACAGCCATTTTCAAAGCAAGCATATATGTCACAAAAACCAAAACCACAGCTAAATGCAGCACTAACCTTTGATGATCTTCATCAGATGACACTCCTAGGACATTATGTTATACAATACATGCATGTTTTGATCAATCAAGTTCATATTTATATCAAAAATCAGCTTTTTACATTAGCATGTGATGTTCAGAACTAGCATACCCACCGAAAACTTCCGGTGAATTTACTAAATTACTCATGATAAACGTTGACAAAATACATAACAATTATTTTAAGAATTATAGATACAGAACTCCTTTATGCAAACGCTATGTCAGATTTTAAAATAGCTTTTCGGCGAAAGCACATTTTGCAATATTCTGAGTACATAGCTCAGCCATCACGGCTAGCTAATTTGACACCCACCAAGTTTGGGGCAACCTAAACTTACTATTAGAAAAATTGGATTACCTTTGCTGTTCTTCATCAGAATGCACTCCCAGGACTTCTACTTCAACAACATGTAACGCCCTGGCCATAGAGAGGGTTTTTTTGTTCTTTATTTTGGTTAGGCCAGGGTGTTACATTGGGTGGGCATTCTATGTTATTTTTCTATGTTTTTGTATTTCTTTGTTTTGGGCCGTGTGTGGCTCCCAATCAGGCACAGCTGAAGTTCGTTGTTGTTGATTGGGAGTCACACATAAGTGCATGTTTTTCTGTTGGGGTTTTGTGGGTAATTGTTTCTGTTAGTGTTTGCACCTGACAGGACTGTTTTGGCTGTCAGTTTTTCTTGTTTTTGTATAGTGTTCTCTTCGTTGTATTAAAATTCAAGATGAACACCAACTCCGCTGCACCTTGGTCTACTTCCACAGACAGTCGTTACAGAATTACCCACCAAATAAGGACCAAGCAGCGGAGGAAGGAGCAGCACCAGGAGAGCAGCATGATGGACTCATGGACGTGGGAACAAATACTGGACGGAGAGGGACAATGGACTCAGGCTGGGGAGTATCGCCTCCCGCAGTGGGAGATCGAAGCGGCGAGAGCGGAGAGGCGATGGTATGAGGAGGGGGAGCGCAACAGGCACGAGAGGCAGCCCCAAGATTTTTTTTGGGGGGGGCACACGGGACAGTCGGCGGTGCCAAGGTCGGAACCAGAGCCAGTCGGGTTGACGTTGGAGGTGAGCGAAGGGTGCGACGCAGAGACAGTGAAGGAGTTGATGGGGAGATTGGAGGAGAGAGAGATGAGAGAGCTGCTGGTTTGGTGCATAAGGCACGGCATTCGCCCTACGGAGCGTGTCAGTGAATTGATGTCACCTGAGTCAGTTCTCCATACTCGTCCTGAGGTGCGTGCTGGCCGTCTGTTGAAGACTGTGCCTGCGCCCAGAAACAGGCCTCCTGCATGTCTTCCCAGCCCTGCACGTCCTGTGCCTACACCCAGAACCAGGCCTCCTGCATGTCTTCCCATCCCGGTCAAGCCCGTGCCTCCTCCTCGGACCAGTCCTCCAGTGGGTTTCCCCATCTTGGTTAAGCCTGTGCCTCCTCCTCGGACCAGGCCTCCAGTGGGTCTCCCCATCCTGGTCTGTCCTGTGCCTCCTCCTAGGACCAGGCCACCAGTGGGTCTCCCCATCCTGGTCCGTCCTGTGCCACCTCCCAGAGCCGCCCGCCTGTCCGGAGCTGCCATCGCGGCCCACCTGTCCGGAGCTGCCATCGCGGCCCGCCTGTCCGGAGCTGCCATCGCGGCCCGCCTGTCCGGAGCTGCCATCGCCGCCCTCCAGCCGGGCGCAGCAAGGGACACCCGCCAGCCGGGCGCAGCCAACGCCGCCCGCCAGCCGGGCGCAGCCAGGGTCGTCCGCCAGCCGGGCGCAACAAGGGTCGCCCACCAGACCTTCGGCGCGGCCAGGTGCGCCACCTAAGAGGGCGACGCCAAGGGTGGGGCAGAGGCCACGTCCCAGCACCTGAGCCGCCGCCGTAAGAAGGCCCACCCGGACCCTCCCCTTCAGTGTCAGGTTTTGCGGCCGGAGTCCGCACCTTGGGGGGTGGGGGGGGGGGGGGTACTGTAACGCCCTGGCCATAGAGAGGGGTTTTTTGTTCTTTATTTTGATTAGGCCAGGGTGTTACATTGGGTGGGCGTTCTATGTTCTTTTTCTATGTTTTTGTATTTCTTTGTTTTGGGCCGTGTGTGGCTCCCAATCAGGCACAGCTGTCAGTTTTTCTTGTTTTTGTATAGTGTTCTCTTCGTTGTATTAAAATTCAAGATGAACACCAACTCCGCTGCACCTTGGTCTACTTCCACAGACAGTCGTTACACAACAAATGTTGTTTTGGTTCCAAATAATCCATAGTTATATCCAAATACCTCCGTTTTGTTCGTGCGTTCAGGTCACTAACCGAAGGGTAACGCGCGAGCGCATTTCGTGACAAAAAATGTCAAAATATTCCATTACCGTACTTAGAAGCATGTCAAACGCTGTTTAAAATCAATTTTTATGCTATTTTTCTCGTAAAATAGCGATAATATTCCAACCGGACAACGTTGTATTCATTCAAAGAGTGAAAGAAAAAAATGGTGAGGTCTCGTTAACGCGCATCTCCAGACTCACTGTCCCCAGGCAGGCCACTTACAAACTCTGCTGCTGTACTTTGCCCAGAGACAGGAGACACGTCATTCCGCTTTCTGAACGCTTTAGAGAGCCAATGGAAGCCTTAAAGTGTCACCTAACAGCACAGATGCTGTAATTTCGATACAGATGCAACAGAAGGACTACAAATTGTCAGACAGACCACTTCCTGCATGGAATCTTCTCAGGTTTTTGCCTGCCATATGAGTTCTGTTATACTCACAGACACCATTCAAACAGTTTTAGAAACTTTAGAGTGTTTTCTATCCAAATTTACTAATTATATGCATATTCTCGTTTCTGGGCAAGAGTAGTAACCAGTTTAAATCGGGTATGTTTTTTATCTGGCCGTGAAAATACTGCCCCCTAGCCCCAACAGGTTGTAGGTTGTTGATCATTGCTAAATAAAGACATGTTTAAGGTTTGCCATAGATGTTCAAGTTGATTTAAGTTACAACTGTAACTAGGCCACTCAGGAACATTTAACGTCATCTTGCTAAGATCTTTTACGATTTTTAACATTTAACGTCATCCAGTGTAGATTTGGCCTTGTGTTTTAGGTTATTGTCCTGCTGAAAGGTGATTATTCGTCTCCCAGTGTCTGTTGTAAAGAAGACTGAAGCAGGTTTTCTTCTAAGATTTTGCCTGTGCTTAGCAGCCACCATCATGCTTGAAAATATGAAGAATGGTACTCAGTGATGTGTTGTGTTGGATTTGCCCAAACATAACAACTTGTATTCAGGACAAAAAGTTCCTTTGTCTCATTTTTTGCAGCATTACTTAAGTTTCTTGTTGCAAACAGGATGCATGTTTTTGAAAATGTTTATGTACAAACTTTTCCCTCTGTCATTTAGGTTAGTATTGTGGAGTAACTACAATGTTGTTGATCCATCCTCAGTTTTCTCATATCACAACCAATGGCCTCATGGTGAAATCCGTGAGCAGTTTCCTTCCTCTCCGGCAACTGAGTTAGGAAGGTATCTTTGTAGTGACTGGGTGTATTGATTCACCATCCAAAGCCTAATTAATAACTTCACAATGCTCAAAGGGCTTCTTTTTTTTTACACACATCTACCAATTGGTGCCCTTCTTTGCGAGGCATTGAAAAACCTCCCTGGTCTTTGTGGTTGAATCTGTGCTTGAAATTCACTGCTCGAATGAGATATTTGTATGTGTGTGGTACATAGATGGGGTAGTTATTCAATAATAATGGTTTTCATGATTTTTCTAACGCAGAATAAGTCCATGCAACTTATTCTGTGATTTGTTAAGCACAGTTTACCTCCTGAACTTATTTAGGCTTGCCATAAGAAAGGGGTTGAATACTTATTGACTCAAGACATTTCAGTTGAATTTATTCATGATTTCGAACATTTTCTTCAAACAAAATTCCACTTTGACATTATGGGGTATTGTGTGTAGGCCAGTGACCCAAAGTCTCAATTTAATAAATTTTTAATTCAGGCTGCAACACAACAAAATTTTGAAAAAGTCAAGGGGTATGAATACTTTCTGAAGGCACTGTAAATCTTCAGTCATATTGTAGAATTATGCTTTATCATGTTTTAGTGGCTCCTGAACCAGACCTGGGTTTCAAACTTGAAATAATTATTTCAAATACTTTATCTGTGCCTGTTTTAACTTGCCTGGCTTAATAAACAAATAGAACAGTCCCAAAACTGCTAACCCTGCCCATCGGGAACTCCAGGCAGACTCAAGCTTGTGCTCAAACAATTTTTTCAAGTATTTTTCAAATATTTGAACCCAGGTCTGCCCTGAACATTTTATTGACCTAGCACTTGCTATTGTGTGTGTGTGTGTGTGTGTGTGTGTGTGTGTGTGTGTGTGTGTGTGTGTGTGTGTGTGTGTGTGTGTGTGTGTGTGTGTGTATTACTTAATGTGTGTGTATGTAAAGTACGTAAGTGATGTTTTGTGTTTCAGTTTTGGCAACTCTACAACGGACTCTCTCTGTTCAGGATGGCTCGGCTCCCAGACTGTAAAGAGTGGCAGGTCAGTGTGTCCCCAGACAGCTTTCCTGATAGACATATTCTTTGCTCCATTCACCCTCTAAAGTGATTCAGTTGATAATGATAAAGAGGGCCTCATGTCTTAACAATGTTAATGTGTGAACAGGGCATGGGGTTTGTACATAAAATGTTGATTTATTTATTAAACGTATTGATTATAGTCTCCCATCCATAAAAGCAGACAACAAGCCATCCAGTTTTCTATTATATAATTATAAAAAAGCTGTCTTCCCCATCTTATGGCAGTATTCACAATTTCTGCTGTCATTCTAGGTCTCAATGTGTGGAATCTCTTTCCTCATTCTGTTCATGGGCAACTTCCTCACTACTGTTGCAGTAGTCCGCACCAAGCTCAAGAGCAAGGACCAGGCAAAACCCAAGGGTCAGTGAGATGAAGAGGATACACAGAAACTGCATCCGCTGGTTCATCCCATAGGAGATTCTCCGGAACATTTCTATAATCATGGCTCATTTACAAGTGATAGAGGATCATGGGCAGTATTCAATGATCCCCTACTTTGGTTGCTTTGGGGTTGCTACTGTATAGATGTGTGAATTGGTTAAATATGAAGATAGTTTCTGCTCAATATAATAATGGCACAGCATTTCAGCATGTTTATGGTGTGACTTAGACATTTCAGAATAATTTCTACTAAATTAAAAGGATAGTCAGTGTGATTGTGCAATAACATGGCCTCTAATTGCTAAAATAATAAATTATATACTGTGGACCTATCGCATACCCCCATCTTCAGGTGTGTGTGTGTGTGTGTGTGTGTGTGAGAGAGAGAGAGAGAGAGATTCCACATGGTGTGACAGATTGTTATTGATGTCATCCCATAAGGTACAGGTCTGTGCTACACTGCTATTTGTTCTTGGTACTATCAACAATCAAAATACACTCATTTATTTTTACCTTTATTTAACTAGCAAGTCAGTTAAGAACAAATTCTTATTTCCAATGACGGTCTACCGGGAAACAGTGGGTTCACTGCCTTGTCAGCTCGGGGATTCGATCTTGCAACTTTTCAGTTACTAGTCCAATGCTCTACCAATTGGTTAGTATGACTGAAGGTAACTTGTTTCAGGGATGTGCAGACAGTTTGTACTATTGGGTGGATTACATAACCTTGACTCTTGGCCCACTGCACTGTGATCTGTGTTGTATTATTCCAGTTATATGTGCACGTCATTAGGTAATGTCTTTATGGACTAGTCCATTTCTTAAAATGTGTATTCTTCAAAGTAAGATACTCAGAAAATATCGTGAATAAGCAAATAAGTATAGTTAATTTAATTGTCAGACAAAAATAATGGGTGATTCTATGGTGTCTTTCTGTGCACGTGATCTGACCTTGTCAACCGATAGCATGTCGTGACTTGTATATTCATTTTTTCACTCTTGAGTAGTAAGTACTACACCCCTTGAGAAAACTGTTTGGTTTAGTCCTACTGAGTGACGGCACGGTAAAGTTTCCTCATTGTGTTGTGCACTGTGGTTTTGCATGACGTTGAAGACGAGAAGGTAAGTAGCTAGCTGAAAGTCTAGCAATGTTTCATATACTAAAGTGCCGTTTCCTTGACAGCATTGAATATTATTGTCCTGAGAATGGATTGTAATTCATGTCAAGTTTATTTCAAATTTAGCTACGACAAGGCCAGTTTAGCAAACTAACCAACTGTCAAGCAAGTAACGTTACTACTGTATAACATTAACGTTAGAGCTAACACACTTTTCAGCAAGTACAGCTAACCGTAGCTATCTAGCTAATGGCTAAATAGTTATATTTTGCGATTTAGTTTATAATCTAGTTAATTTACTGATATACCAAACACTGTGTTTAGTTAACAGCTTTGCCAATTGTCACTTTGTAGGGTCAGCTAGTAGCAGCTAACGTTAGTAGTTTGGTGTTTGATTGATAATGTCGTGGTCAAGCAACATATCAATGTATGTACGTCGTTATCAATAAAAGTCACAATAAGGTGCAGAGCGTTACATTTGCCTCCTCCGGGGCAACTGGGCAAAAACAATTGACAACTGCGTGCCGTTCAAAGGATTGTTAAATAAATGTTGACAATTTGGTTGTAATCTCATCAATTCTTAAGGAGCATAGTCAGAACTACAAATGTCCGATTATTCCATGGAAAACAATTGCGCATAGCTCTATCATCAGTTTTACAGCAAGTAACTGGATGCTTTTCATGATAAGTAAACATCAGTTGATAATGTAATTTCAGATACGTGAGGGTAGCTTGACGATAGCGCTCTATTTGCCACCATTAATTGGATATTTGAGTGATATAAAATACAAGTGAACTATACCTGACAAGGATGAGTGGTTTAGGTTAATTTCCAATTTGTGCACTCTGCATGTCAAGCAGAAGGGACCATTTGCTGATGTACTATTAGCTGATCATGTTTACTTTGAAAGCTACCGGTAGAAACTTTGTACAGTCGCCTAAACATAGTGGTAAGTAGACTTCTTTGTACTTTTTTCTCCAACCTAGCAAAGTTACCTAACATTATACCCTTTTCAACATTGTTTAAGTGTTTAATCACGATTGCGGCTGACAGACATGATAGCTAGGCTACTTTGATGGACAACGTCAAATCGGCTAGCTAGCTAATAACAGATCACGTCAATATGCCTAGTTGGCTAACTTTCAAGGGTTAAGCTAGATGGCTATTTCCAAGTATTGTTTGATTTGCTTGCCAACTATAGTGGTGATAACAGAAGTCTAACTGACCACTTTACCAGGACAAGGACTTGCTTATGTCAAGCTTTTTCCAAAAGCCTTATGATGAAGCAAGCTAAATGACACATGCTATTTGCTTAGTTCGCTACATGGCAAATGGATAGGCTACCCTAATTTATCTGAAGTTACATTTTTTAAATGTTTTATTTCACCTTTATTTAACCAGGTAGGCTAGTTGAGAACAAGTTCTCATTTGCAACTGCGACCTGGCCAAGATAAAGCATAGCAATTCGACACATACAACACAGTTACACATGGAATAAACAAAACATAGTCAATAATACAGTAGAACAAAAGAAAACAAAAAGTCTATATACAGGGAGTGCAAATTAGGTAAGTTAAGGCAATAAATAGGCCATGGTGGCGAAGTAATTACAATATAGCAATTAAACACTGGAATGGTAGATGTGCAGAAGATGAATGTGCAAGTAGAGATACTGGGGTGCAAAGGAGCAAGATGAATAAATAAATACAGTATGGGGATGAGGTAGGTAGATAGATGGGCTGTTTATAGATGGGCTATGTACAGGTGCAGTGATCTGTGAGCTGCTCTGACAGCTGGTGCTTAAAGCATGGAGGGAGATATGAGGCTCCAGCTTCATGATACATTTACGTTTACTCATCATGAACAGCAGGCAGTAAACGTTACTTGCTGTATAACTCTGATATAGTTACATTTGGAATAATCGGAAATGTGTAGTTCTGACTATGCTCTTCAAGAGGTCATGGTATTAAAACCAAATAGTTATAAACATGTATTTAATAATCCCCTGAGAACAGCCTTCAAGTTAGTTGTCAATGGTTTTAGATAAGCTGGGAGGCTCCTTGCCCCCCAGTAGCCAAATCGAACGCTCTGCACCATATTGTGACGTTTTATTGATGATGACCTATAGCTAGCTAAACATTTTCAAGCTTTGATTGTTCTCTGGGCATTGCTTGACTGAATGTAGCCCTTGAACATGACTCATTGGATGAAGGTGTCTTTTGTGTGGGGGAGTTTTGTTAAGGGCCCGACGTTCTGTCTGAACATTAACACACACTACTTGTGGTATGGTTTTGGAAGCATAAGGACCTTATCTTTCATACCATCGAGAAATAATAATAATTTAAAAAAAGGTTAAATTGTTTCACCTTTTTAATATGGTTAGTGTTCCCACATGTACATATCTCCATGTTACTCTCCGTGTTTACGGAAGACAGACAGAATACAGTGCTAATTAGCTGTCTAGCATGCTCCGAACGAACACTTGTGTGTAACAGAAGAAGGCCGCCAGAAATGTGTTGTCATTGAAAAATACTGAAGGCTGTAACTGTGACTAAAGCCGGTTAAAACAGTGTATATTTTGATTTGTGAAATAATGTTGACGTCATATGAAAGTGAAGGACTTCATGTTTCTAGAACCTTATTGCAATTTCAATCAATTAATCAAATTTAGTTCGTCACAGAATTGCATATCTGTTTCTTGTTATTAGTGTAATAATACATTGTTTATATGTTACGCATATTGTTTGATGGCTGTTTTTAATTAGTCTATTTTGTCCGAAGTTAATAAATGAACGATATGATGTCATGAACCACGAGCGATAAGGAAAGAGGCATGAGATGAACTCTTGTGACCTGTTGCACTCTGGCAGACATGGATATTACATGTGAATTGCTAAACATGAATCAGCATAAGCTGTCAACAACAATAACCTTGCTCTTACAACTTAGCATTTAGTCTTCATGTTTCATAAGTTACAAATCTCTACTGGCCATTAGCCAGAGCCATAATTTAAATTAAATACACTTTATAGAAACTAGCAACAGTTGAAGTCAGAAGTTTACCTACGCTTAGGTTGGAGTCATTAAAACTCGTTTTTCAAACACTCCACAAATTTCTTGTTAAATACTATAGTTTTGGCAAGTTGGGTAGGACATCTACTTTGTCCATGACAAAAGTAACTTTTTCAACAATTGTTTACAGACAGATTATTTCAAGTATAATTCACTGTATCACAATTCCAGTGGGTCAGAAGTTTACATACACTAAGTTGACTGTGCCTTTAAACAGCTGGGAAATTCCAGAAAATGATGTCATGGCTTTAGAGGCTTCTGATAGGCTAATTGACATCATTTGAGTCAATTGGAGGTGTACCTGTGTATGTATTTCAAGGCTTACCTTCAAACTCAGTGCCTCTTTGCGTGACATCATGGGAAAATCAAAAGAAATCAGCCAAGACCTCAGAAAAACCATTGTAGACCTCCACAAGTCTGAATCATCCTTGGGAGCAATTTCTAAACGCCTGAAGGTACCTCGTTCAACTGTTCTCCTAGAGATGAAGGTACGCTAAAAGTGCAAATCAATCCCGGAACAACAGCAAAGGACCTTGTGGAGATGCTGGAGGAAACAGGTACAAAAGTATCTATATCCACAGTTAAACAAGTCCTATATCGACACAACCTGAAGGCCACTCTGCAAGGAAAAAGCCACTGCTCCAAAACCGTCATTAACCTCTATGGGCCACCTACTCAACAGCCAGTGTAATCCTGTGGCGCGATATTCAAATACCTTAGAAATGCTATTACTTCAATTTCTCAAACATATGACTATTTTACAGCATTTTAAAGACAAGACTCTCGTTAATCTAACCACACTGTCCAATTTCAAAAAGGCTTTACAACGAAAGCAAAACATTAGATTATGTCAGCAGAGTACCCAGCCAGAAATAATCAGACACCCATTTTTCAAGCTAGCATATAATGTCACATAAACCCAAACCACAGCTAAATGCAGCACTAACCTTTGATGATCTTCATCAGATGACACACCTAGGACATTATGTTATACAATACATGCATGTTTTGTTCAATCAAGTTCATATTTATATCAAAAACCAGCTTTTTACATTAGCATGTGACTAGCATGTGACTAGCATTCCCACCGAACACTTCCAGTGAATTTACTAAATTACTCACGATAAACGTTCACAAAAAACATAACAATTATTTTAAGAATTATAGATACAGAACTCCTATATGCACTCGCTATGTCCGATTTTAAAATAGCTTTTCGGTGAAAGCACATTTTGCAATATTCTAAGTAGATAGCCCGGCATCACAGGGCTAGCTATTTAGACACCCACCAAGTTTAGCCCTCACCAAAGTCAGATTTACTATAAGAAAAATGTTATTACCTTTGCTGTTCTTCGTCAGAATAAACTCCCAGGACTTCTACTTCAATAACAAATGTTGGTTTGGTCCCAAATAATCCATAGTTATATCCAAATAGCGGTGTTTTGTTCGTGCGTTCAAGACACTATCCGAAAGGTAAATAAGGGTCACGCGCCCGACGCGTTTCGTGACAAAAAAATTCTAAATATTCCATTACCGTACTTCGAAGCATGTCAACCGCTGTTTAGAATCAATTTTTATGCCATTTTTCTCATAAAAAAGCGATAATATTCCGACCGGGAGTGGTGGTTTTCGTTCAAAGAGAGAGAAAGTAAACATGGAGTCGACTCGGGCACGCGCGCCCCGTCCCATTGTCCTCAGATCGACCACTATCAAAATGCGCCACTGTTTTTCAGCCATGGGCTGCAAAGCCATGATTCAGCTTTCTGGCGCCTTCTGAGAGCCTATGGGAGAGTTAGAAAATGTCACGTCATGCCAGAGATCCCCTGTTTTTGTTAGAGATGATCAGTAAGGCCATGAAATGGTCAGAGAGAGCGCTTCCTGTTTGGAATCTTCTCAGGTTTTGGCCTGCCAAATGAGTTTTGTTATACTCACAGACACCATTCAAACAGTTTTAGAAACTTTAGGGTGTTTTCTATCCAAATCAAACTATATGTATATTCTAGTTACTGGGCAGGAGTAGTAACCAGATTAAATCGGGTACGTTTTTTATCCGGCCGTGCAAATACTGCCCCCTAGCCCCAACAGGTTAAAAAGCCAGACTACGGTTTGCAACTGCACCTGGGGACAAAGATTGTACTTTTTGGAGAAATGTCCTCTGATCTGATGAAACAAAAATAGAATTGTTTGGCCATAATGACCATCGTTATGTTTGGAGGGAAAAGGGGGAGGCTTGCAAGCCGGAGATTACCATCCCAACCGTGAAGCACGGAGGTGGCAGCATCATGTTGTGGGGGTGCTTTGCTGCAGGAGGGACTGGTGAACTTCACAAAATAGATGGCATCATGAGGATGGAAAATTATGTGGATATATTGAAGCAACATCTCAAGACATCAGTCAGGAGGTTAAAGCTTGGTCGCAAATGGGTCTTCCAAATGGACAATGACCCCAAGTATACTTCCAAAGTTGTGGCAAAATGGCTTAAGGACAACAAAGTCAAGGTATTGGAGTGGCCATCACAAAGACCTGACCTCAATCCCATAGAACATTTGTGGGCAGAACTGAAAGTGTGTGCGAACAAGGAGGCCTACAAATCTGACTCATTTACAGCAGCTCTTTCAGGAGGAATGGGCCAAAATTCACCCAACTTATTGTGGGAAGCTTGTGGAAGGCTACCCAAAACGTTTGACAAAAGTTAAACAATTTTAAGGGCAATGCTACCAAATACTAATTGAGTGTATGTAAACTTCTGAGCCACTGGGAATGTGATGAAAGAAATACAAGCTGAAATAAATCATTCTCTCTCCTATTATTCTGATATTTCACATTCTTTAAATAAAGTGGTGATCCTAACTGACCTACAACAGGGAATATTTACTAGGATTAAATGTCAGGAATTGTGAAACTGAGTTTAAATGTATTTGACTAAAGTGTATGTAAACTTCCGACTTCAATTGTATACATCAGCAGAATTGTGTCGTAGTGGCACAATATATGTGAACCCTTTGGAATTACCTGGATTTCTGCATAAATTGGTCATCAAATTTGATCTGATCTTCATCTAGGTCACAACAATAGACAGACATAGTGTGCTTAAACTAATAACGCACAAATGATTGTATTCAATATAGACAAGAAAAATACATACTTTTTCCGACCTACAATGAATGTTTAAATTATGTGAACCCCTAGGCTAATGACTAACCTGGAGTCCAATCAATGAGACGAGATTGGAGATGTTGGTTAGAACTGCCTTGCCCTATAAACACTCACGACATTTGAGTTTGCTATTCACAAGATGCATTGCCTGATGTGAACCATGCCTCGAACAAAAGAGAGCTCAGAAGACTTAAGAATAGTTGAGCTGGAAAGGGTTACAAAAGTATCTCTAAAAGCCTTGATGTTCATCAGTCCACGTTAAGACAAATTGTCTATAAATGGAGGAAGTTCAGCACTGTTGCTGCTCTCCCTAGGAGTGGCCGTCCTGCAAAGATGACTGCAAGAGCACAGCGCAGAATGCTCAATGAGGTTAAGAATCCTAGACTCAGCTAAAGACTTACAGAAATCTCTGGCACATGCTAACATCTCTGACGAGTCTACGATATGTAAAACACTAAACAAGAATGTTGTTCATGGGAGGACACCACAGAAGAAGCCACTGCTGTCCAAAAAAATTAACATTTCTGCATGTCCGAAGTTCACAAAAGAGCACCTGGATGTTCCACAGCGCATCTGGCGAAATATTCTATGGACAGATGAACTACAGTTGAGTTGTTTGGTAGGAACACACAACTATGTGTGGAGAGGAAAAAAAGTCACAGCACGCAAACCTTATCCCATCAAAACCTCATCCCAACTGTAAAGTATGTTGGAGGGAGCATCATGGTTTGGGACTGCTTTTCTGCCTCAAGGCCTGGACAGCTTATCATCGACGGGAAAACTGAATTCCCAAGTTTTAGCAAGACATTTTGCAGGAGAATGTAAGGCTATCTGTCCGCCAATTGAAGCCCAACAGAAGTTGGGTGATGCAACAGGACAACGACCCAAAACACATAAGTAAATCAACAACAGAAGGAAAATACACCTTCTGGAGTGGCCCAGTCAGTCCTGACCTCAAGCCGATTGAGATGCTGTGGCATGACCTCGTGAGCAGTTCACACCAGACATTTCAAGAATATTGCTGAACTGAAACAGTTTTGTAAAGAGGAATGGTCCAAAATTCCTCCTGACCTTTGTGCAGGTCTGATCCACAACTACAGAAAACCTTTGGTTGAGTTTATTGCTTCCAAAGGATGGTCAACCAGTTATTAAATCCAAGGATTCGCATACTTTTTCCATCCTGCACTGTGAATGTTTACACGGTGTGTTCAATAGACATGAAAACATGTAATTGTTTATTTTACGCAGGCTGTGTTTGTCTATTATTGTGACCTAGATGAAGATCAGATCAAATTTTCCAAAGGGTTCACAGTTTTCTTGCCACTGTATGTCTCCTAACAGCCAGAACGTGCCACTTGGCCAGTGCACCATGGCTGACAATGCATACTTTCTGAATGCTTGTTCAGCAGTTTATTTTCCCTTTTGTCAATGCTCCTGTGGTTAGTCATTACAAATTATTATCGCCTTCCTCCTTATGAAATGGCACTAGTTGAGATGGTGGTTGCTGTGTGTCAGCTTGCACTGCTAATTGTTTTGACTTGGAATGAGCGAAGCACTTTGAGACATTATCTGGGTTAATGTAGATTTAATTTCTTCCTAGTACTGGACCGCCTACAACGTGCACATTTTTTTGTAGGGCCTAATCATAGAATTACTTATAACTACCTATTGAAATTGGGATTCTATCAATAAAATGTCACTAAGGTGCAGAACATTTGATTTGCCTGCTGGGGGACAAGGCAACCACCAGCTCCACTAAAACCATTGATAAGTCTGTGCCGTTTTCAAGGTATTGTTAAATACATGTTTTACAACTATTTGCTTGGAGTATCACCTCTTGAAGAGCGTATTCAGAACTATACTGAGCAAAAATATAAATGCAACAATTTTACTGAGTTACCGTTCATATAAGGAAATCAGTCAATTGAAATGCATTCATTAGGCCCTAATCTATGTATTTCACATGACTGGGAATACATATACAGTGCATTCGGAAAGTATTCAGACCCTTTCAGTTTTTCCACATTTTGTGACGTTACAACCTTATTCTAAAATGGATTAAAAAATATATATAAAAAATTCTCAATCTATGCACAATACCCCATAATGATGAAGCGAAAACAGGTTTTTAGAATTTTTTGCAAATGTTTCTACAACTTGATTGGAGTCCACCTGTGGTAAATTGAATTGATTGGACATGATTTGGAAAGGCACACACCTGTCTATATAAGGTCCCACAGTTGACAGTGCATGTCAGAGTAGAAACCAAGCCATGAGGTCGAAGGAATTGTCCGTAGAGCTCCGAGACAGGATTGTGTCGATGCACATGTCTTGGGGACCTTCAATGCTGCCGACAGTTTTGGTACCCTTCCCCAGAACGCAGTGGCCTCCATTCTTAAATGGAAGAAGTTTGGAACCACTAAGATTCTTCCTAGAGCTGGCTGGCTGCCTGGCCAAACTGAGCAATCGTGGGAGAAGGGCCTTGGTCAGGGAGGTGACCAAGAACCCGATGGTCACTCTGACAGAGCTCCAGAGTACCACTGTCCAAATGGGAGAACCTTCCAGAAAGACTACCTCTGCAGCACTCCACCAATCAGGCCTTTATGGTAGAGTGGGCAGACAGGAGCCACTCCTCAATAAATGGCACATGACAGCCCGCTTGGAGTTTGTCAAAAGGCACCTAATGACTCTGACCATGAGAAACAAGATTATCTGGTCTGAAAAACCAAGGTTGAACTCTTTGGCCTGAATGCCAAGTGTCACATCTGGAGGAAACCTGTCACCATCCCTATGGTGAAGCATTGCAGTGGCAGCATCATGCTCTGGGGGTGTTTTTATAGCGTCAGGGACTGGGATCAAGGGAAAGATGACCGGCGCAAAGTACAGCGAGCTCATTGATGAAAACCTACTCCAGAGTGCTCAGTACCTCAGATTGGGGCGAAGGTTCACCTTCTACACAGCCAAGACAATGCAGGAGTGGCTTCGGGACAAGTCTCTGAATGTCCGATCGAACATCTCTGGAGAGACCTGAAAAAAGCTGTGCAGGGATGCTCCCCATCAAACCTGACAGCTTGAGATGATCTGCAGAGAAGAATGGGAGAAACTCCCCAAATACAGATGTGCCAAGCTTGTAGCCTCAACCAAGAAGACTTGAGGATGTAATCGCTGTCTAACATGCTTCAACAAAGTACTGAGTAAAGGGTCTGAATACTTATGTAAATGTTATGTTTTTAATACGTTTGCAAAACCGATTTTGCTTTGTCATTATGGGGTATTGTGTGTAGATTGATGAAAAAATACAATTTAATACATTTTAGAATAAGGCTGTAACGTAACAAAATGTGGAATAAGTGATCTGATAGTATTTCTGATTGGATTAACGCACCACCACTAATGAGCTGTGGAGCTTCCCAAAGTAATGTTTTCTTTACCTCAAACGGCAAGCAAAGCCTGTTTTTACATCCATTGAGGATGACAATAGTTCCTCAATGTGTTTTAATCTTTCCAGCTCTCTCCCTTTCAATAACTACTCAGCGTGAAAGGGAAAAATGTCATACTCTGATCCAGTGGAATTGTAAAAAAAGAAATCTACCTGATTTACTTCTTTATTGTACAAATAGCCTACAGACAGCTGTGTCTGGAGGGTCCAGAATATTTTATACAATGTTGCAAGTTGAGCTTCCAGCAGGACCCAAATTAATAGTAATAGACAGGCTACCCATGGCCTGTCTGCAAATGGTATTTATTTTCATCAGGATATTTTCTACCTGCAGGCTGCAATGTTTTTCTTTGTTGGTTTAATAGGATAGTTTTACATTGTTGGCAATATAAGTTCATTTCAGGTTTATCATTTTCATTTGGATAGAATTTCAATTAACCATGTGATAATGATTTTGAGATGACAACATTTATTCTAAGTTAAATTAAACTGTTCCATGAAAACCATAACTGGCATGCAGATCAGTAGAAATGGTAAGATAAATTGGCATTCCACAAGTTTTCCGATTCCTTGTGTAGCCGGCAACCTCAGAGTAATGGCAGAATCTGCGAAAGCCAGTAGGAGCGGGAGGAGAGTAGTTAGGGCGAATTAAATGTTTTCTTCTGTGTATCTTGATCTCTGCTCTTGAGTCATTTGTGTCTTATTTCATCACACAGTGCGTTTAGTTGTAGTTGACTTAATTAAAATATGTAGGGTGTGTCCTAATATTTGGAAAAATACACATTCTTTAGACCAATCGATTGGTCGAAAGAACAGACTACTTTCTGTGAACAGATCTATTTTTGTAGGGGACAGCCCTACTCGTGATCTTTAACCTCTGCCCTGTCTGGTTTCGCTGGCAGCCCTGTGTATGACAATGGCGGACGTGGAAGCAGAGAGCAGCACCCAGCCGGAGGCCATGGAGGAGGAGAATCCTCTGTTCAGTAACCTGGACCTCTTCCTCTTCACCCTCATCGCTGGTCTCATCATCTACTGGTTCATGTCCCGCAAGAAGGCCGAGCCCATCCCCGAGTTCAAGAAGCTCGACCAACCGTGAGTACTGCTCGTTGTTTGCTTAATGCACACCAGGCGCTTGCTGTACATCTCTCAACAAATAAGTCACAAGGGCCTAACCACAGAGTTAAAAAGGGCACGATTACAGTATTACTCATAGATTTAGGAATTAGAGTACTAGAATTGATATGAACTATATGATGGTCCAAAGATCAGCCATGTTGGGCAGGGAGTTAGTCAACCATGGTTTGCCAGTGCTGTGATAAGATAGTGTAAAACAATTAATGTGCAGTATTTATCTGCATTGTTTGTGTGTTAGCTAGCTAGCTAGCCAGCCAGAACTATTCTTCTAAAATTGTATCTGCCAATATGCCAACATTCCGTTCAAACGATGCAGTCAAACCCCAGCCATACACTGACGCAAATCAGTTGATGATAAGACTTTGACAATGAAATCACATTTTATTGGTTGCACATACATATTTAGCAGATATTGCGGGTGTAATGAAATGCTTGTGTACCTAGCTCCAACAGTGCAGTAACCAACACACGTAAAACGGCGCCTGAGCAGAAGGCAGACGTTTTACATGCCACCGATCGATAGTTTTTTTGTTCTTTTTCGTTTATCTGCATTGTTTAACTTATTTTTTTTAAAACTCATTTTGTACATCATGTTGCCGCTACCATCTCTTATGACCGAATATAACTTCTTGACATCAGGACTGCGATTACTCACCACCGACTGGCAGAATCCTTTTTCTTCTTTCACGACTCTGACAAGCCCGAGGCGGAGGATATACGGCTCCCTCAGGAACAGGGAGGCAATTGAATAAACCCCCACTAACCTCAATTCTGCTAGCAAACATTCAATCTTTGGACAATAAAATCGACAAGTTATGGGGAAGATTAAACTACCAACGGGACATTAAAACTAACATCTTATGCTTCACGGAGTCGTGGTCGAACGACGACAATATCAACATACAGCTGGCTGGTTATATGATGTACCAGCAGGATAGGACAGCGGCGTCTGGTAAGACAAGGGGTGGCGGACTGTGTATTTTTGTAAATAACAGCTGGTGCACTATATCTAAGGAAATCTCGAGCTATTGCTCACCTGATGTTGAGTAGATCATGAAAAGCTGTAGACCACACTACCTACCGAGAGAGTTCTCATCTGTATTCTTCGTAGCTGTTTACATACCACCTCAGTCAGAGGATGGCACTAAGATGGTATTGAATGAGCTGTATTCCGCCAAAAGCAAACAAGAAAACGCTCACCCAGAGACCAGTCGTGAAGCGTGCACGACAAGACCTATTCCCCCTCAAGAGACTGAAAAGATTTGGCATGGGTCCTCAGATCCTCAAAAGGTTCTACAGCTGCACCATCGAGAGCATGTTGACTGGTTGCATCACTCCCTGGTATGGCAATTGCTCGGACTCTGACCGCAAGGCACTACTGAGGGTAGTGCGAACAGCCCAGTACATCACTGGGGCCAAGCATCCTGCCATCCAGGATCTCTATACCAGGCGGTGTCAGAGGAAGGCCCTGAAATGTCAGACTCCAGCCACCTTAGTCATAGACTGTTCTCTCTACTACCGCACGGCAAGTGGTACCAGAGTGCCAAGTCAAGGTCTGAGGCGTCTAAACAGCTTCTACCCCCAAGCCATAAGACTCCTGAACATCCAGTCAAATGGCTACCAAGACTATTTGCATTGCCCCTCCCCTCTCCACACCACTGCCACGCTCTATTTATTATCTATGCATAGTCACTTTAACTCTACCTACATGTACATACTACCTCAACTAACCGGTGCCCCCGCACATTGACTCTATATAATTTGTTTTACTGCTGCTCTTTAATTACTTGTTACTTTTATCTCTTCTTATCCGTACTTTTTTTTTAAACTGCACTGTTGGTTTGGGGCTAGCAAGTAAGCATTTCACTAAGGTCATCACCTGTTGTATTCGGTGCATGTGACTAATACAATTTGATTTAAAAGAATGGAGTTAAGAAATGTTAGAACAAACAATGTCGGAGTCTGGGGTGTGTCTGTCATTTAGATAATAGTGCAAATAAAGAAACCCTGGAATGAGTAGGTGTCAACTTTTGACTGGTACTGTATGTAATGGGATGTATAGACAATACGGACTCGTGTGGCGGAGTTCCTTGATGATCTTGACCTTCCTGTTACACCGGGTGCTGTAGATGTCCTGGATAGCAGGCAGTGTGATGCGTTGGGCAGACCTCACCACCCTTTTGAGAGGCCTGTGGTTGCGTACGGTGCAGTTGCTGTATCAGGCGGTGATCCAGCACAACAGGATGCTCTCAATGATGCATCTGTAAAAGTTTGTGAGGGTCTTAGGGGCCGAGATGCGCTGTTGCGCCTTCACCACATTGTCTGTGTGGGTGGACCATTTCAGATTGTCAGTGACGTGTATGCCAAGGAACTTGAAGCTGTTCACCTTCTCTACTGTGGCCCTGTTTGGTGGATGGGGGCATGCTCCTGAAGTTCACGATCAGCTCCTTTGTTTTGTTGAGAGAGGTTATTTTCCTGGCACCACTCTGCCACGGCCTTCACCTCTTCCCTGTATGCTGTCTTATCGTTTTCAGGCCTACCACTGTTGTGTGGTCTGCAAACTTGATGATTGAGTTGGAGATGTGCATGGCCACGCAGTCATGGGTGAACAGGGAGTACACAGCTGAGCACACACCCTTGTGGGGCCCCTGTGTTGAGGATCAGCCAAGTGGAGGTGTTGCCTACCTTCACCACTTGGGGCGGCCCGTCCGGAGGTCCAGGACCAAGTTGCACAGGGCGTGGTTCAGAGACGCAGGGCCCCGAGCTTAATGATGAGCTTGGAGGGTACTATGGTGTTCAAGGCTGAGCTATTGTCAATGAACAGAATTCTTACATAGGTTATCCTCTTGTCCAGATGGGATAGGGCAGTGTGGAGTACGATTGTATCATCCGTGGATCTATTGGGGCGGTATGCGAATTGAAGTGTGTCTAGGGTGTTTGGTAAGGTGGAGGTGATATGATCCTTCACAAGCCTTTCAAAGCACTTAATGATGACAGAAGTGAGTGCTACGGGGCGATAGTCATTTAGTTCAGTTACCTTCGCTTTATTGGGTACAGGAACAATGGTGTACATCTTGAAACAAGTGGTGACAACAGGCTGGGATAGGGTGAGATTGAATATGCCCGTAAACACTCCAGCCAGCTGGTCTGCGCATGCTCTGAAGACGCGGCTAGGGATGCCATCTGGGCCGGCAACCTTGCGATGGTTAAATGTATTACTCGCGTCAGCCACGAAAACGAGAGCTCGCATTCCACGGGAGTGGTAGTGGCCTGCGTTAGCGGCACTGTTTCCCTTGAAGCAAGAGGTGTTTCACCTTGTCCAGGAGCTGGTTTTCCATTTATAATCTTTGATTTTCTGGAGTCCCTGCCACATACTTCTCATGTCTGAGCCTTTGAATTGCCACTCTACTTTGTCTCTGTACTGACGTTTTGCCTGTGATTGTCTTACGGATGGCATAACTGTACTGTTTGTACCATATTCCAGTCACCTTGCCGTGGTTAAATGCGCTGGTTCGTGCATTCACTTTTGCACGATTGCTGCCATCTTTCCACGGTTTTTGGTTGGAATAGGTTTTAATCATCACAGTGGGAACAACATCCCCTATACACTGTTGTAAATGTAACAAGTACTGATATTGTGTCATATAATAACATCCACAACTTTCCAAGAAAACAAAATTAGACATTTATGTTCTGTTTACATACTGTATATTTTAGAGCGCCGTTTCCCAAACACGGTCCTTTTTGCCCTAACACTACACAGCTGATTTCAAATGAAAGCTTGGCTATTTATACAAAGTTGGTATAAAACCTGTATAAATTGTTTTTATAATTATATGACAATTTAGGTTGACGATGATTCCATTACACAATTTCTGATACATCATATGCCTTTAATTTTCCTGCATTAGTAAAAGCAGGAAATGCGTCACCTATGCCAGTACCACAATTCATTCTAATTAGACTGGTTTTGGATTTCTCCCTGACCAAGATGGCTGCCATTTGTGTCCCATTTATGGAACATTTTTGAATATAATAGGATCTCTATGGTGTTAGGACTATGTTACTATTATCTCTATGGGCCCGACTAAATCCTAGTTTTCATCTGTTTATTGTTCCAGGGAACACTGTGCTTACTGTTACATTGGAGTTTAGGGTTGAAAGCACACAATGCTGCATCATGGTTTAGAGATCGGTTTACTAGGGCCGGGATGTTATCGCGATACTCATTAGTATCGTGGCAAGGAAACAACACGAAGCAGATTTATTTTCTTTAGGGAAAATAGCCCGAATTTTGGAAACAAACATGTTGTCATCCAGAGTCACATTTTCTTAATTTTCCAAGCTGTAGCACACTATTTTACTGACAGCAGGTATTTTAAAGGACTAATGGGTTTGTTCTGCTTGGTGTTTTCATTTTTGCCATGCCCCCCCAAAAAATCACAATACTGCTATCGTCAAAGACCTACAGTTTACAGTGCTGGTGTGTATTTTCTGAGGGAGGGGCTGTAATGTAGCTTAACATACCATAATGTGGATTTAAATACACGGTGCTGTAAACGGAGTCTATTTTTTTTTCATTGATTTTAAGCTGCTGTTTGGCAGTGTATTGTTACTGATGTTCACGAAAGAGGACATTAATCATTTCTGAATGTGTTCCTATACCTCAAGTTGAGCGTAGTCCATAATGTAAAATGAATGGAAGTTATTGGCAGTGCACCTATTACCTACATGTTCCAGCTGGGCCCAGTAGTGAATTTATGTATTTTTTTTCCCCTGGAGGAAAGCTACATGTGAGTAGCTTCCCCTGTGCTGCCCTACTTGCTCCCACCCTCCTCATCGCTTATATTATCAGTGTGGAGTCAGTGACTGAGGCTTGGCTGTCCTTTGCTCCCAGCTCAGTGCACTGCTCTTCCACCACAGGCTGGCTGGAGCCTGAGCCATTCCCCAGAGCAGCTGAGGCTGCCTTCCATTTGTTCTAATCAGTGGGGAAAAGCTGTCTATGAATAGGCCTGGCCTGCTCTCTCACTGGCCCAGGGCAGTGCTCAGTGAATGGAGACAGTGTTGCGAGGAGCGGAGGCAGACAACACAGCGAGGCGGCTCCTTTGACACTGCTGCTTGGTGTATGGGACATCATGAACATGTGTGAAAACAGGGGCTGGTTGGCAGGAGGCTAGGGCCCGGGGGAGAATTCCGGGAGCTGAACAGAGGGATTTTTTTTTTGTCGGGGTGGGGGCAGGGCAATAAAGTCTGACTAAATTGGTCACATATGCAACAAAATATTTTGACCATGAGTTTTATTTTGGGAGCACAGTGCTGTACTGTTGTTTCCGAGTGCCCTAGAGAAAAAAGTGAGTGTAGATTCGATAGCGTTATGGTTGCACCATAACGACAGCGAAAACATCTTGCTTCTAGCCCAACCAGGTCAAAAGATCTGACCTATTATTACCGACGCAACATTTTTATCTTCCTGTAGCGAATCGCCAGGACCACATTTTTACATTCATAAACCATGTCGTAGGCCGTACTAAAACTGCATCATTAAACCATTTGTTTACACTTTCATGTTACTTCATTGGCTAGCTAACAACCTGGTAAGTTTACCAGTATATCTAAACATTTTGGGTACAGAAGGGAAAGGGATTGCTTCTTCAGGAGATCAATGATCATATGAGTGACAGATCTCTTGCATGTCGTCACCACCAACCTGCATAAAGTGTACATTGTTCAATGTAATCAATCGGAAAATAGTGCAATTACACAATGTAGAAACCTAATTCCACAAATGATTTTGGAATTTCAATGACAGGTATTTGTATCAACATTTTAGCTTTTATAATAAACTGTCTTTACAGTGTAACATATTATTGTCTAGGGCACATGTGCTTCAAAAGCAGCTAGAATTCATATAGGCCCAAAATACATCAAAGTCAATTAAAAAAATATATTCTGGTGATCCTAAATTTCATGTGCTGCTCTTAACTTTTTTAAATTGGTGCTCCCAATTTTTATTTATAATATTTTAGAGCCCTGGGTGGGGGGGGTACAGGAAAGGAGAGGATAACTACAATATAACCCAGCCCCCTTTATTCTCCTTTAAAGACGTTCCGGTACTCTGGCGTCTAAGAAAGTTCCTGCTTTGGGTTGGATGATTCAATGTGTAATACATACATACATGCATGCATGCATGCATGCATACATACATGCATACATGCATGCATACATACATACATACTGTTTTACCTCAATTAGCCGCGACTTTTCTTTTAAGCTTTGCCCCACCATCCCCCCCCATGTGGGCCTGCCCCTAAGCAATTTGAGTTCTAGTCAATGCGCTTCAGCCCCTCGCGTTTGAGTGATGGTTAGCAAGAGGCCTGCCCAGCGTTATCCAATGAGATTGCAGAGCAGTCACAACTGCTCAGTGGAAAGCAGAGAGAGGGAGAACAATGACGACCTGCACATATTTTCACGTGACGTAGTATGCCATTTTTGGGACACTTTAGGCTCTTGAGTGCTACTTTCAGAACTACTGGCTAAAAAGTATACAAAAGTACTGGATAATCTCTTTTGAATGGGTATTCTGGGCACCTAACTGTGTTATGAATTGGGTGTCGCAATCTCTCCTGTACAAGTTGAGCAGCCTCTGTGTTTTTGGGCCCGAGCCAAAGTTCCCTGGAGAGCTAGTGAGAAAGGCGAGTTAAGCCCTCTCTGTGAGTCCTCCCAAAGGTGGAAAGTTGAGGCAAAGACAAGCAGACTTTTTTTCCCTGCTCTAGTTGTTTTTGTTTTCCCTTCACTTTCTTTCTTTTTGGGGGAGGCCATCTCTTATTTGCCTGGCTTCTCCACTTAATGAAGTAGGGTCTGTGCCACAAATGTAATCCTTTTATGATAGAGGTTGCTATAGCAATCACATTCCCCCTACTCCAGTGGTTGGGGGGCACTTAGTCAGACGGAGCTTCTCACCCTTGAATGGACCACAACTTGTGTGCCGTAGCTAGCTAACACCTTTCAGATTGGAGAGGAAAAGAGGTGGGGATGAGGAAGGCATGCGTTGAGGTTTTTAAGTTTCAATGTTCTCTGTGTGTGTGAGTGACGCTTCAGGGTTTTATGGGAAGTCTGTTTCCCACCATTGCCTCTTCTGTGCTTGCCAGACGTGGTTGGGGTGTGTGGACTGGTGTGTGTGTGAGAGAAGGATTAAGTGTGTGGTGTAGAGTACTCAGTGGAGAACAGACCTCTGCTCCTACCAGAGGCAGAGGACCAGCCAGAGTTCAGGCACAGCGGGTTGTTCTAGGTGTCTTTGGGCAGCTGTAGCTTGGATTGTGGACGGAGTGCTGCTGTGGTTCAAGCTGGTGTACACACTACTCAGCTCAATCTTGTTGTGGAATGTGTGGCAGCACCTCTTAGCTTGGAGTTTGACAGTGGTGTGGCTTCGCTGGTGGACACAGGGCCGAGTGCTATGGGCTGTGTGTTTTCCATGCCGGAGGATAGGAGCGCTGCCGCAGAAAGGTCAGTATGAAACTTCGTACTCCGAAATCTGGACTTCGGTGAGTTTCTTTCAAAGAAAGGCACAGGCATCGCATGTGAGCCAAGTCTACAGCTTGTGCTTTCATAGTTCAGCTTTCATTTTTTTAATGTCTTCTGAGAACCTCTGATCGCACCCTGGCACACAATGACGTGAACAGATTCTTCTCCATTCAATAATTTTGCGGTTAGATCAGTTGATAGAAGCTTAACTCTGTGGTGTGTTAAGTTTCTATGGGATGCCTTGGCTTGAGGACAAAAGTGTGTATCCCATTTCTATAGGCAACTCACACTGCTCTTAGTAGTTAATGCAATTCATATGCACTGTGTGGGGCCCCATTTCATGGATCCCACGTGTCTGACTGCTAGTAGGCCGACACCGTCATTCAAGATGGAGCTCCTCCACTGCAGATGATCAGACTGGATGTTGTTGCCCAAAAGAACTGGGTCCGCCCGAAGGAAGTTGACAGGCTTGGGTGCTGAGTCAGTCCTCAAAGTAGTGTGAGGATGCAGGCAGCATATTGTTTTCTATTGTATTAAGTCATTAATCACTATTTACGGCCCATTATCCCTTTGTCAGAAACTGCAGAGAAAAACCAGTGAAGGAGAGCTCACTGTCCTAGAGTTTAGGAGAGACTGCATGAAGGGTATGTCAAACATCCTAAAGAAAGTGCAGGACGAGCCCCCTGAAATACCCCACCGTAAAACATATGGCATGTTTGGACCACACTCATGTTCTCTGACCCAGACTGGTGTCAGGGAAGGATGAGCAGTCTTGTGCATACGTTTCTGCTAGACAAGCAGTTGTCAGGAGGTGTCTCTGCTGGTAGGAATAGTTTAATAGAATAGTTATTACCAAATGTATACACAATTATAACTTGTATAAGTGACAGAAGCCTGTCTGATGTAATATAATGATTAGTCAGTGATGGTGCCAGAGGGTAGGGCTGCCGTCTTATCGGCTCTCAACCAATCATGCTGTTTTATTTATTTTTTGCGTTCGTAACTTTTGTACATAATGTGGCTCCTACTGTCTCTTATGACCGAAAAGAGCTTCTGAACATCAGAACTGGGATCATTCACCTCAAATTGGACGAGGAGTTCTTCAATGAGTCAGACGCGAGGGATATACTGCAGACACCAGACCAGGCCCGATCGCTGTGATTCGCTAGAGAAGGAAACACAGATTTCGAGGCAAAAGATCAGGGTGCCTTGCGAGCATCAGGCGATGAGTGGCAAATCTGCCCTTGCCTTCCGTTCTGCTAGCTAACGTTCAATCGCTGGTTATACACTCTATCGGCAAGACAGAACAGTAGCCTCTGGTAAGACACGGGGCAGGGGCCTATGCATTTATGTAAACAGCTGGTGCACGATATCTAAGGAACTCAAGGTTTTGCTCGCCTGAGGTAGAATATCTCATGATAAGCTGTAGACCACACTATCTTCCTAGAGTTTATCTGTATTTTTCATCGCTGTCTACATTCCACCACAGAGTGAGGTTAAAACCGCACTAAATGAGCTGTCTTCCGCCATATGCAAACAGGAAAATGCTCATCCAGAGGCGGCGCTCCTAGTGGCTGGTGACCTTAAATGCAGGGAAACTTAAATCAGTTTTACCGAATTTCTATCAGCATGTTAAATGTGCAACCAGAGGGAAAAGAACTCTGGACCACCATTACTCCACACACAGAGATGCGTACAAAGCTCTCCATTGCCCTCCATTTGGCAAATCCGACCATAACTCTATTCTCCCGGTTCCTGCTTACAAGCAAAAATGAAAGCAGGAAGTACCAGTGACTCTGGGTATAAAAAAGTGGTCAGATGAAGCAGATGCTAAACAACAGGACTGTTTTGCTAGCACAGACTGGAATATGTTCCGGGATTCTTCCGATGGCATTGAGTACACCACATCAGTCACTAGCTTTATTAATAAGTGCATCGACGACGTCATCCCCACAGTGACTGTATGTACATACCCCAACCAGAAGCCATGGATTACAGACATTATTCGCACTGAGCTAAAGGGTAGAGCTGCCGCTTTCAAGGTGCGGGACTCTAACCCGGAAGCTTATAAGAAATCCCGCTATGCCCTCTGCCTGTTTGATGGTTTGTCAAAGCATCAATACAGGACTAAGATCAAGTCTTACTACACTGGCTCTGACGCTCGTCTGATGTGGCAGGGCTTGCAAACTATTAGACTACAAAGGGAAGCACAGCCGAGAGCTGCCCAGTGACACGAGCCTACCAGACGAGCTAAATTACTTCTATGCTTGCTTCGAGGCAAGTAACACTGAAACATGCATGAGAGCATCAGCTGTTCCAGACAACTGTGTGATCACGCTCTCCGCAGCCAATGTGAGGAACGTTCACCAAGGCCACTGGGCCAGACAGATTACCAGGACGTATACTCTGTGCATGCGCTTACCAACTAGCAAGTGTCTTCACTGACATTTTCAACCTCTCCCTATCCGAGTCTGTAATACCAACATGTTTCAAGCAGACCCCCATAGTGTTCTTGGGCACAGGGACTAAGGTAACCTGCCTAAATGACTACCGACTCGTAGCACTTACGTCTGTTGCCATAAAATGCTTTGAAAGGCTGGTCATGGTTCACATCAACACCATTATCCCAGAAACCCTAGACCCACTCCAATTTGCATACTGCCCCAACAGATCCACAGATGATGCAATATCTTGCATTCCACACAGCCCTTTCCCATCTGGACAAAAGGAACACCTACGTGAGAATGCTATTCATTGACTACAGCTCAGCGTTCAACAACATAGTGCCCTCAAAGCTCATCACTAAGCTAAGGACCATGGGACTAAACAACTCCCTCTGCAACTGGATTGTAGACTTCCTGACGGGTCACCACCAGGTGGTAAGGGTAGGTAACAACACATACGCCACGCTGATCCTCAACACGGGAGCCCCTCAGGGGTGCGTGATCAGTCCCCTCCTGTTCTCACTGTTCACTCATGACTGCATGGCCAGGCACGACTCCAACACCATTAAGTTTGCTGATGACACAGTGGTAGGCCTGATCACCGACAATGAGACAGCCTATAGGGAGGAGGTCAGAGACCTG
The DNA here is from genome assembly GCF_901001165.1 of Salmo trutta. Lineage (NCBI taxonomy): Eukaryota > Metazoa > Chordata > Actinopteri > Salmoniformes > Salmonidae > Salmo > Salmo trutta. The sequence continues at coordinate 46,505,956 of NC_042969.1, forward strand.
ACCATGTGGTGCATGGACAACAACCTCTCCCTCAATGTGATCAAGACTAAGGAGATGATTGTGGACTACAGGAAAAGGAGGACCGAGCACGCCCCCGTTCTTGTCGACGGGGCTGTAGTGGAGTAGGTTGAGAGCTTCAAGTTCCTTGGTGTCCACATCACCAACAAACTAACATGGTCCAAGCACACCAAGACAGTCGTGAAGAGGGCACAACAAAACCTATTCCCTCTCAGATCCTCAAAAGGTTCTACAGCTGCACCATCGAGAGCATCCTGACTGGTTGCATCACTGCTTGGTATGGCAACTGCTTAGCCTCTGACCGCAAGGCACTACAGAGGGTAGTGCGTACAGCCCAGTACATCACCGGGGTCAAGCTTCCTGCCATCCAGGACCTCGACCCAGACCATGGCTTCCCAGACTATTTGCACCCCCCCCACCCCACTGCTGCTATTCTGTTATTATCTATGCATAGCCACTTTAATAACCCTACCTGCATGTACATAATTACCTCGACACCGGTGCCCCTGCACATTGACTCTGTACCGGTATCCCATGTATATAGCCTCGCTATTGTTATTTACTGCTGCTCTTTAATTATTTGTTTTTCTTATCTCTTTTTTTTGTATTTTCTTTACTGCATTGTTGATTAAGGGTTTTTAAGTATTTCACTAAGGTCTACACCTGTTGTATTTGGCGCATGTGACAAATTTGATTTGAATAATTATTTTCACTTTTCCTTTCATCTATTTTGTTACAGGTGATGTGATTACCCAACAGTTTGGGAACTTCCTGTCCCTTGAGGTCAAAAGTGAGCACTCCTCTCTTTCTGGCCCATAGAGACTAGGCTGGATGTGTTCTTGCATTGTTTCCTCAGCCAATCTAACCCTGAGCTTTGGGGTTTCTGTAAGAAGCTTCTTATTTTGTCCCATGGCAGGCGACTGTCGAGAGGCTTCTCCATCAACAAGGTGTAACAACCTGTAACATCAAATGTATTTATATAGCCCTTCGTACATCAGCTGAAATCTCAAAGTGCTGTACAGAAACCCAGCCTAAAACCCCAAACGGGTGAATGCACCAATTTGTAAGTCGCACTGGATAAGAGCGTCTGCTAAATGACTTAAATGTAAATGTAAATGCATGTGAAAGAGGCACGGTGGCTAGGAAAAACTCCTTAGGAAAAACTCCCTAGAAAGGCAAAAAACCTAGGAAGAAACCTAGAGAGGAACCAGGCTATGAGGGGTGGCCAGTCCTCTTTTGGCTGTGCCGGGTGGATATTATAACAGAACATGGTCAAGATGTTAAAATGTTCATAAATGACCAGCATGGTCAAACATGGTCAACATGCAGGAGAGTACAGTCATCGCCCAGAGACCGGTGTGTGATTGTGGGGGGGTGTCAAGGTCCCTCTCACCAAGGAGCTGCTGACCTGGATCAGCAAGGTCAAAATACAGAGCACACCTGGACCAGGAGTAAAGGAAAAGGGAAAGTGCTGTGCAAGGGCAGAAGAGAAAAGCTGCAGAGGATCACATAGATGTTCTGAAAAAAATGTACTCTGCTGACAGCCTGGAGAAGGATGCAGACAAATTTGCAGAGCAAGCAGAGGGCAAATCCGACACCTTGATGGCGCAGCTCATCACCAAGTCCAACACCCTCAGGAGCAGATGTAAGGAGAAAATTATGTGAATTAAAACCAGTCAAGGCAGAGTTGGAGAGTAATGCCACAGAACAGACACATGCCATGATGAAATAGAGAAAGAGGAGAGCAAGTCAGAGACCCTATTTAATTTTTTTTCTCTCTCCATTGTGAGCATAGTTGAAATGAGTTGTCCCAGGTCTGGTAGGTAGTGGATTGGCACCAGCAATTTTTTTGTTTATATGCAACCCTGTACATGAAATGTTTCCTTTTTAATTAACACATTTGGACATGATGTCCCTAACCCTAAGTAATTGGTGTCCTTCAGTACTTTTTGCAGAGTTTTGTTGTTGTTGTGAAATTGGTCTTAAATTGCATTCCAAGTGGCATTAAAGGTCTTAAGTTTTTTAAATTGAACTTGCTGAATCCTGCAGATACCCGCCAGACCCACGAACACACGGCCCCGTCTCCTGCGCCCGCATCACTTTACGCCATATGGCCTAAAACTGCACCGTTTTCTTTTCTCTCCGTAGCCCACGCACTTTCAATATTTAAATAATTAGAATTTTCCATTGTGTTAATGATGGTGGATTGATTGCTTTCCAAGTTTTTAGTATACGTTTTTTCAAGATGAGTGGTAAAAGAATCGTCCAACCCATCGGGTATCTCACTACACCCCCATATGCCATGTCTTGAAAAATACACACAGATGGATTAAAAGTAAGTTTACATTGTACACTGCATTGTAAACTAACTTGCCTAGTTAAATAAAGGTTAAATAAAAAATGTAATGCTTCTGGGCAGCCAACTTTATAGCTCCGCTCACAATTTACGTATATACCATTCCCAGAAAGCATGGATTATTTAGTCGTTATTAGTTTTACACTTAAGACATTACTCTGCTGTTGTGCTCTAGAATGTTTGCATCTTGTCTCTTGTGTAACAAATTCTATACATTTAGCTTATACTGGATTAAGCGTAAAATTTACTTAACTGTAACTTCATTAGTTATGATCCAACTTTCCCTCCTTGTGCCAACATTAGTTCTTTTTAGGTCTTGGTTCCAATAGTTTATAGTAAAAAAAAATCTAAGATTGTCAGTTGAATACACAAAACCTTGTTGAGAGCATATCATATGAAAGTCCGTTTCTGGCACAAATAAGGTTGCTCAAATGTCAAGAATTTCAAATCAACATTTTGTGATGTAACCTTAAATTGTATGTATTTGAAACTTCAGTCCAAAATGTATTTTGTATTCTGTCATGGAAATAAATACATTTCCTGTTACCAAGTCATGAAACATTATTTTGTTGAAATATAATTTGATCTGAGAAATTGAGCTAATTGATTGTGTCCAAATTGGCATTTTTTTTAAATTTAAAGTGTCTTTGCTGGTAGGAATAGTTTGGACCAAACTTCTTGCTACCAATGAGTAAGGTTTGATTTTTTTTTTTTTATTACATTGTTTTTAACAAAAGCCACCCACGGACCCCCAATGCCAATCCCAACTCTAGAACCAGTATAAATTCTCTGTTTGACAATTAGTATGAAGCTGTGGCTTGGAGTATTGCTTTCCCTTACTATGTAAAGTATTTCCTGTGAATCTGGTCAAGTTTTTAGTTGAGACTAGTAGTTGAAGTCGCTTGCATCGCTCACCATAAAGTAGTGTGAAAGTACCAGCTTTTGACCACTAGATGCCGCTCTTCCTGCTATACTGCCAGACTATTTGATCCATTTTGCTGGTCTCTTGTGTTTATTAAATAGATCTCATTTCCTTTGCAACTTTGGGGAGAAAACCAATAGATTTGGCTCATTATGAAAATAAATTGTGTGGTCAACCTCACAATTCAAGCCAGCCCTCTGTGAAAGCCTCCAATCCCTCACCCTCCAATCCAACAGGTCCCAGACGTGCTCAATGGGATTGAGATCCGGGCTCTTCACTGGCCATGGCAGAACACTGACATTCCTGTCCTGCAGGAAATCATGCACAGAACGAGCAGTATGGCTGGTGGCATTGTCATGCTGGAGGGTCATGTCAGGATGAGCCTGCAGGAAGGGTACCATGTGAGGGAGGAGGATGTCTTCCCTGTAACGTACAGTGTTGAGATTGAGCTTGTTGTCATCGCAGGCAGTCTGACGCCGTGGCACCCCCAGACCATGACGGACCCTCCACCTCCAAATCGATCCTGCTCCCGAGTACAGGCCTCGGTGTAACGCTCATTCCTTCAACGATAAATGCAAATCGGACCATAACCCCTTGTGAGACAAAACCACGACTCGTCAGTGAAGAGCACTTTTTGACAGTCCTGTCTGGTCCAGCGACGGTGGGTTTGTGCCCATAGGCGACGTTGTTGCCGGTGATGTCTGGTGAGGACCTGCCTTACAACAGGCCTACAAGCCCTCAGTCCAGCCTCTCTCAGCCTATTGCAGACAGTCTGAGCACTGATGGAGGGATTCTGCATTCCTGGTGTAACTCGGGCAGTTGTTGTTGCCATCCTGTACCTGTCCCGCAGGTGTGATGTTCGGATGTACCGATCCTGTGCAGGTGTTAAACGTGGTCTGCCACTGCGAGGACGATCAGCTGTCCGTCCTGTCTCCCTGTAGCGCTGTCTTAGGCGTCTCACAGTATGGACATTGCAATTTATTGCCCTGGCCACATCTGCAGTCCTCATTCCTCCTTGCAGCATGCCTAAGGCACGTTCACGCAGATGAGCAGGGACCCTGGGTGTTTTTCAGAGTCAGTAGAAAGGCCTCTTTAATATCCTAAGTTTTCATAACTGTGACCTTAATTGCCTACCGTCTGTAAGCTGTTAGTGTCTTAACGACCGTTCCACAGGTGCATGTTAATTGTTTATGGTTCATTGAACAAGCATGGGAAACAGTGTTTAAACCCTTTACAATGAAGATCTGTATAGTTATTTTGATTTTTACGAATTATCTTTGAAAGACAAGGTCCTGAAAAGGGATGTTTCTTTTTTTGCTGAGTTTATGTATTAAGATTAGTGGCATTTACCATTTAACCCAACTATGGCTGACCCCAATTAGTCGACTGGTCAATTATTTGGTCCTAAGGCTGTTGGTCAAGCGAGATTGTTTTAGTCGAGCAGTAACAAATATACAGCTTTGGTAAACTGATAATTTTGCAGTGGTCTCAATTTTTTTCTGGTTTTACTATTTATAGGTACAGTTGAAGTCGGAAGTTTACATACATACACCTTAGCCAAATACATTTAAACTCAGTTTTTCACAATTCCTGACATTTAATCCTAGTAAAAATGCCCTGTCTTAGGTCAGTTAAGATCACCACTTTATTTTAAGAATGTGAAATGTCAGAATAATAGTAGAGGGGTTTATTTCAGCTTTTATTTCTTTCATCACATTCCCAGTGGGTCAGAAGTTTACATACACTCAATTAGTATTTGGTAGCATTGCCTTTAATTTGTTTAACTTGGGTCAAACATTTCGGGTAGCCTTCCACAAGCTTCCCACAATAAGTTGGGTGAATTTTGGCCCGTTCCTCCTGACAGAGCTGGTGTAACTGAGTCAGGTTTGTAGGCCTCCTTGCTCGCACACGCTTTTTCAGTTCTGCCCACACATTTTCTACATGATTGGGGTCAGGGCTTTGTGATGGCCACTCCAATACCTTGACTTTGTTGTCCTTAAGCCATTTTGCCACAACTTTGGAAGTATGCTTGGGGTCATTGTCCATTTGGAAGACCCATTTATGACCAAGCTTTAACTTCCTGACTGATGTCTTGATGTTGCTTCAATATATCCACATAATTTTCCGTCCTCATGATGCCATCTATTTTGTGAAGTGCACCAGTCCCTCCTGCAGCAAAGCACCCCCACTACATGATGCTGCCACCCCCGTGCTTCACGGTTGGGATGGTGTTCTTTGGCATGCAAGCCTCCCCCTTTTTCCTCCAAACATCACAATGGTCATTATGGCCAAACAGTTCTATTTTTGTTTCATCAGAGAACATTTCTCCAAAAAGTACGATCTTTGTCCCTGTGTGCAGTAGCAAACTGTAGTCTGGCTTTTTTATGACGGTTTTGGAGCAGTGGCTTCTTCCTTGCCGAGCGGCCTTTCAGGTTATGTCAATATAGGACTTGTTTTACTGTGGCTATATATACTTTTGTACCTGTTTTCTCCAGCATCTTCACAAGGTCCTTTGCTGCTGTTCTGGGATTGATTTACACTTTCTGCACCAAAGTACGTTCATCGCCAGACAGAACACGTCTCCTTCCTGAGCGTTATGACGGCTGCGTGGTCCCATGGTGTTTATACTTGCATACTATTGTTTGTACAGATGAGGGTGGTGCCTTCAGGCGTTTGGAAATTGCTCCCAAGGATGAACCAGACTTGTGGAGGTAGACAAAAAAAAAATTCTGATGTCTTGGCAGATATCTTTTGATTTTCCCATGATGTCAAGCAAAGAGGCACTGAGTTTGAAGGTAGGCCTTGAAATGCATCCACAGGTACACCTCCAATTGACTCAAATGATGTCAATTAGCCTATCAGAAGCTTCTAAAGCTATCACATTTTCTGGAACTTTCCCAGCTGTTTAAAGGCACAGTCAACTTAGTGTAGGTAAACTTCTGACCCATTAGAATTGTGATACCGTGAAATAATCTGTATGTAAACAATTGTTGGAAAAATACTTCTGTCATGCACAAAGTAGATGTCCTAACCGACTTGCCAAAACAACAAGAAATTTGTAGTGGTTGAAAAAGGAGTTTTAATGACTCCAACCTAAGTGTATGTAAACTTCTGACTTCAACTGTATGTGTTTGGGTAAAATGAACATTTTTGTTTTATTCTATAAACTACTGACAACATTTCTCCCAAATCTCCCCCCCCCCCCCCCCCCCAAAATAGTCATTTAGAGCATTTATTTGCAGAAAATGACAACTGGTCAAAATAACAAAAACGATGCAGTGTTGTCAGACATTGAATAATGCAAATACAATAAGTTCATATTCATTTTTAAACAACACAATACTAATGTTTTAACTTAGGAAGCGTTCAGAAATCAATATTTGGAATAACCCTGATTTTCAATCACAGCTTTCATGCGTCTTGGCATGCTCTCCACCAGTCTTTCACATTGATGTTGGGTGACTTTATGCCACACCTGGCGCAAATATTCAAGCAGCTCGGCTTTGTTTGGTGGCTCTTGACCATCCATCTTCCTCTTGATCACATTCCAGAGGTTTTCATTGGGGTTCAGGTCAGGAGATTGGGCTGGCCATGACAGGGCCTTGAACTGGTGGTCCTTCATCCACACCTTGATGAACCTGTCTGTGGAGCATTGGAGCATTGTCCTGCTGGAAAAACCAATCCTCAGAGTTGGGGAACATTGTCAGAGCTGAAGGAAGAACGTTTTCTTCCAGGACAACCTTGTACATGGCTTGATTCATGCGTCCTTCACGAAGACAAACCTGCCCATTCTATCCTTGCTTGAAGCATCCCCCAGATCATCACCGATCCTCCACCAAATTTCACAGTGGGTGCGAGACCTGGAGAGGCCTACAAGCCACAGTGTCTTGCACCCACTGTGAAATTTGGTGGATGATCTGGGGGTGCTTAAGTGCTTAAGCAAGGCTGGAATTGACAGATTTATTTTGTGAAGAACGCATGAATCAAGCCACGTACAAGGTTGTCCTGGAAGACCCTGTCATGGCCAGCCCAATCTGTATAGCTCTGCATTTACATGATTGTTTGACTGTAGGTGGGGATGGTGCATCCTGTATAAACACACACTCACTTCCTTGACAACAGCTCTGCACTGCTCCGTGAAGCGCAAGAAGTATGAATCCCCTGATTTCTGCTGAGGCCATATCACCGTAAATGCGCTGCATTGCCAATGCAGATGTCGGATTGACTATGCGCCAAGATGCACAATGCACGCTCTCTCCTGCCAATTTGTGCACATTCATTGTTTCCTAACTTCATTGTGTGAATTGTTTGCGTTTTGATTGTTAGTGTATATCAATTCCTCATTACATATATCACCAATAGTACATTTAACGTTAATTCCCTATAATCTCTAATCTACAATGTTTGTTACTTTGGTTACGGTAGTTTCTGTTAATGCATTCAATATTATTCCAGTCTTTCCGTTCTCATTGTCGGAGTGGACACATTGTTTGCAGAGTACACAACCTATGCTACACTTGTGAATGTTGAGTAACGACATACACGCATAGAAGTAGGCCTATAGGCTACCTGACCTTCGCGCAAATGTAGGCATATTAACATGCCCATCTGGGGATCTGATTAGTATTTCTAATTGGCTTAACGCACCACCACTAATAACCTGTGGAGCTTCTCAAAGCAAACAGTCTGTTTTTACATCCTTTGACAATTACAATAGTTCCTCAGTGTATTTGAAAATCTTTCGCACTCACTCCCTTTCGATAACCACTTAGCATGAAAGGGAATAATGTCCTGCTCTGATCCAGTGGAAACATGATAAAATATGCCTACCTGATTACTTCTTATCAGCGCTTGACTTGGACTGGAATCATTTCTGGTACTCATTTTGGGTGTTGATACTGTTTATATTTAGGTGCAGGAGCTCCACAATACTTTTGGGATAATATTCTGTAAGCGGAACAGGAGCTCAAGCAGTAGAACATTTTAGGTGCTGGTACTCCGCTCTGGTGAGCTCCTGCCCAAGTCAAGCACTACTTCTTATCTCTTGCGCAAATAGCCTACAGCTGTGTCTGTCCCGAGCTCACTGGGGCGGAATATTTTGACCAATGTTGCAAGTTTGCCAGAGCAAGTTCGTTGCAGACAGGCCATATGTAGTCAGTGATTTATTGGATATTTATTTTTATTTAGATTTGGATAGAATTTTGATAAACCACATGACAACGATTTTGAGAAGACAATTATTATACATTTAAATTAAACTGTTTCACGAAAATGTGCATATGAAAACTATAACTGGCATGCCGATCAGTAGAAATTGGCATTCCGCATGAGAAAGGTTGCAGCCGACTCGTGTAGCCTATTACCGGTAACTTCAGGGGAGTAATGGCAGAATCTACGAAAGCCAGCAAGAGCGGGAGTAGAATAGTTGGGCAAGGTAATTTTTCTATTTTTTTTCCTCCTGGTTATCTAGAGCTCTTGCGCCCTCTTAAGGAATTTTTCTTATTTCATCAAACCATAAGCTTAAAGCATCAGACAGGCTCAGTGGATGTAGTTGATTTGATTAAAACACATAGGGTGTGTCTCTATATGGAAAAATACATTTAGTCGGGGACAGCCCAAAACCCAACCCAGTAATAAAAACTCCACTTTGTCTATGAAAGCCAATGGAAGCTCATCATAACACACCCCTTCTTGCATGTGTCTCTTGGGGTCAATCTTCTCCAGGTGAACCAAGGGCTTGAGCTGCTCAGCGACGCTGCGCATGTCTTTGCAGAACACTATACAGTGTGTGTTTGGGACTTTTACCATTGAAGACCATTGAAACCATCGTCTAACAGTAACTAATCCATGCCTGTTTCCTGGACACCGATTAAGCGTAAAAGGACCAACTGAATTGCTTTCATGGTGGAATGGTTTGAATTGTGAGGATGACCACACTATTTATTTTCATCATGAGCTAAATCTATTGGTTTTCTACCCAAAGTTGCAAAGTAAATGTTGTAATCTACAGTGCATTCGGAAAGTATTCAGACTCCTTAACTTTTTCCACATTTTGTTACGTTAGTCTTATTCTAAAATTTAAATTAATGTTTTTCCTCAATCTACACACAGTAACCCATAATGACGAAGCGAAAACAGGTTTTTAGAAATGTTTACAAATGAATTACAAATAAAGAACTAAAATATTACATTTACATATACATAAGTATTCAGACCCTTTATGAGACTTGAAATTGAGCTCAGGTGCATCCTGTTTCCATTGATCATCCTTGATGTTTCTACAACTTGATTGGAGTCCACCTGTGGTAAATTCAGTTGATTGGACATGATTTGGAAAGGCACGCACCTGTCTATATAAGGTCCCACAGTTGACAGTCAAGCCATGAGATCGAAGGAATTGTCCGTAGAGCTCCGAGACAAGAATGTGTCGAGGCACAGATCCAAAACATGTCTGCAGCATTGAAGGTCCCCAAGAACACAGTGGCCCCCAATCATTCATTAAAGGAAGAAGTTTGGAACCACCAAGACTCTTCCTAGAGCTGGCCGCCCAGCCAAACTGAGCAATTGAGGGAAGAAGGGCCTTAGTCCGGTGGTGGGTGGTGACAAGAACCCAATGGTCACACTGACAGTTCCTCTGTGGAGATGGGAGAACCTATTATAACACCTCAATGGAAAGATGTGAGGAACACGAACACGATGGATTTCTCCGTTTTGCTCTACGGCTCCCACAAACATCGGGACTCGTCTGAAGTCGGGACATCTGATCTGCCAACTTCTGTCTGAACGGTTTGTGCTAATATGACCCCTCTGTGGAAAGATGAGTCTTTCACAAACATGTACATGTTGGTTTTCTCTAGGATGACCACAAGCCTCACAAGGCCAGTCTGAATGTAGCTGGTTAACATTTTTTTAATTTTATTATTGTAAGTATATATGGAGTTAGTGTTGTGCCTAAAATAAGGGGTTAAATGCAACAAAAACATATATAGTTTCCTAATCTTATATATCAGATATAGGACAGTCCTTAATCTGAAGTGCCTATCTGTTTATCCATGTTTGAAGCTGTTATTCAATGCGTTTCTATGGGCTAATAGCAATATCAAAATGATTGTTTGATACCTTAAGGGGTCCTAAAACTCAAAATCAAATCAAATAGCTAAATGATCATTGGTTTGACCATCACAAAACAATTCCATATGTTAGCTTCGGCCGGCTGAAGCTAATAATTTAGCTAAATCTTCCCAACTGCGAACACACACACACGGGACGGCCACATCAAACCCGAAACCAACTCACATTTGAGTTCAGTCATGGCCACTAGCATTTCTTAATGAACCACATCTAAAACGAGGCCAGTCTAAAGTGCAGTTGTCCTTTTACACTTTGTCATATGGTACAAAATGGGGTAGCGCTCACATCTTTATGTATTTGCAAGTTGTCAGCTTCACACCATCTTTACTCAAATGTGAATACAAAAGGAAATATGCATGGTGGACCTTCTCATATAGTCAAAATGTTGGAGTATGGACACTTTGAAGGTTAATCCTTGACATTAAATGTCAATTTACATTTTTGAGTCTTCAAAAAATTTGCCATGTAGGAAAGATTCAAGACCGAAAGCGACCCTTTTGAGCTAAAAGGTTGTTTTGCAAGCTTGCGTGCCTGTCATACTTCACTGAAAGTTACTCACCCTAGCCTGACAGTAACACTTGAGTAAATTGGAAAGGAAATGAAGAAATAGAGAAACACAATTCTGTGAGTCATGTTACAGCCAGGGATATTTACGCAGCAGAAAGTGTGATGATGATGCAAAATGCATCATCTGATGAAAAAAAAACATCACACTATCCATTTTTATTGAAAGTGCTCTGTTTTGAAAACTTAACTGCTGACATGCACACTTTTTGGGGGGACTATATCAACAGGGGACTAATTAACAAAATACTCATGTTTTTTGAGTAAAATATCCTTTTAAAAGAATGCTAGGACAGGGAGGACGCTGTATTAGACCCTGTGTTACATCATTGGCCTTGCCAAACACCTTACCCTGCTTAACCTCTACATTACTCTGTGTTTACTTAAGAGAGAGAGGACATCAGTCAACTCTAGGTTTTTGGGCATATTCACGTTGAAGAGTTGTAGCAGAGGGACCATGACGAGATTTACATTTTCATAAAATGTACATAACCTTTTAAATTTACATTAGCAATGTAACGTTATGTGCCGAGAGAGGGTTCGGGGGCAATGAACGGTTTTGCTCTGCAGCTTAAATTTACGGTAAATATCCCTGTATAGCCGCTAGCCAGTAAAGCATGCTTAACAAACTATTCAACTATGCAAGCAACTTTTCATCTTAACTATATTGCACTCTTGAATAATGCAACAATTCACACGCATGTGCAGACAGGGTTTATTTTCACGTCTGTACACTCATTACATTTTAGCTTCAATACATAAGCACAGTTACTAAAGCTAACATGCATCATTAAGTAACGTTAGCCTATAAAAAATGTATGATTACCCTCTCATACGAATAGAAAAGTAGAGTAGGCCTACCTTACAAAATTAGAACAAACCAGGCTTTATTTTATCAATATAATGCAAATCATTACATGTGGTAAAAGCTAATTGTGTGGGTAATTCACTGGGGAGTTGAGAATAGCTGTTTTACTTGGCTCAGTGCAGCCAGCCAAGAACCATTGACAGTTTTATTTTATTTTTTAAAGCTACGCCTACAATTTCAGAATGTAACAGGCTGTTACTGCAATTTCAGGTAAAAACTCAAAATATTAGGAATATGTCTATACATTTCAGCTGTTTCAAAAACACTGCTCTGCTATTACGATGTTTATTGTAGGAGTGTTGGACTCAGCGAGACAATTTTTTAACACTGCCTTGCTTGGAGGGGGGCAACTGTGGGGCCAGTGACATGTGCTTCCTCCAGAAGTAGCGGTCGAGAGGTGACAAGTTAACAAGTTTACATTACAGTAAAAGGTCTAGCCGAGGGTATTTTCTCAATTTCTAGGCAATCTCTCGTAGTGAGAATAGGCTCTTAAAACCTCTTAAGGATCCCCTTTTTTTCAATTTTCGCCTAAAATGACATACCCAAATCTAACTGCCTGTAGCTCAGGACCTGAAGCAAGGATATGCATATTCTTGATACCATTTGAAAGGAAACACTTTGAATTTTATGTAAATGTGAAGTTAATGTAGGAGAATAACACATTAGATCTGGTAAAAGTTAATACAAAGAAAAAAAAAATGTTTGTACCATCTTTGAAATGCAAGAGAAAGGCCATAATGTATTATTCCAGCCCAGGTGCAATTTAGATGTTGGCCACTAGATGGCAGCAGTGTATGTGCAAAGTTTTAGACTGATCCAATGAACCATTGCATTTCTGTTCAACATTTTGTGTGAAGACTGCCCAAGTGCCAATCACTTTTCAAGTTCATAACTGTGCACTCAAACAATAGCATGGTATTCTTTCACTGTAATAACTGCACTGTCCAATGTACAGTAGCTAACTTAAATTCTTGTTAATCTAACTGCCAATATCAGATTTGTCTATGTCCTGGGAGATGTTCTTGTTACTTACAACCTCATGCTAATCGCATTAGCGCACATTAGCTCAACCGTCCTGGGGGTGGGACACCGATCTGTGGAGATCCTTAAAAGGTTTTAAACGAGCCTGCCGTTCTTTTAGTCAACTCCTCTTTTGTTGTTCACTGTCATACCAAGCAATGTTGGCTAAAACACAAACGGATCTGGCAATGAGGCTCTAGGAAAATTTGAAGGTCCTCCAATGACATGCTTGTAACATTCCCATTATTGTGCATAGTGTGATGATAAACCATTAGTGTAAAAAGTGACCATTTGGTCCCTGTACTAGGCATGTGTGCTTTTCTTGCTTGTGAAAATTATCATTGATTTTCTGTGTTTTATGTCCCAGCAGATAGTGGTGAAAGAATAATTGTTCAGTGCAGGATTTTCTTTACAGACTTTGGAAGTGCATAATATTTATCTCCTTTTTCTTTCAGAGCACCTTCTACTCGAGAGACTAGTTTTATTGAAAAGATGAAGAAAACAGTGAGTGTTTTTCTATTTCAGTATTTTGGGTGTGGAAAGGATAATGGTCTAGCTACTAAACTGACTTTACTGTGGATCCTCTGGACTCCTCAGTCCAGACTTGGGTTCAAATACTATTTAAAATCATTTGAAATATTTTCTGGGCTTGATTGAGCTTGTCTGGTACAATAAAACCAATAGAATATTTAAAAAGGTGAAAACCCTGCCCATCTGGCAATCCAGGAAGAAAAGAGCAAATGCTAAAAGTGTTTGAAAGATTTGAAATAGTATTTGAACATTTTGTCTGTGCAGTACTAGCTGACCTTGAGAAATGTATATAGTTGATTTGGCTGCAAAGTCCCCAGATATCAGAAGGTGAAATAAATACAATTATGGTATTTTACGACATGTAGTTTAGTCTCTGTTGCTCACTGTCTATTGATTTATCATGGGAACCATAAATGGTGAAATACACGGAGTATACAAAACATTAAGAACACCTGTTCTTTCCATGACATGGACTGACCAGGTGATCCTTTATTGATGTCACTTGTTAAATCCACTTCAATAAGTAGATGAAGGGGAGGAGTCAGGTTAAAGAAGGATTTTTAAGCCTTGAGACCATAGATCCCAACAGTGGAGGTTTCAGAATACCCACAAAAGCAATAGTTTTTCCACCATTCATTTTTCCCATAGGGGATTTTAGAAACACTTAAATTAAAGGCTATGCTTCGTGTGGGCTTACCCTGGCGTGACGTTTTGATAACCATTTAAGTCTTTCTCGGACAAGGTGACTTTTAGCAATATATTCAGCTCAATTTATTCATTTATAAAATGCTAAATAGCGTCAAAGTAGACATCATGCAAAACTACAAATCACTGCAAGCTCCTGCATGTAATCTCTAGCTGACACCTTTGCTAACGAGTATTGTCAATTTATAACTTGCACAAGACAGTTCACAGAATTGTCCATTTAAAGAAATGTAGCCAATTGATTCATTACTACATTTAGCTAACATTAGTTAATCCAGAGATTCTTACCTTTGCCTCGATTCGGCAGTCTCGTCCAGATCATCATGGCATTTGTAGTTCTTTATGATAGCCACTTTAGCAGCTAATTAGCGATTCATTTTTTGGGTGGTAAATATAGTCACATTGTCCTAGAGAGATTTACATGTTTATCAAAATGTCACGCCAGAGTAATCCTCCACAAAACACAGCCCTTATTTTAAGTGTTTCTAAAATCCCCTGTGGGAAAAAGTTAGGCTGGAAAAACTATTGGAACCATTTCCCTGTTTGACCGCTAGGTTTTATGGGTATTATGACTCATACTGTGGTACTATATTGGGACAATATGGGCCAGCATCCCTGTGAAACGCTTTCGACACCTTGTCCTGAGGGCAAAAGGAGATGCAACTCAATATTAGGAAGGTGTTCCTAGTGTTTGGTATGCTCAGTGTTTTAAATTATTCTATCACAGACCATAATGCTCTAACCTGTATAATGTAATATTTTACCTCGTTATTGGACAGCAAAAAGTTAAATGGCAACAGGGTGGGTTGATATTTGGTTATAACTAGGGCCTGGAGTTTTTTCCTGGCCGCCAGGTCATGTGGTCAGGAAAAAACTCCTGGCCCTTATTCCAAGTGTTGCTGCTATTTCCCTCCAGGGTAGGAACATCGTGGTATTCTACGGCTCTCAGACAGGCACGGGCGAGGAGTTTGCCAACCGGCTGTCCAAAGACGCCCAGCGCTACGGCATGAAGGGTATGGCTGCCGACCCCGAGGAATACGATATGGTAACTAATTAACGACATTCCAATATTCCAACATTCCCTTATCTCCGCTCACTGGTCACCATAGCAGCACCCACCTGTAGCACGCGCTCCAGCAGGTATATCTCTGGTCACCCCTAAAGCCAACTCCTCCTTTGGTCGTCTCTCCTTCCAGTTCTCTGCTGCCAATGACTGGAACGAACTACAAAAATCTCTGAAACTGGAAACACTTAACACCCTCACTAGCTTTAAGCACCAGCTGTCAGAGCAGCTCACAGATCACTGCACCTGTACATAGCCCATCTATAATTTAGCCCCAACAACTACATCTTCCCCTACTGTATTTATTTATTTATTTATTTATTTTGCTCCTTTGCACCATATTATTTATATTTTAACTTTGAACTTTCTTCAAACTACAAATCTACCATTCCAGTGTTTTACTTGCTATATTGTATTTACTTTGCCACCATGGCCTTGTTTGCCTTTACCTCCCTTATCTCACATCATTTGCTCACATTGTATATAGTCTTATTTTTTTCTACTGCATCATTGATTGTATGTTGTTTTACTCCATGTGTAACTCTGTGTTTTTGTATGTTGTCGAATTGCTTTGGCCAGGTCGCAATTGTAAATGAGAACTTGTTCTCAACTTGCCTACCTGGTTAAATAAAGGTGACATTAAAAAATTAAAAAATATCAGTGTTTATATGGTTACATATGGAATTCGGTATCCTGGTTCCGTTTTTCTGGATCATTTGAGAATTTTACTAAATAGGTTTTGCTTTCACAAGACCTGAAATAATCATTTTGGGTGCGATTTTGAATTCTACGTGACATTAGCAAGCTAGCTTGTTTACAATGGGCAAAAAGAACCATACAATTCGTGCTGCCGCGTCACAATACCTGGTACTCTGGTCCTGGGTCTTGGATCCGCTACTCACACAGGTCCAGGATTCGTTTCAGTCAGGGTTTGTTAGTGTTTCACACAGGCTTTATAGCATGGATCAGAGTACCAAAAGCTCCAAGATCTGAATCATACAGGGAATATGTAGCCTAGTGGTTAGAGCGTTGGGTCAGTAACTGAAAAGTTCTTGGATCGAAACCCCGAGCTGACAAAGTAACAATCTGTCGTTCTGCCCCTGAACAAGGCAGTTAACCCACTGTCATTGTAAATAAGAACTTGTTCTTAACTGACTTGCCTAGTTAAATAAAAATTTGAAAACACCCTTAGTATAATAACGATTCTAATAACCCATTTATGACAACCCTGTCTAATAAGGCTTCTATACGGCCACCCCAGCAGCTCCAACAAGGATTCATACCTGCATAGCTCAAAGGTGGCTCAACTGTACCCCTCCTAACAATATTAGTCTCTTGAGCCAAGGTCCTGTTCCAAAAAGTTGAAAACATAATTGTGCCCTGAATGGCATACAGCACATGTAATGGCAAACATCTAATGTCCAGGCATCTTCTAATCCACAGTCTGAGCTGTCCCGTCTGGCTGAGATTGGCAACTCACTGGCCATCTTCTGCATGGCCACTTACGGTGAGGGAGACCCCACAGACAACGCCCAGGACTTCTATGACTGGCTGCAGGAGACCGACGGGGAATTGGATGGAGTCAACTATACTGTGACTATCTCTTTCTCGCTCTCTCCTCCCCCTGTTATTCATAATCAGGGCCAGGAGTTTGCCCAAGAAAAACTCCTGTTGGCCCCATTCACATACAGTTGAAGTCGGAAGTTTACATACACCTTAGCCAAATACATTTAAACTCAGTTCTTGACATTTAATCCTTGTAAAAATTCCCTGTCTTAGGTCAGTTAGGATCACCACTTTATTTTAAGAATGTGAAATGTCAGAATAATAGGAGAGAGAATGATTTTATTTCAGCTTTTATTTCTTTCATCACATTCACAGTGGGTCAGAAGTTTACATGCACTCAATTAGTATTTGGTAGCATTGCTTAACTTGGGTCAAACGTTTCGGGTAGCCTTTCCACAAGCTTCCCACAATAAGTTGGGTGAATTTTGGCCCATTCCTTCTGACAGAGCTGGTGTAACTGAGTTAGGTTTGTAGGCCTCCTTGCTTGCACACG
This sequence comes from Salmo trutta, assembly GCF_901001165.1. Lineage (NCBI taxonomy): Eukaryota > Metazoa > Chordata > Actinopteri > Salmoniformes > Salmonidae > Salmo > Salmo trutta. The sequence goes on from NC_042969.1 coordinate 46,523,193, forward strand.
CTTTTTCAGTTCTGCCCACAAATTTTCTATAGGATTGAGGTCAGGGCTTTGTGATGGCCACTCCAATACCTTGACTTTGTTGTCCTTAAGCCATTTTGCCACAACTTTGGAAGTATGCTTGGGTTCATTGTCAATTTGGAAGACCCATTTGCAACCAAGCTTTAACTTCCTGACTGATGTCTTGAGATGTTGCTTCAATATATCCACATAATTTTCCTACCTCGTGATGCCATCTATTTTGTGAAGTGCACCAGTCCCTCCTGCAGCAAAGCACCCCCACTACATGATGCTGCCACCCCCGTGCTTCACGGTTGGGATGGTGTTCTTTGGCTTGCAAGCCTCCCCCTTTTTCCTCCAAACATAACAATGGTCATTATGGCCAAACAGTTCTATTTTTGTTTCATCAGAGGACATTTCTCAAAAAAGTACGATCTTTGTCCCCATGTGCAGGTGCAAACCGTAGTCTGGCTTTTTTATGGCGGTTTTGGAGCAGTGGCTTCTTCCTTGCTGAGTGGCCTTCCAGGTTATGTCGATATAGGACTCGTTTTACTGTGGATATAGATACTTTTGTACCTGTTTCCTCCAGCATCTTCACAAGGTCCTTTGCTGTTGTTCTGGGATTGATTTGCACTTTTCGCACCAAAGTACATTCATCTCTAGGAGACAGAACGCTTCTCCTTTCTGAGCGGTATGACGGCTGCGTGGTCCCATGGTGTTTATACTTGCGTATTATTGTTTGTACAGATGAACATAGTACCTTCAGGCATTTGGAAATTGCTCCCAAGGATGAACCAGACTTGTGGAGGTCTACAATTGTTTTTCTGAGGTCTTGGCTGACGTCTTTTGATTTTCTCATGATGTCATGCAAAGAGGCACTGAGGTTGAAGGTCGGCCTTGAAATACATCCACAGGTACACCTCTGATTGACTCCAATTAGGTCAATTATCATGTCAGAAGCTTCTAAAGCATGACATAATTTTCTGGAATTTTCCAAGCTGTTTAAAGGCACAGTCAACTTACTGTATGTTAACTTCTGACCCACTGGAATTGTGATACAGTGAATTATAAGTGAAATAATCTGTCTGTAAACAACCGACTTGCCAAAACTATAGTTAGTTAACAAGAAATGTGTGGAGTGGTTGAAAAACTAGTTTTAATGACTTCAATCTAAGTGTATGTAAACCTCCGACTTCAACTGTACATTAGCCAAGCGTTCACTTTCAAATGTGTATTTCACATGAATGAACTTTAGTGTGAGACCGAGATGAGTTATGCTAACATCCAAAAAATAGGCTTTATGTGTATGGTTGAGTTCTGGCTTCGGCCATAGCTGATATACGTGCCATCCTGGCTGGTTGGTCATTGTCGGAGTTGGTCCAACATTCCTGCCCTCAATGGGATGAAGAATTTCACTTCTGACTGGAGGCAATCTGGCCACCCACTCTGAATGGTCACTTGGGCTCCTTCCACTCCCTGCCAGTGTTTTTTTGTCCTAGACTTGAAACACAGCATTAATTACACTTAATGAAAGATGATAGACGTTCAGTGTACTCGCAGTAGGAGCTTACGTTGAATGTGTGTGCATGTCTCTGTGTGTGTGTATATAGTATACGATCTTATATTGAATTTGTGTTTTTTTTACTAGAAGTGACTGATGTTGACATCTCCCCCTGCAGGTGTTTGCATTGGGCAACAAGACATATGAACACTACAATGCCATGGGGGCGTACGTGGACAAGAGGCTGGAGGAACTGGGAGCCAAGAGGGTCTTTGACCTGGGCATGGGAGACGATGACGGCAAGTGAGTGAGGCTGCGTTGGAGGGGTGCGTCCCAATATCTATTTTCTCCTGAAGAGTGCACTTGTTTACTACTTCCCACAAATCTAAAGGCATTGGACTGGTGGAGGCATGCACTAATGGGAGTTTACACCATATTTCTTATACGAGTCATGTCCTTTCAAATCAGTGAAGGGAAGTGAACGATTGCACACTTTGGGAGGAAGGAGAGATAATTGGACATAACCTTGAATCTCTCCCGAATCAAAGTGTGACCGATGTTGAGATCATAATGATGGCCAAATGATGGAAATGGGGGTTGATAAGAGGGTTTTTCTGCTTCTTTTCATTTTTCAGCCTGGAGGAGGACTTTGTGACATGGAGGGAGCAGTTCTGGCCAGCCATGTGCGAGCACTTTGGAGTGGAGGCTTCAGGAGAGGACTCCAGGTACTTATCCCAATTTATTGTAATTATCACATTCTCATTTTCCCTCCTCAATTCATACACACAGAGTATGGAAGGAGTGATTTGCAGATTAACTGTAGGCCCTCTCGCTCTACATTAGCATTCGTCAGTATGAGCTCAAGGAGCACAATGACATCAACATGAACAAGGTGTACACAGGAGAGTTGGGCCGTCTGAAGAGCTTTGAGACCCAGAAACCGTGAGTTATTCTACCCCATCCTCTTCACTTATCATTACAATATCTGCTACAGAGTTTCGTGTTCTATAGATTTCTCTCTAAACAAGTATTACTGCCCGCTAGTGGAGCTAAAGGGGATTTCCTAGTTGGAACGCTAAAGTGCGACACTGCTTCATCCGTCGATGTTCACCTCTATGATTTACCTCATATTGTCTCTGCATACTGATGTGTACAGTTCACTGGTATGAAATTCTATTGATCCTTTCCCCCCAGTCCTTTTGACGCAAAAAACCCCTTCCTGGCTCCAGTCACTGTTAACCGCAAGCTCAACAAAGCAGGTGACAGGCATCTCATGCACCTTGAAGTGGACATTACAGGCTCCAAGATTAGGTAAGCGAGAGCCAAGAGCCGTAACTTTCTTTGTATAGTTATCAACCTATATCTACCTCCCAGACAGTATTTCCTTAAAAGGAATAGGCTACACTTCTTAGATGAAATGGTGCCTTTTTATATAGTGGAAAGATGACTTGAAAACCCTTTGTCATTCTGTCTTTGTAGATATGAGTCGGGAGACCACGTTGCCGTCTATCCTACCAATGACACAGCGATCGTGAACAGGCTGGGACAGATCCTTGGCGTGGACCTTGATTCAGTTATCTCTCTCAACAACCTTGATGGTGCGGCACTGACCTGATGCAACACCTTGACTCAGTCCTCTGAATATCTCTCAATGTCTTTTTAAGATCCTTAAACACACACATTCTGTTTGGACATCTCTTGAAATGTTACTCTCCCTGTATTACATTTTTTGAAGGAAAAGGTTTTGTGAAATCACCAACTGCTTTTTATTACTCTAAATCTTAGGTTCGGTGTCCTTCACCCAGGTTAAGCCTAGTCCTGGACTTAAAAGAAGCTTCATTGAGAATACTTTTTAGTCCAAGATTGGGCTTAATCTGTGGAAACTGTCCCTTAATGTATAACCAATGTTAATGTGATGCTATCTGATGCCGTTTATCAGAGGAGTCCAATAAGAAGCACCCATTCCCTTGCCCCACCACCTACCGTACGGCTCTGACCCACTACCTGGACATCATCCACCCGCCTCGCACCAACGTCCTGTATGAGCTGGCCCAGTACGCCACTGACCCCAAGGACCAGGAGAACATGCGCAAGATGGCCTCGTCTGCTCCCGAGGGCAAGGTGGCTGTGACACTTGACTACTTTTAGAATAGGAAATAAGTTAAGATTACCTCAACATACACAAGATGGGTTATTGGTAGTGGGAAAGTTACGCTTAAACCTCAGGGTTGGGGTCAATTCAATGTCAATTCAGGAAGCAATCTTGAAAAGCATTGAGAAAAATTTGAATTGGAATTCAAATGTACTTTCTGACTGAACTGAAATGGAATTGACCCCAACCCTGATAAGCCTATAACACGTGAAAAGTTGCCCTTAAGCACAGATCTAACTCCAGCCTTAACCAATTTAGGAGGATGGTAAATATATCTGACCCAGATGCCTGACTCCAGATCAGTGGTTAGGGGCAACTTCTACCTACTCCATGTTATCCCAGCTAAGTGTTGTGGTCTCTACTAGGCTCTGTACCAGAGTTTTGTGCTGGAAGACAACAGGAACATCCTGGCCATCCTGGAGGATCTGCCGTCCTTGCGGCCTCCCATCGACCACCTGTGTGAGCTCATGCCCCGTTTGCAGGCTCGCTACTACTCCATTGCCTCCTCCTCCAAGGTGAGGATATATACAGGGTGTATCCATGCATTGTAGCAAAACTATGGTTTCTAGTGAATATACCCCAGTACATCAACCCTAATGACGCCACACCCTAAATCCTCCTCAATACATGTATTTTTCTTGTTACATTTACAGTAGTTATTTAGCAGACGCTGCCATCCACTATAAATTATATTGAGATAATGTGAAACGACCACGTATTATTATAGGCCCAGTGCAGTCAAAAACATGATTTCCCTGTGTTTTATATGTATATATAAACTATGAAACAACACATATGGAATCATGTAGTAACCAAAAAAGGTTTAAACAATTCAAAATATCTTTATATTTGAGATTCTTCAAATGGCCACCCTTTGCCTTGTTGACAGCTTTGCACACTCTTGGCATTCTCTCAACCAGCTTCACCTGGAATACTTTCCCAACAGTCTTGAAGGAGTTGACACCTATGCTGAGCACTTGTTGGTTGCTTTTCCTTCACTCTGTGGTCCGACTCATCCCAAACCATCTCACTTTGGTTAACCTCTTACATCTAGACGTTCCGCTAGCGGAACACCTGCTCCAATATCCAGTGATGGGCGTGGCGCGAAATACAAACTCCTCGAAAATCCGAAAACTTCAATTTTTCAAACAAATGACTATTTTACACCATTTTAAAGACAAGACTCTCCTTTATCTAACCACACTGTCCGATTTCAAAAAGGCTTTACAGCGAAAGCAAAACATTAGATTATGTCAGCAGAGTACCCAGCCAGAAATAATCAGACACCCATTTTAAGCTAGCATATAATGTCACAAAAAACAAAACCACAGCTAAATGCAGCACTAACCTTTGATGATCTTCATCAGATGACACTCCTAGGACATTATGTTATACAATACATGCATATTTTGTTCAATCAAGTTCATATTTATATCAAAAACCAGCTTTTTACATTAGCATGTGACGTTCAGAACTAGCATTCCCACCGAACACTTCCGGTGAATTTACTAAATTACTCACGATAAACGTTCACAAAAAACATAATTATTTTAAGAATTATAGATACAGAACTCCTTTATGCAATCGCGGTGTCCGATTTTAAAATAGCTTTTCGGTGAAAGCACATTTTGCAATATTCTGAGTAGATAGCTCGCCATCACGGGCTAGCTATTTTGACACCCACCAAGTTTGGTACTCACCAAACTCAGATTTACTATAAGAAAAATTGGATTACCTTTGCTGTTCTTCGTCAGAATGCACTCCCAGGACTTCTACTTCAATAACAAATGTTGGTTTGGTTCCAAATAATCCATAGTTATATCCAAATAGCGGCGTTTTGTTTGTGAGTTCAAGACACTATCCGAAGGGTAACGAAGGGTGACGCGCCCGGCGTGTTTCGCGACAAAACATTTCAAAATATTCCATTACCGTACTTCGAAGCATGTCAAACGCTGTTGAAAATCAATATTTATGCGATTTTTCTCGTAAAAAAGCGATAATATTCCGACCGGGAGTCGTTGTTTTCGTTCAAAGACTGAAAATGTAAACATGGAGTCGTCTCGTGCACGCGCGCACCAGTCTCATTGTTCTCAGATTGACCACTTACCAAATGCGCTACTGTTTTTCAGCCATGGCCTGCAAAGTCATCATTCAACGTTCTGGTGCCTTCTGAGAGCCTATGGGAGCGTTAGAAAATGTCACGTTACAGCAGAGATCCCCTGTTTTGGATAGAGATGATCAAGAAGGCCAAGAAATGGTCAGAGAGGGCGCTTCCTGTTTGGAATCTTCTCAGGTTTTGGCCTGCCAAATGAGTTCTGTTATACTCACAGACACCATTCAAACAGTTTTAGAAACTTTGTTTTCTATCCAAAGCTAATAATTATATGCATATTCTAGTTTCTGGGCAGGAGTAATAATCAGATTAAATCGGGTACGTTTTTTATCCGGCCGTGAAAATACTGCCCCCAATCCATAACAAGTTAAGGTCAGGGGATTGTGGCGGCCAGGTCATCTGATGCAGCACTCCATCACTCTCCTTCTTGGTTAAATAGCCCTTGCACAGCCTGAAGGTGTGTTGGGTCATTGTCCAGTTGAAAAACAAATGATAGTCCCACTAAGCCCAAACCAAATGGTTTCACTTCAAATGGTATCACTGCAAAATTCTGTGATAGCCATGCTGGTTAAATGTGCCTTGAATTTTAAATAAATCACAGTGTCACCAGCAAAACACCCCCACACCATAATTTTTATTTTACCTTTATTTAACTAGGCAAGTCCATTAAGAACAATTTCTTATTTTCAATGATGGCCTAGGAACAATGGGTTAACTGCCTTGTTCAGGGGCAGAGAACGACAGATTTTTACCTTGTCAGCTCGGGGATTCGATCTTGCAACCTTTCGGTTACTAGTCCAACACTATAACCACTAGGCTACCCTGCCGCCCCGTAACACCACCTGCTTCATGGTGGGAAATACACATGCAGAGATCATCCGTTCACCCAACCTGCGCCTCAGAAAGACACGGCGGATGGAACCAAAAAAACTCCAGTTTGGACTCCAGACCACAGAATAAATTTCCACCGGTCTAATGTCCATTGCTCGTGTTTCTTGGCCCATGCAAGTCTCTTCTTCTTATTGGTGTCCAAGAGTAGTGGTTTCTTTGCAGCAATTCAACCATGAAGTCCTGATTCACACTGTCTCCTCTGAACAGTTGATGTTCAGATGGGTCTGTTACTTGAATGTATTTGGGCTGCAATTTCTGAGGCTGGTAACTCTAATGAACTTATCCTCTGCAGCAGAGGTAACTCTGTGTTTTCCATTCCTGTGGCGTTCCTATTTGGTAAAAGCGCTATCTTCTGTATACCACCGCTACCTTGTCACAACACAACTGATTGGCTTCAACGCATTAAGAAGGAAAGAAATTCCATAAATTCACTTTTAACAAGGCACACGTGTTAATTGAAATGCATTCCAGGTGACTACCTCATGAAGCTGGTTGAGAGAATGCCAAGAGTGTGCAAAGCTGTCATCAATTCAAAGGATGACTATTTGAAGAATCTCAAATATATAATATATTTTGATTTAACACTTTTTTTGGTTACTACATGATTCCATATGTGTTAATTCATAGTTTTGATGTCTTCACTATTATTCTACAATGTTGAAAATAGTCAAAATAAAAAAACCTTGAATGAGTAGGTGTTCTAAAACGTTTGACCAGTAGTGTATTTCCACACTGAGGTTGAAGTAATACTTTGAAATTGAGAAACTGATAATGATGATGCCTTTTCCGTGTAAAATCTGTTTGAAAAGACAGCCAACAATGTCTGCCTGTTTGGATGGGAGCGAGTTTGTGCTTTCCATGGTGACGTCACCATCCGGTAAATTAGTTAATATGCCAATAAGAAAGAGTTCCAAACCTCTCTGCCAATAACAGAACATTTTCAGTTTACCCTTCCCAATCACACCACTCCCAGACAGTCCTAGCAAAATTATTGCTTGAGAAATTCCTCTTTGTTAAGAAGCTCATTGTTTCATTTTAATTGAAATAAAATCAGTCAGGTACTTAAGTGATGCCCAGAGATTACAGCTGCACTGGTCCTTTAAAAGCATCCATTGTCGGTCAACCTGCAATAGTGTCATCTAAAAAGAGTGGTTAATGATGCCTTCTCTTTGTAGGTCCACCCCAATAGCATCCACATCTGTGCTGTGCTGGTGGAGTACACAACTAAAACCGGGCGCCTCACAAAGGGAGTGGCCACCACCTGGCTAAAGAACAAACTGGTTGCGGACAACGGCCACAAGTCCACGGTCCCCATGTACATCCGCAAGTCCCAGTTCCGCCTGCCCTTCAAGGCCAGCAACCCAGTTATCATGGTCGGTCCTGGGACCGGCATCGCTCCCTTCATGGGCTTCATCCAGGAGCGTGGGTGGCTCAAAGAGCAAGGTACATGGTAGACACCATGATAGAAGCTTGCCATAGATGCATTGGAAATGTTTGTGTTGGTTTCCTGATTGTTTTGTTATGCTGCATAGTACTTTTTTTATGAGTTGTCATGTTCTGTGTCACACTGACTAAAATAAAGCACCTTAACTCTCTTGTATGGATACCATTAAGCCAATTGGTCTGCTTTTTCCTGTAGGCAAGGAGGTGGGGGAGACCGTCTTGTACTGTGGCTGCAGGCACAAGAAAGAGGACTATCTGTACCAGGAGGAGTTGGAGGAGGCTGAGAAGATGGGTGTCATCACGAAGCTCAACGTGGCTTTCTCTCGGGACCAGGAGCAAAAGGTCTACTTTTTTTATTAGTTATAGTTTTTCAGCACTAGGACCTTAAAAAACTATTATTAAGAAGGGTGAACAATGCTTTTCTGTTAGCTAGAATATGACATATTTATTAAACAGCCATATACGACCATACAGCCATATTGTTATCTGAGCCTACACACACTGCAGTTGGGACACCAAGACAAGATTGTAATCCTTATCATATTTCCATTGCGTTGTTGAGTGTTGCCAATCATGGTTGTAGGTACTATAGACCGGTATCTTTATCTGTCTGATTCTGTACCACTGGGGGTGTACTATTAGTGGGGATGGTCAACACATACTCCCCACAGAGTGCTAGGCTAGCCCTCAGAGGATACCTGAGGGATTGAGTTTGTGCCGCCTCATCTCATAAAGGAAGAGGAACATGTTTCCTTGCAAGGTCGTTTTTTTGTTTGTGTGAAGACTGGAAGCTCAAGAGAATGTTGTAAGATCTGTTTCCTCTCGCTGTCCCGCCAGGTGTACGTGCAGCATCTCCTGAGGACCAACAAGGAGGACTTGTGGAGGCAGATCCACACAGACAACGCACACATATACATCTGCGGGTAAGGAAGGATCCTCGCCAGTAACATTTGCACCTTGGCGATAAAATTGATTGAAATTGAGTTGACATATTTCTTGAAAGCACTCCCGAATTCACAAAAATCCTCAAGCAAGGGTTAAAAGACAAATGTCTTATAGAGAAATGCTCCTGTTTTTAGGGATGCGCGGAACATGGCCAGGGATGTGCAGACAGCTTTCTATGAGATAGCAGAGGAGCTGGGCGGCATGACACGCACTCAGGCCACCGACTACATCAAGAAACTGATGACCAAGGGACGGTACTCGCAGGACGTCTGGAGCTAAAACCCCTAGGATCCAACCACATCCTATGTTTGTTTGTTTGTTTGTTTGTTTTTAGACTTGCATTGTTATTTGTGTCAGTTATCAGCAACGGTTATAATGAGTCACCAACCCTGGTACTGGAGAGCTACCGTTTGTGTCGGCTTTTGTTCCCGCCAAGCACTAAAACATCGGATTCTATTGATTGCCTTATCATGACCTTGATTAGTTGAGATGGGTGTGTTTGTGTCAGGCTACAATAAAAGCCTACACACTGGGACCAGGATTTGTGACCACTGGGGAAGGATATGGCTGCCGTCATCTCTGGTTGTTTTTATTCCATGGAGCAACACAAGCACTCACCAATGCACCACAATAACAGTCGGTCATCCTCCATTCAGATGATTTATTGATATTCTATGTCAGTCAGCCATCAGTTTGGTAGTGTCAAATGTAGTATCACATTTGTTGACGTTGTAGCTTTTGCAGGAGAAAGAACGTTTGATAATGATATACTGTAGCTGTACATAATTGTACGGTGCAAAGTGAGGGGGTGGGCTTAAATACAAAACTCATACAGTGCAAGTCTCTTCTTTAGGAAGTTGACCTAATCTGGGTACTCAAGTGTATTCCGAATACATGATAAATATTTTAGATTTGTGAAATAAAAAGTGAGAACTTTCTATGAAATCAGTAACTGAAAAGCTTAGTGTTTGTTTACAGTACCTTTTGGATAAGCGATATAGCCTTTTATGCAATGATGTTACTGTACATTTCTAATCAATCACAGTAACCCTTAGCAAGGCATGATAAAAGTATAATTTTGCAATTCAGTAGTCAAGCCCTCTATTGAGGAGAAATTATTAGCTTTTATTTTCCACAAGACTGCCTTTTAAATATATCAAAGAAAATGATTTGTAGGTTCCCTGTAGTATTTGTATACATGATGCAAGTAAGCATTAAAGGAGAATGGGTAAATAATATGCATATTTCGACTTAAATTCCCTGCATTATCCAGTTTACAATTAAACAAAAACCGAACACGTACACCACCTGGCACTGTACCCTGAGAATGTAGATTTCTACAGCTTGTTGGCTTTGAGTGTCAACTTTATTTTCTATGTACTATTGCACACTAATCAGTGTAAGTACTGGATGATATCACACTTATCTATGAAATTTGGCATATCCTTTCTTCACTTCACTGAAAACTAAGGGCAAGGTTGTCAACTTGTGGAAATGGTAAACCCGTTTTGTCCTGTAAGCCAAGCAAAGCATATCAATTTGTAAATTTAGTGTGTGCCTTATTGAATGTGCTGCCTGACTTAAATGTAGTTTTTTTTGTAAAGGCAATTTTTCAAAAATATTGGAGAAAAACCATATACTATGAAGATAAGATGTTACTTTTTTGTCCACATTCCATTTTATAATACAATAAGTGTCAACTGAATGAATGGATCTAAGCATATCCTTTTAACATTAATAAAAAATATTGATTAAATATTGTTAACAGATTGAGAGTTTGTTATTCATGTCTGAGGTATGCATCCTCTTCTGATCAAATTTTTGAAAATGAGATTATTGTTATTTTCAATTGTTAGACGTAAGGATGGAGGGATTAAATAATGTTTGATGGATGCAAAATGTAGTTTATTTTTTATTTAACCTTTATTAGAGTTGCACATTTTGGGGAATATTCAGGAAACTTTCTGTGGGATTTAACAGGAATATATGGGAATATATGCAAATTAATATTAACACCATTTAAATGTAATTGTTTTTTGCATTGGATATATTTACCATATCATATGGAGACAGAAACATAAACCTTTTTACCTTATAAGTAGAGATAATTGCAAATGATTAAATCCTTCCATTGGAGATTTAAAAATATATATATATATATTTACAAATTGAACTTTAACTAAATGAGTTGACTCTTCACATGGGATGATTTCACTGAACAACAAGAGAAAGGGAATATTGAATGATCCTCAATGATCCATCGTATCTCCCAAAATCGTTTTCAACATAAATCTGTTAAAATGATAGTCTAGAAACTAAAGCCTTGGTTGTCTTCCTCTCAGGCTTCCAAGTCTTCTCCCTGGACCTCCTCAATGTCCACCTCTTGAACATCAGACTTTTAGGCCTCATCTTCACTGTCACTTTCCAACCTTATTGAGGATGGCTCGTTGTCAGGCTCAAAAAGCCTAAAATTTGCCCGGATGGCCACCAATTTTTCAACCCTTGTATTGGTCAGACTGTTACATGCTTTGGTGTGTGTGTTCTCAAACAAGGACCAGTTGTGCTCTGAGGTGGCTGATGTTGGTGGAATTTGGAGGATGATGGAGGCAACAGGGGAAAGAGCCTCAGATTCACAAAGTCCCTTCCACCAGGTGGCTGATGAGAAATGATGGCACGAATGCCATATTGCATCTCCATCCCAAAAGCTTTGCTTGGAAGTGTACTTCGCCAGACTGCCAAGAACCTTGCCCTCGTCCAGGCCAAGGTGGCGAGACACAGTAGTGATGACACCATAGGCCTTGTTGATCTCTGCACCAGACAGGATGCTCTTGCAAGCATACTTGGGGTCCAACATGTACGCTGCGGCGTGTATGGGCTTCAGGCAGAAGTCTTCACACTTTTGATGTATTTCAGAACTGCAGTTTCCTCTGCTTGGAGCAACAGTGAAGTGGGCAGGGCAGTACGGATTTCTTCTCTGAGAGCAGAGTCTGAACATCAGACAGGATGGCATTGTCTCCCTCAATCCGTGCAATGGCTACTACTATCGGTTTCAGGCTGCTAACCGCTCTCCCAAAATACATCATCCAGGAGGATCCTCTTGATGGGGCTGTCCATATCGGCATACTGTGATATAGCCATTTCTTGGACTCCTTCCCCTCCAGGAGACTGTCAAACTTGATGACAACACCACCCTAATGGGTGTTGCTGGGCAGCTTCGGATGTGGTGCTCTTATTCTTCTCACTTTGCTTGGTGAGATAGCAGCACAGCAATCTACACCTTGATGACCCTTCAAATACCTAACCATTTCAATGGCTCTCTTGTAGAGTGTATCCATTGTTTTCAGTGCCATGATGTCCTTGAGGAGCAGATTCAATGCATGAGCAGCACAGCCAATGGGTGTGATGTGATGGTAGTACTCCTCCACTTTAGGCCAAACAGCCTTCATGTTCGCAGCATTGTCTGTCACCAGTGCAAATACCTTCTGTGGTCCAAGGTCATTGATGACTGCCTTCAGCTCATCTGCAATGTAGAGACCGGTGTGTCTGTTGTCCCTTGTGTCTGTGCTCTTGTAGAATACTGGTTGCGGGGTGGAGATGTAGTTAATTATTCCTTGCCCACGAACTTTCGACCACCCATCAGAGATGATTGCGATACAGACTGCTTTCTCTATGATTTGCTTAAACTCTGCATCCAGCAAATGAGTAGATATAGCATGGCTGGGTGGAGGGGTGTATGCTCGGCGAAGAACATTCAGAAATCTCTTCCAATACACATTGCCTGTGAGCATCAGAGGTGAACCAGTTGCATATACAGCTCGAGCAAGACATTCATCGTCATTTCTCTGACTACGTTCCTCCATTGAGTCAAAAAAACTTTTGATTCCAGGAGGAGCATGAGCTGTTGCTATCGATAAGGTGTCTGATTCATAATTTTCACCTCGAATAGAAGTAGAGGGACTTTTGTTAGAGGTTCCTTGTGAGGGCTGAGGGAATTTTATGCACTTGGCCAGGTGATTCTGCATCTTTGTTGCATTCTTCACATATGGTTTGGCACCATATTTGCAAATGTGCACAGCTTTTCTTTCTACATTAGCTACAGTGAAATGTCTCCACACATCAGATAGTGCCCGTGGCATTTTCCTGTAAAGATTATGGAGAAAATGAGTTAAAAAAAAATACAATTCCATGTACAGATAAGCAGTTAGATTAAACTCCTTTGTAAGATGTGTTTTAAAATGAAACATGTATGGAAATAGGTGAATTAACACTTAAGTTAGCAGGCTCAAGCAGGCTAAAACCCACATGGTAGCAAAAACTAACTAGCAGAAATTGTTAAGTTAGAAATTATTTAAACACACTTTGCTGTAGGCTACTATTTACTAGTTAACAAAAAATAATGTATGTCATAAAACCTATTCACCCCATCAAGTATTTTAATCAAAACTTTCCAGAAAGCATGTAGTCCTTGGCTCAGATAGTGTAGTAGTGTGGGCTCAATAGCATCTCATTAGTGTGCAAGATCTTGAGAATCAGCTGTACATGTGATGGAAGAGTTCACTGCACATGTGATGGAAGAATACACTGTGCATGCAGAGGGTTGCAATTCCATTGAATTGGGGATAGTTTAACCAAAATATGCCACAAGACCTAGAATTGCCTTAAGTGTCTCTCACAGAAAAGGTTCACTGTTATAAGATAACTTTTTGATGAATTTAAGCAAAATTCCCAGGCATACACTTTCCATGGGAAGTTATGTAAAGATTCTGGAAATGTACTAGAAAGTTTTCCGACCCTTTGCAACCCTAACCTTTATTTAACTAGGCAATTCAGTTAAGAACAATTTCTTATTTACAATGCCGGCCAAACCCGGACAATGCTGGACCAATTGTGCGCCACCCTTTGGGACTCCCAATCAAGGCCGTTTGTGATACAGCCTGGAATCGAGCCAGGGTCTGTAGTGACGCCTCTAGCACTGAGATGCAGTGCCTTAGACCGCTGCACCACTCGGGAGCCCAGAGTGACCGGTTGGGTGATGGATAAAAGTATGGTTGATGGATGGAGGCCCTACGTTGCTGCTATCTACCCTTTAGCAGATTTGAACAGACATAATAACTGGTCACACAACTAGTCTCAACTTAAGTATATCACACACAAAAGGCCACCAACGGGGTATACTACAAAGCAGGATCCATCAGCTAACTTTGATAACCAAAAATAACTATAGATTTTTTGTTTTTATATAGGGGACGTTTTTATATGTGGCCATATTTACACTCTTTCTGTGGTTGTAGTCTGTGCATCCCTTGCCATACACAACAATGCATTATGAAAATGTATCTAAGCATGTTATAAAACACTCCAAACCAACTCACATATTACATCAGAATCTCATTCTGGATAATGCCTCTGTACTACATTTTTTAAAGAATGTTCCACTGTCCCATAAATCCATATTTGCATATTTTTTGTTGTAAAAGCATCATTCAAACATGGTTGTATGGCACAGTGGGAAAATAAATAAATAATTGGGTGCAGAGACCTCAAGAATGAGATGCTGATGTAATATGAGTTGTTTTGGACTCAGCAAAATGTGACAAACAATTTTCTCTAACAAAAAATTAACAAATGATTGGGGGATCAACTACAAGTACATAAAGAGTAAAACTAAGGCCACGTAAAATGGGTGAGCTTCCCGTTTAAGCAAGCTAAACTAAATGTCTTTTTGGTTGTTGAGTCAATGAGACAATGGCCATTTGAAGTTCATCTTTAAAAAAAAATACAAAGTTATTTCCGAATATTTTGGCAAGTTAGCTAGCCAACTCCTTGATCCTGCTTGATAGTATACCCCTCTGGGCTAGCTCCTTCCAAGTCGATCGTTCCCATGCGATCGGCTGATGAAGATGAAATCAAACGGAAAGAAGTAAACGGCGCAACATGAAACATACCATTATCTAACAATAGGGGTATTTATTTTTTATCAAACTACTGTTAATGTGCCGTGTCACTAGATGTTTGACACATGTATTCAATACGAACATAGCTATATTCAACTCACATGTTTTGAAGGTTACTTGGTTTCAAATTATTATGCGTAAGACATTTTTTTTTATTACACAGAAGTTGGTTCAACCCAGCAGCAGGTCAGAGTTCATAATTGCCGCAGTGTGTGTGCGGCTGTGCGCTGATGTTACTGGGATTTTAATTTGTTGAAAAGTGATTCATCGAATTTTTTTTTAGAAAAGAGAATGGCCTCCGGTAAGTTTATTGTGAACTAAGTGTACGTGATTTGTTCAATATCATGTTTTTGTGTCACATTTGTTATAAAATGTTAAATGAAACCGCTGAGACGGATGGTCTCAGTTGGCTAGCTAACGTTAGTTTAGCAAGCTTTCAGGCGCGACCATCAGAATAAACACTAGCCATAGTTTGTTGGCGAGTTTATTACCTCTTTTTTATTTTTTTAAGTATTATTATTATTATAACGTATGCCGCTTTCTGTAAACATACTTTGTTATTTTGACTCGCTCAACCATATTTCTTATTGTTTCGTTTCTCTTGTAGATGAGAATTGACCGCCATTTTTGTCACGCAGCGTGGTCCTGTTAGTACCGTGCTAACTAGCAAGCTAACGTTGTTAGCTAGTCAACGAGAAACATGTATATTATTGGCTACGGTAGTTAGCTAGCTAGGCAATGTTAGCTGTGTAACGTTAGCTAGCTATCGAAGGCCTGCTATTTTCACCGTGTATTTATATACCTTTCATACTGACTCGCACTGCATTCTTTATGATAACGTACTGTTGTTCCCATCTAACGTTGTCACAGCTTACCATGCTAGCTAAGTTTACTTGATGTCAATATAAACTAAAGTAATCCAGCAAGATAAATTAACTACAGGTTTACGTCCGGGTTGATACGAAAATCTTTGCTAACATTCGTATTATGTGACTTGTTCAATGGCTAACTAACAGATAGCTCATTGGCTAGCTAGCTAACGTTAGTTGTAGCAATTTTGCCACCCGTTCACCCATATCCTTCTCGTTCACAGATTCGGGCTACGGTCAGCCTGGCGCTCCAAGGTAACGTGATATCACAATGAATACGTTAGCTACTCAATGTTGCTTTCAAGTTGCAATGAAACGTATCTATTTAGTTACCACTCTTTAGCGATTATACAATTTCTAAACTATCCAGTTAGCCACACAATGCTTGATTCACTTCAAATGTCTAATGTATTGTTATGGTTTTGACGGGTTAACTAATTGATTGTAGGCATATCCACAGTTATCCTGGCTTCACCGCACATCGGAAGTCTATTGGTTGGACTCCGGGAATTGTGAATCGTATTGGTGGGCGGTGACAGAAAGGGGGACTACCAAAATATAGCTTGCTACACAAAAAACGGTTTCCTGTCAACAAAGGCAGATGTATAATATCTAGGAACTCTCCTTACCAGATGAACCCCACCATATTCCTGCTGTCCAGATAGTGGTAGGAAGTATTGGGTGAAGTGTGTGGTCTAATGGCAGCCCGCTGTCTAAATCTACAGGAATATGGTGCTGTTCAGACAGTAGTTTGACTTTTATTTGATAGCGAGGAACACATTTCACTTTACATCTGGTAAGTAGAGTTCCTAGAGATTATACATATGCCGTTGTTGACAGGGTATGTTTTTTTGATTTTTTGTGAAGCCGGCTATATTGTGGTAGGGTTATTTTCCATGGCCAGCCACCAGAATGATGCACAACTCCGAGAGTCCAACAAATAGACTCAAGATGTGTCCCAAAGATAAGTTATGGCCGAGTTTGTTGCTAGGACGTTTAATCAATTTAACCGTAAGTTGACATCTGACGTTGTGCTTTAGAAATAAACTTCCAAATCAGTTGTTGGGGGTGTTTACCTTACATTAAAGACATGTTCCGGTACTTTGGTGACTAAAAGCTTTTTTTTTTACCTCCCGCTTTGGGATGGTGCTCATGATCTATGAGCAGAAGAATTGTCTTACCTCAATTAGCCACGAAATCCCTAGTTTGAAACAAACTGTTTTCTTGAAGCTGTGCTGCGCCATTTTCATACATTCCCCCCCCCCCCCCCCCCCCCCCCCCCCCATGTGGGCCAGCCCCTTAGCAATTCTAGTTCTAGCCAATGAGCTTCAGCCCTTGTCATTTGAGTGGCAGCTAGCAAGAGGCCTGCCCAGCGTTATCCAATGAGGTTGCCGGGTGGGCCCAACGGCTCAGTGGAGACAGCAGAACCTCATTGGAGCAATGTCGTGGTGCACATATGTGACGTAGTACGTACGTTTTCGGTCATCACTTTTGACTCGTGAGTGCTACTTTCAGAACTACTGGCTAAAAAGTATACAAAAGTACTGGAGAATGTCTTTAAGATATCTAACTTTACCTCTCCCTCCCACAGCTATGGAACTTATCCTCCTGCTCAGCAGAGCGGGCAGGTAAGTGTGGCCCCTCAATTTCTCACTGAGTATTGTTTGAAACTATTTCCTATGTTATTTCATCACAATTTTGTTCATATGACAGTTCAATGCTTTTTGCAGGCCTACGGTCAAGGAAATGGAAGTGGCTCGTATGGTGGACAGAGTTACGCTGGCTATGGACAGTCTGGTATGTAAAACATATATAGAGTCATGGGAAATTATTTGAGTTCTAGGAGTTGCTGTTTTTAATACCTAACATTTCTTTTTTGTTTTTCCAGCAGAGAGTTATGGCCAAACAACACAGGCGGCAAGTTATGGCCAGCCTTATGATGGCTTTGGGCAACAAGGCTCGGATTCCGCTGCTGGGTAAGGCCACTGGCACTACATTAAACTAGTATTGCTTGCAGTTACATACTTTACCTTTCTAGTGGTCTAATATCATTGCAAATGTTACCTTTTTAATAATTCTTAAACACTTTGTTGGTGTCTCAAGAGAATAATTGTTGTGAGAACTTCTCAAGGTATGGTGGCGCTGACAAGTCATCATACAGTCAGCCGAGTTCCTACGGTGGCGCCGCTGGTGGCGGCTCTTATGGACAAGCTCAAGGTGGCTACAGAGGCCGAAGTGAAGGTTAGTTATTGTATCCATTTATATATTACATGGCACTGATCTTTTTTTATTGATCAATTGTCCAGATGGCCTGCATATCTCTGCATACCTTTTTTCCTGTTTATTTGAGAGGGAGGGTCAGCGATTCATAGCCATCTTTGGCCAAGACTGGACTGTTTAAGTATGGCTGAATGCCTCTAATAATAATACTAAATAACTTTTCATTGCAGAAGGATCTCGTACATATAAAACAAAGTGCCATATAAAACAGGAAATAAAAACGTGTTCAAAGAAAGACAACAGCCACATAACTCAAAGGGCTTGTGTGCCTGTGTTTTGCCCCAGGTGAAGGCGGTCAGGGCAGGAGGTATGGTGGAGATGATGGGGGCTCAGACAGGGGCTCTTCTGACGGGTATAGAGGCCGAGGGCGTGGTGGGTACGAGCGTGGGGGATACGACAGGGGTGGAAGAGGCGGCCCTCCATCCGGTATGGGGTAAGTTCCAGAGCGTGACCACCCGCAAGGTACTTCTGCAACACCCATGCCAGGTAGATGTTCTTTCCAATGCAATGCATGATACCACCTCACCATTCTGATCCATCACCCCATACCTCATCCACATGGACTAATACCTCCTCACCCCCCACCCCACCCTGCTATTTTCACCTGGGATGGGCTTAGGGCTGGGCGATATGGCCTAAAAATCATATATAAATTTTTGACTCACAATATTACATCTTCATTTTTGATAAGTTATCTAAATAAGCTTTGTTGTGCAATTAAAAGGCAATACACTGCATTTCAAACAGTCGGGAATAATCTAATGATTTCAGGGCTTGTAAAATTATACCTAGGCCTAATATAAGCCTTCCAAAGCAATTGTTTAATTTTTTTTTCACCTTTATTTAACCAGGTAGGTCAGTTCAGAACAAGTTTTCATTTACAACTGTGACCTGGCCAAGATGAAGCAAAGCAGTGTGACAAAAACAACAGTTACACATGGGCTAAACAAACGTACAGTCAATAACACCGTAGAAAAACGTATGTACAGTGTGTGCAAATGTAGTAAGGTTAGGGAGGTAAGGCCATAGTGATGAAATAATTACAATTTCGCATTTACACTCGAGTGATAGACGTGCAAGTAAAGCTACTGGGGTGCGAAAGAGCAAAAATAAATAACAATATGGGGATGAGGTAGTTGGGTGTGCTATTTACAGATGGGCTGTGTACAGGTACAGTGATCGGTAAGCTGCTCTGACAGCTGATGCTTAAAGTTAGAGAGGGAGATATGTCTCCAGCTTCAGTGAATTGTTTTTTTTGTTTTGTTTTTTTTTGCAATTCGATCCAGTCATTGTCAGCAGAGAACTGGAAGGAAAGGCGGCCAAAGCAGGTGTTGGCTTAGGGGATGACCAGTGAAATATACCTGCTGGAGCAAGTGCTACGGGTGGGTGTTGCTATGGTGACCAGTGAGCTAAGATAAGGCGGTGCTTTACTTAGCAAAGACTTATAGATGACCTGGACCCACTATAACCATAAGACCCACTAATTATTTTATCAAAATAGTTTAACCTTCTTTTTGTGCAATAAACACAGATCTGGCTTTAAAGACTGTCTATGAAAAATGCAACTTCTGTTACAAATTTAACAATAACCATGCACATCTACTAATAATGACCAACTTCTTGTAACAGGCATTATAGAAAATAAGCACAGGGTTCAATCTCTCAAGTGCTAGTGAGTAGCCAACTGATCTTTATATTCAAAGTTTAGCCAACTTTGATCTATTTTCTTGCTAACAAGGTACAACAGTTGCACTGTTATGAATAGACCCAACTGTTGGAACAGCCTGCCTGTTCACTTTGTTTAGATATTGAAGTCAAGTGTCCTACCTGAATAAGATGCTTATTTCTCAATTAGAGCAAGTTGCCAATTCCTTTATACATTTATTTTTATGCTCATAGCACATTTATGAAACAGACCAGACAGCGACACATGTCTGTGGCGAAAATTATGCTAGCGGTACCGCAATGCCGTGCATGACAAACTGAGCATTTATTTTCCACAACATGTTCATTCATACTCTTGTTTTAATAGGGTCTGTTCTACATTTTGGGAGTTGAGACATAAAAAGAGACATTATTTTACTGTAATAGACAGGAAGTTAAGCTTTTCGGTGTCCATATGACCGGAGACGAGACAAAAAAAGACAGAACGCTCAAAAACTAACAAAAAATGTAAACCTTAAATCTTGCTATACGGGCGTTTGGAACAGCGCGTTAAAACTTAAGTCGATATCGCCCAGCCCTAGATGTGCTATGTTTCACCTTGAGGGTTCACTCATACAATTTGAATTCTATTTCTATGGTTTCAATGACCTGTGAGGCAATAACTTGTATTCCATCTCAACCATAAATATGCATGCAATATTCTAGCTGATTATGGCCTTGCTAGCAAATGGCAATAAATGAGAAGCTCAAAAGGCTTGTGGGACAGATGACATGGTGGGGTGTCTGCTACTGACACCTGTGGTGCAAGGAGTTAAGTGGAATCTGTTCACCTTTATGAATTACATAGGGTTTTTGAGGATTAAGTCACTTCACCATCCAAGGATCCTGTAGACCCCAGCTTTTTTACATCTTCATTAACAAGGCTGTTGAACATAGTCAGGACATTCACTTGCTAGAAATCGGTTCACCTTGCAATCTACAGGGGTCAGTTCTGAAATGTTTTGTATTTGACAAGCAAGTATAGATCTTGGCCAAGTAGCTTTCAGTGTAGAGGACCTTTTAGCCTAACCCAGTTTTTTGTCAAGATTACTTTTATCTTATCTGTGGCTATCATTTGAAATTGAGACATTATTTGTAACTGGTAGCTTTTAACAACCACTTTAGTAATGGCATTGAATAACGCGTACAGTAGTTCTGCCGCAGTACTGTCACATTCTAAAAATGGCTGACAATCTAGATTTCATTTTACATGGTCCCTGACAAGTAATAGACATCAGAGGCAGGTTGGAATGCTTCAACACATGTATATCAAATGTGGCCTCAATCTAAGATCTATCTACTACGATGCCTGCTGGCTGTTATTATGAGTGCTATTTCCTAATGAAAACCATTCATTGGCTAATTTTGTGCACAGTTAAGACTATAGTCTAGCTGGTCTCTAGGAGTGAGGATTGTTTTTGCCCCCCCCCCTCCCCTTGTTGCTTTGAGAACCGCCCCATGAACGGTTTAAACAATGCCCCAGGGTGATCTGTTCTTGAAGTGACCTGATTTTCACAAGTTAAACCCAAGGAACATTGTAAGCTGCTGTACATCAACAGGTTTCATTTAAGTGTTGTATATTTGACATGGAGACATTTGTATTGTGTTAACTTTGGATCTACATTTTATACTACAGGTTTCAGTGAATGAAATAAAACTTGGACCTCAGCTAATGGAGCTCATATAAGCACTCAATGGAAGAACACTCGACTTGTCGAGTGCCACAACTATTCAAACCATTTCGACCTATCAGTAACTGTTATCAAAAAAATGTTAGCCAACTGAATGCTGTAACTAATCTGGTCTTGTAGCAATCTAAATTTACACATTAGCCATCAGAGCCTCTTCACTCATCAGAACCTACATGTACATAGTGGGAGTTCTGCTTAGTTTTGTCCATTTGATCTTAAAACATCCAAGAATAACACTTTCCCATGTGAGTGGGAAGACATTTCCACGATAGTCGCACACCATGGCAGGAGTGCATACTGATGGGGATGTAGGGGAGCTTTGAGCTCTGTTGGGACAAAGGAAACCCATCATATCTACAATTTTTCCTCTGCAGAGGTGGTGACCGTGGTGGCTACAAAAATTACGGTGGTAAGTGACGAGCATCAGAACTGTCTCGGTTGGGGAGGAAAAAGGTTGATTAGCAAAGATAAAAACGGGAGTCAGAAAGAAAGCAAAACAAACTGAATGCCACCATTTTCTTGTCCAAACCTCAAGGGCCTCCACCTATTGTTCTTAGTGATGGGATTTTCTCATAAATGCTCTTTAGGTCTTTTAGCACATGAAACCTGAAGTTTATACATAATGGTATTGTTGCATGAGGACAATGTTGAATGTAAATGACAGAAGATGAGATGTGCTGTGGCGAAGAAGGAAACTGGCTAGAAACTGGATTTTTTTATATTTTTTATTTCTTCTAAACTCAAACATTTCTGCCCATGTTGGAAGGTGTTGAGATGTATATGATGCAACCGTCTCAACACTGCAGCAGAAAGCTGTAAACTGCCTTATTTTATGTTTTAAAGTAGCCTCATGCATACACTGTATTGGTAGAGAGTTGACATTCTTGTTTGTATGGATGTTGAATGCAGTTGTGTTGTGTACGAAGTGCAGATTCTCATGGCTTTCCCCACCTTTCCCATTTGTTGTGTTTCAGGTCCTCGAGACTACGGCTCAAGGGATGAACCAAGTGAGTTGCACATGCTTGTTTGCTTCTTGTTGCCCTGAAATTCTATCTAGGGTTTGACTCATCCTGCAATCATACCAGACTAACACTGACTTCTAGTCTCTCACAAGCAAATGCCACAGAACAACAGGCTGGTTCAAGTGATGCGTCTGCTGAGTAGTACCTCGTTGTTTGTCCCCAGCTGGAGGCAGCGGTGGTAGCCAAGGTAGCGGCAGCGGTGGGGAGCAGGACAACTCTGACAACAACACCATCTTTGTCCAGGGACTGGGAGAAGATGTCACAAGTGATGAAGTGGGCAACTACTTTAAACAGATTGGGATCATTAAGGTATGGCTGTAGGGATTGTTTCTAGATGGGGACTGCTTCTCCCTATTCACTTGCATTGGGTACAAGTGGGGGGGTATAAATGTTTAGTTAAATACCGCAATATTATTTTGGACCGTATCAGACCTGCCAACCTGCAGATATTTTGAGTACCATGCACACAATTTGAGGTCAAAGTACGCTGGTACAGAAAAACGCCCCTAAAATGGGCTACTATTGGCACATTGTGGTTTTTGACTCAACCGTCTGAAGTTGGCTCCTTAGTTAAGATGTCATTACGACAAAGGTAGTTAGCGACCGATTTGAGTCAACTAAGCGAGAACACTTTTCAACAAAGGTAGTAGACGTGAGCGCATTGACGAGCAAGGAAACGTGCAGTAGTTCAGTGCACGTCGCTGCGTCAATGGAAACGGACATGGCAGAGA
The DNA here is from genome assembly GCF_901001165.1 of Salmo trutta. Classification (NCBI taxonomy): domain Eukaryota; kingdom Metazoa; phylum Chordata; class Actinopteri; order Salmoniformes; family Salmonidae; genus Salmo; species Salmo trutta. The sequence continues at coordinate 46,546,486 of NC_042969.1, forward strand.
GCTGTTCTGCAAATACCATCCTTTACATAAAGTTGTTACTGTAGATTAGTAGGCCTATGTTAATTAATCAGTTATTGGTCTGCCCTCTTGATATAACTGTATCAACATTAGGCTGCTAATGATGTGATCATAGTCAGTTTACCCATGACAAGGCATGTTGAATGAATGGTAGCCTAGTGGTCAGACCTAACTTGATGGATTTGGTCAGGGATGGTTATCTGAAGCAAGCTCATAGGCCTAGTTTCATATTCCAAATAGCCTACAGTAAGCTAGACTACTACATAGTATCTAGTAATTTAATTATTCAGAATTAAGACTGCAGTTTACATTTGTACTAGACTATCCACATAGACATCTATTAATTAGAACAGTCATTACATCTACATTTATCTAGAAAAATGTGTAATTGGGAACACTTTCATTTAGGGCAAAACACAAGACTTAAGTGTTGGCTACATGGTTTAAGACCAGGTTTCAGGAAATGGCAGTTACAGGTTTTTCAAAAATGCCCCAAGTTTCCTGAGGGGGAGCTAGTGAGCTACTGAATAGCAGCCAATTACCAAGTACCCATAAGTCTATAGCTTACAATTCCTACTGAGGCAGTCTAATGCCAACATCGTTATTAGGCAAACGAAAAAAGTGCTTTTGCCTATAATTTCAGCAGTGTGGGTGTCGTATGTGCGCTACATCGCTGACCTGGTATTCATAAAAATTCAAGGTTGGCAGGTCTGCAGTGTTATATCGATATTTTGACTCGTATCGATTCGTAAAAAAAAACATTTACAAACTTTTGGTTTGTTGTTGCTAGGAGGCCTTAGCAATAGTCGTCTGTACCTGCGCCAAAACTCTGTTTTTTTTCATCCTATAGCTTGTTCTCCATAAGTGAGCCAACATGTTTTCAGCACTGTAAAAAAAAAAAGTGTTTTATTCAAGAGCACATAAATAACATGTTTCATACATACACAGCATATCTTTGGTCTTTACAAAGGAGCATAATTACATTCGCATGTTACGGGTACATTTTTGCTGTATATAGCAAATATTTCAAGAGTCTGAATAAGAATAGAATTTGGATAAAGCCCCAGAAAACAAACAAACAACCCCCAGAAATGACAGAATAAGACCAGTGACGTATGTCAGGAACTCTGACCAGACACCTTCTTACCTATGCTGTCAATGTTGCAAGATTGAAGTAATTCTCTGTCAGCAAGTTCCCCGCATAGACCTAACCACATCTTTTGAGGGTGCATGTTAATTGTTCCAACATTTTGTTACACATTTCCTTGCTGCTGCTAAAAGATAATCTATCAATTTAAGTGGAGATGGAGTGTGTTCACAGGAACAATACCTAGGAGATGACATGGGTCTGGTTGAATAATACCTGTCATGTCCTGTATAACATGGGGAATTTCAAACCAAAAAGGCTGGATTTTTGGACATTGACAAAATGTGATTAAGTACCCATTTGTATATAGTGCTTTAAATTGAAACTCTCTTGTTGGGTTACATGTAGTGGCTTTATATAGTGTTTTCCATACATTTCCCCCAACTCATCTGAGATCTGCACCTGTAATTCAACCTGCCATGGGTTCCTAAGATCTAAAAAATATTATTAGCATTTTAAGGATATTGTGATTCAAATCTGAAACGGCTCCAGTGTTTTCCTCTTGATGAAGTCATTAAATCATCTCATCAATAGGAGTAACAATCCTTTTTTAACAAAACATTTCCTTACTCGCAATAAAATCAGTATCAAATCGCAATACATATAGAATTGCGATACATATTGTATTTGCGCCTAAGTATCGCAATCATTTATTGTGAGGTCCCTGGCAATTCCCAGTCATAATGGCTATCCAGATTTGTGTGTCACCGTGTTAATCTTTGTGTCCTGTTTTGATAGTTGAACAAGAAGACTGGCTTGCCCATGATCAACCTGTACTCTGACAAGGCTACTGGAAGACTGAAGGGAGAGGCCACTGTCTCATTTGATGATCCACCTTCCGCCAAAGCAGCCATTGAGTGGTTTGACGGTAAGGGTGTACTCTCTCTTCCCGTGCTCGTATGCTGTCTACAGTTCTTCTGTTCCATTCTAATCTATGTCCATTTTCTTCTAGGCAAAGAATTCCAAGGGAAACCCCTCAAAGTGTCTTTTGCCACCCGAAGAGCTGAGTTCACGCAGAGGGGTGGCGGTGCAGGAGGAGGAGGAGGAAGAGGAGGGGGAGGTATGTTTCATTCACTTTTGGTAGACAAACATTCAAATGTTGCTGCAACTGCCTGTGGGTGAGTTCGCCAAAAACACAAGATTATCTTTGTGCTAAAAATGCCCTTTAAATCCATTGGGGGTATAACAATTCACCAATTTAAAAATCGGAATCTGGTTTACGATATGAGTGCATCAGTCCGTAGGGACCTCAAATGTAACATGAATCGGGCAGTAAAACTCCAAGGGGTGATAAGTCTATTCCTGATTTTTGCGCATCTTCAGCATTTAAATGCTTGTAGAAATAGATTGCGCAATATTAGGCTTTATTATTTGAGTGACAACCAGGGCCGTGCTCAGACCTTTTTTCAGGTTCCCCATCAGCAATAGTTTTGGTAGTTTTTTTTAGTTGCTTTAAATTTAAGTGTATTTAGTCATTTTTAGATATACAGAGTAAAGTTGATCCATTCTATACAAGGACAGCAATCACTTTTGCGAGCCGCACAACATGGTCGACTCGGCCTGGAGAAGAGAACCTCCCTGAAAAAAGTTAATTTTTAAATGTAAATATTGATACATAACAAACTCAAACACTTATTTGCAGAAATGACTAGAGAATTAGTGGGTGATGGTGAGTGGAGATCATAAGTGGGGGGTCAAAAAGCATACATTACCCCCACCCCATTATGAGGTGTGGTAGATGCCCAGTCTCCCCTATGGCTCAGCTCCAGTGTGTACATACACCATACACATATACCGTGGCAAGAAAAAGTATGTGCACCCTTTGGAATTACCTGAATTTCTGCATACATTTGTCACAAAATTTGATCTGATCTTCATCTCAGTCACAACAATAGACAAACGGTGTGCTTAAACTAATAATGCACAAATTATTGTATTCAATATAGACAAGAAAAATGCATTTAAACATTCACAGTGTAGGTTGGAAAAAGTATGTGAACCCCCTAGGCTAATGATGTTTCCAAAAGCTAATTGGAGCCAGGAGTCAGCTAACCTGGAGTCTAATCAATGAGCCGAGATTGGAGAAGTTCAGCACTATTGCTACTCTCCCTAGGAGTGGCCGTCCTGGAAAGATGACTGCAAGAGCACAGCGCAGAATGCTCAATGAGGTTAAGAAGAATCCTACAGTGTCAGCTAAAGACTTACAGAAATCTCTGGAACATGCTAACCTCTCTGTTGACGAGTCTACGATATGTAAAACACTAAACAAGAATGGTGTTCATGGGAGGACACCACAGAAGAAGCCACTGCTATCAACAACAAACATTGCTGCATGTCAGAAGTTCGCAAAAAAGTAAGTCTATCTGGTGTGGCCACCAACTGCATTTAAGTACTGCAGTGCATCTCCTCATGGACTGCACCAGATTTGCCAGTTCTTGCTGTGAGATGTTACCCCACTCTTCCACCAAGGCACCTGCAAGTTCCTGGACATTTCTGGGGGGAATGGCCCTAGCCCTCACCCTCCAATCCAATAGGTCCCAGACGTGCTCAATGGGATTGAGATCCGGGCCCTTCGCTGGCCATGGCAGAACACTGACATTCCTGTCTTGTAGGAAATCGCGCACAGAACGAGCAGTATGGCTGGTGGCATTGTCATGCTGGAGGGTCATGTCAGGATAAGCCTGCAGGAAGGGTACCACATGAGGGAGGAGGATGTCTTCCCTGCAACGCACATCGTTGAGATTGCAGACCATGACGGACCCTCCATCTCCAAATCGATCCCGCTCCAGAGTACAGGCCTCAGTTGTAACGCTCATTCCTTTGACGATAAACGTGAATCCGACCATCACCCTTGGTGAGACAAAACCGTGACTCGTCAGGGAAGAGCACTTTTTGCCAGTCCTGTCTGGTCCAGCTACGGTGGGTTTGTACCCATAGGTGACGTTGTTGCCGGTGATGTCTGGTGAGGACCTGCCTTACAACAGGCCTACAAGTCCTCAGTCCAGCCTCTCTCAGCCTATTGCGGACAGTCTGAGCACTGATGGAGGGATTGTGCATTTCTGGTGTAACTTGGACAGTTGTTGTTGCCATCCTGTACCTGTCCCGCAGGTGTGATGTTCGGATGTACCGATCCTGTGCAGGTGTTACACGTGGTCTGCCACTGCGAGGACAATCAGCTGTCCGTCCTGTCTCCCTGTAGCGCTGTCTTAGGTGTCTCACAATACAGACATTGCAATTTATTGCCCTGGCCACATCTGCAGTCCTCATGCCTGCTTGCAGCATGCCTAAGGCATGCTCACGCAGATGAACAGAGACCCTGGGCATCTTTCTTTTGGGGTTTTTCAGTTGAAAGGACACTAAAGAGGCCTGAGTTTTCATAGCTGTGACCTTAATTGCCTACCGTCTAAGCTGTTAGTGTCTTAATGACCGTTCCACAGGTGCATGTTCATTATGGTTCATTGAACAAACATGTTTAAACCCTTTACAGTGAAGTTTAGATGTTTAGGAATTATCTTTGAAAGACAGGGTCCTGAAAAGAGGACGTTTCTTTTTTTTGCTGACTTTAGTTAGTCTTTAGCACACTACTCTTACACGGTTTAAGCTACAAACGCTGTTCATACTTTAAAACCTGTAGACTGAGTCAGGACTGAGTTGCTTGTATACAACTTTGATATCTTATACACTTTTTAAACAATGAACTGATGTTTTTGGAACCCCTTTGTTGAAGCTAGGCCTTCAGAGGTCCTTTGTCCCTTGCACTTTAGTTAAGTGGTGTTTGTCGCTCTCTAGGTTTTGGTGGCCGTGGTCGTGGACGTGGGTTTGGAGGAGGTGGTGGTGGTGGTGGTGGTGGTGGAGGACCCAACTTTGACATCAAGGGAGGGGACTGGCCTTGTCCTAACAGGTATTTATTGCAATATTTTATTTGAAGCATGACAGATGCAGTTACAACAATTTGATCATCCATTGCACATTGTGTGTCACTGAATTCTGTTCTCATATGGAATGGCTACATCTTTGAATGTGATTGACTATTGTTCCCCTCTCCTTTTTAGTTCTTGTGGCAACATGAACTTTGCGCGTAGATACGAATGCAACAAGTGTGGCACGCCGAAACCAGGGGACAGCGGAGGAGGTATGTAAGGATGGCTATGAGTTTGTTGTAGCGAGAACTGGTGTCTGGTACACTATAGGGGATGTTGAGTCATTTAACCACATACTATAAACTATTACTGCTCAGTAGGAGAACTTGCTCTAATGGCTGGTTTGTGTTTGCAGATCGTGGTGGTGGAGGCCGAGGGTATGGTGGTGACAGGGGCGGCGGCTACAGAGGCCGTGGGGGATTCCGTGGAGGTGACCGCGGTGGTTATGGCGGAGGTGGATATGGTGGTGACAGGGGCTACAAGATGGGAGGAAGGTAAATTGATCACAGCTTAATTTCCCTCCCATGCAGTTAGATGTTTGACCAGGAGAGGGCATACCTGAGATGTGAACTGTAGAATATTGAATTAGGGTTACTTTTGAATTAGGGTTACTTTTTTTATCAGATTTTTCTCTAATAGTAAGATATTTCTATATTAAGATAGCTTCATGGTACCGTATAATTTACTATGGATCTATTTTCCCCCTTCCCTCAGAGGTGACCATAGAGAAGACAGAAGAGACCGGCCATACTAAGGATTCACATGGACACCATTCCATAATGCCCAGGGGTTGGGTTGGGTTAGGGGAAAGGGAGTGGGGGGGATTGTTCTACACTTTGATTTGCATACCTTTCATTACCAATGCATCACATGTATTGCTTCTGATCTGTCTTGTCGAGAGGTCAGGGAAATATGTGCAACTACTGTGAAAGGACTTTTGTGCTTATAAGCAGGGTTGTAGGTGTAGAAGGGGGCAGGGTCAAATGTCATTTTTTTTAGTTTTGTTTTCATTTCCCTGATTCTACTAGGTCCAGGCATCGTGAGGTAGACTTCTAAGACTTCGTATCATTGTTTTGTCAAATTTAAATCAACAGTTTTATTTGGGTTTCTCTTTTTTCCAAATGATATTAAACTGTTCTGATCTTAGTGTCTTCATGTATGTTTTATTTCAAATTTCTAGTTAGTATTTATATAATTTGAGTGCTTGGGCAGTAATTGCTAAGTAGTCAAAATATAAGCAACATAATACTCCAGCACTAAGTAAGCTTGTGGTCAGCTTTCTAAATATCTGTAGGTCAATTAATTTGAACAATATCGAGGTAGCCTAAAGACAGTGCCCATAGAAGGGAAGTTTTTACATTCTAGCCCTTGAGCTGTGGGTGGTACTGTCCCTCCCCTATGTGAGCAAAATGACTAGGAGAGGAGTGGCTTGTGTGCCGGTGTAGCCTACACAACACTGAGATCACAAACATTGATATTGCCCTGGCTGTTGCACATTAGACAAGCAGTACTTGGAAATATCTTATTTGGATTTAAATGTATGGTGATGTCTGTGGGGTTAATCTAAGGATATTGCAAGTGTCATACAATGAGTTTGACTCTTCGGACCAGAATAAATTGTGGCATATTGGCACATGAGTACCAGCGCCGTTATAATCCAATTCAACGGTTTGCATGCTAGTGTCAACGGACTGGTGGGTTGAGACCTCTGAGGCAGAGGTACGTTTTTGTATTTTGAGTTTGTTTACAACTTTAGAATTAGCCTATTTTTGTTACAAGATATTTTAACACTGGCTGCATTTATACAGGCAGGCCGATTCTGATCTTTTTTCCTCTAGTTGGTCTTGAAGAATCACTGATCTTTTTTAGAGTTGATCTGATTGGTCAAAAGACCAATTAGTGAGGATAAAGTTAGTAGATGCTGTTGTATACAGATTAATGAATATAGCAATTTGACTCACTTAAATTGAGCCAGATATCATATGCGTAAAGCAACTGTCAATTTAGTCTGGTTGTTTTTAAGATGGATCGGTAGGCTATCTCAGATTGAGTAAAATTCATTAGAATCTAATGCATCTTGTATTCAGGGATGGATGGGTTTGTGGATTATTATTTTGCCTATGTGACCTGTGCAAATTCTGGCATGCGTTTGACCTTCCAGCAAGATTCCACAGCTAAATTCTGGCAGGTATAAGTACCCAAATGAAAATGAGCATCCTATTCTACTGGTTACACTGACTGTCCACAACACCTTCATTACAGTTCCTGTTCAGTATTATAGCCTAACATTTTAAACGTTTTACCCAACTCCATTTGTTATACTGTTAGAGTATTTCCATACACACTGAACAAAAAATATAAATGGAACAATTTCAAAGATTTTACTGAGTTACAGTTTCCAAAGGAAATCAAATCAATTGAAGTAAATTACTTGGGCCCTAATCTATGGGTTTCACATGAGTGGGAATACAGATATGTATCTGTTGGTCACAGATACCATAAAAAATTACATAAAAGGTAGGGGTGTGGATCAGAAAACCAGTCAGCATCTGGTGTGACCACCATTTGCCTCATGCAGTGCAACACATCTCTGCATATAGTTGATTGTGGAGTGTTGTCCCACTCTTCAATGGCTGTGTGAAGTCTCAGACTCCTGCAGGTGAAGAAGCTGGATGTGGGGGTCCTGGGCTGGTATGGTTACACATGGTCTGCGGTTGTGAAGCCGGTTGGACATACTGCCAAATTCTCTGAAATTATGTTGGAGGTGGCTTATAGTAGAGAAATGAACATTCAATCTGGCAGCAGCTCTGGTGGACATTTCTGCAGTCAGCGAGCCAATTTCATTCTCCCTAAACTTGATATCTGTGGCATTGTGCTGTGTGACAAAACTGCACATTTCGTGTCCTTTTTTTGCCCCCAGCACAAGTTGCACCTGTGTAATGATCATGCTGTTTAATCAGCTTCTTGATATGCCACACTTGTCAGGTGGATAGATTATCTTGCCAAAGGAGAAATGCTCACTAACAGGGATGTAACATTTGAGAGAAATAAGCTTTTTGTGAGTGGAACATTTCTGGGGTATTTTATTTCACCTGATGAAACATGGGACCAACACTTTACATGTTGCTTTACAGTTTTGATCAGTGTAATTTAATTGTGTTGTACTGAGGCAAAATAGGTGTATGAAACAATCTGTGGTAACTCTGGTTTCATAAACTGCTAAATTGCTGTGTTGTGCAATTAAATGAGGCAAAGTATTGATTCAGAAGACAACTGATATTGTATTAGACAGGCAAAAGCTAAAAGTGGATCCCAGTATAATAAAAAATGTGGTTTGATTCTGCCAAGGTGTTAAGGACAATGGAACTTTTCTCTCCACATTCCCTGTGTGTAAGAAGTCGGACACACACAGGATTGTCTACTGTTCGCCAGCTGAGAGTGTTTAGCACCTCTGAACAGAGTTGTCATCTGTTTATTTTTATATTTCTTCCCTAGCACATCTCTAATCATAACTCTTCCTGTTAACATCAAGCCCAGCAGTTAGAACCTGATAACTGAGGGTCTCTACTATCTCTCTGTTAGATGGGTGGTCCAGAACCCAGAACTCCTCTCCTCAGTCACCCAGAGGGATGAGGGGGAAAGTTACCATGCTACTACTTGACAGTGACTATAACATGAAATGCAACAACAACAAAAATATCCAGATGGCTTTTTAAAGACATGTAGAGAGGCCCTAAGGAAAAAGTTGACGTTTACAAGGCTGAGTTAAATTAGTGTCTGATTTCATAATGTTTAAATACCAAGTAAGTGTGGGAGTCTCATGAAAAATACTGTGACGTTTATTGCAGGGCTTCCTGGAGAAATATGGCTACCTGCACCAGGACAATCACATACACAATGCCGCAGAGGTCAAAACAGCAGTCCGGTACGGTACTACTGTCACTCAAATAACTCTGTCATTATTTTGAATTGTCTCCATCTCCTTCATGCAATACTATACTGTGTCCCACAAGGTACTGTTCGTCTACCTTACGTTTTTTTCTCTTTGTCCCCTTCATGTGTCCCCTGACATTCTCCACTGGCTAAGACCTTGCCACTCGGTCTTTCTCACACTACTTCACCGCCTCACCCTCTGATCTCAATTCAACCAGGGAGGCATGGAGTAGTGTTTTTCCTCAGAGAGCCTGTTGCCCAGTGGAGCAGAATATTTATGTTGGCCCGAAGACTGAAGTCGTAATCTAATTACTTACATTGGAATATACACTTATCAAGATCGCTGTTGGCTGATAAGAGTCAGTTCTACGCTTATTAGCCTGGTAGCTGTCAAGTTGTGTGGTGTTAAGGGGAGGGCGTAGGTCTGTGTTACAGCCTGAATTCAAAATGGATTGAAAAAATAATAATTCCTCAGCCATCTACACATAATACCGTACCCATTGGATGCTGTGATCACAATATATTGGCTATATCCAGGAAAGCCAAAGTTCCACAAGCTGGGCTTAAAATGGTGTATAAAGAGATCATACAAGAGATTTTGCTGTGACTTATGTGGATGATGTTTAAAATATTTGTTTCTCTGATGTGATTAATAAGGAGCATCCAGACGCTGCACTTGATACATTTATGAAATTGCTTATTCCAATTATTGATAAACATGCACCTTTTAAGAAATAGACTGTTAGAACTGTTAAGGCTCCATGGATTGATGAGGATTGAAAAACTGTATGGTTTAAAGAGATGGGGCAAAAGGAGTGGCTAATAACTCTGGCTTACTGCAAATTGACAAATTATGTGACTAAACTCAACAAAAGGAAGAAGAAACTGTATTATGAAGCCAAGATCAATGATGTAAAGAATGATGAAAAAAAACTTGAGTACTTTAAATGAAAGTCTGGGCAGAAAGAAAAAATGTACTTTCATCAAATCAGATGGCTTATTCATCACAAAACCATTTGATGTTGCTAATTATTTTAATGATTACTTCACTGGCAAAGTGGAACAACTTAGGCAGGAAATGCCAACAACGAACAGTGAGCCAACGTACTCATGCATAAAAAAAACACATAATGAAAGAAAAGCATTGTAAGTTAGAATTTTGAAATTAATAAGAAGATTGTGGGAGCTGTACCGTTAGATTTCAGTGGAGCCTTTGATATTATTGACCATAACCTGTTGTTGAGAAAACGTATGTGTTATAGCTTTTCAACCTCTGCCATATCGTGGATTCAGAGCTATCTATTTAATAGAACTTAGAGGGTTTTCTGTAATGGAAGCTTCTCTAATGTCAAACATGTTAAGTGCGGTGTGCCGCAGGGCAGCTTTCTAGGCCCTCTACTCTTTTCTATTTTTTACCAATGATCTGCCACTGGCAATAAACAAAGTATGTGTGTCCATGTATGCTGATGATTCAACCATATACACATCAGCAACCAGCTAATGAAGTCACTGTAACCCTTAAAGAGTTGCAGTCTGTTTTGGAATGGGTGGCCAGAAATAAACTGGTCCTGAACATCTCTAAAACTAAGAGCATTGTATTTGGTACAAAGTTCTAGACCTCAGCTGAATCTGGTAATGAATGGTGTGGCTGTTGAACAAGTGAAGGAGACTAAATTACTCTGTTACCTTAGATTGTAAACTGCAATTGTCAAAACATTTAGATTCAATGGTTGTAAAGGTGGGAACAGGTCTGTCTGTAATAAAGAGTTGCTCTGCTTCTTTGACACCACACACAAATAAAGCAACACCTCTCGGCACGATGCCTCTCCCCCATGTGACCTACTTGTTGTATGTACTGTATGTGTAACTGATAGATGCACACACACACTACATGTTAATGTTTTTAAATGTATGTAGATTGTAAAGTATTTTGTCTTTTTCATTTTGTGTGGAATCCCAGTAAGACTAGCTGTCACCATTGGCGTTGGCTACAGGGGATCGTAATGAATCAAATAAAACATGGAAAATGTTGCACATTTATTAATGAAATAAAGAAATATCTAATTTACATACAGTACCAGTCAAACGTTTGGACACACCTTCTCATTCAAGGGTTTTTCTTTATTTTTACTATTTTCTACATTGTAGAATACTAGTGAAGACATCAAAACTATAAAATAACACATATGGAATCATGTAGTAACCAAAAAAGTGTTAAACAAATCTAAATATATTTTAGATTTTAGATTCTTCAAAGTAGCCACCCTTTTCCTTGACAGCTTTGTACACTCTTGGCAATCTCTCAACCAGCTTCATAAGGTAGTCACATGGAATGTGTTTCAATTAACAGGTGTGCCTTGTTAAAAGTTAATTTGTGGAATTTCTTTCCTTCTTAATGAGTTTGAGCCAATCAGTGTGGCAGGTGTGGCATATATAAGATGGCCCTATTTGTTAAAATACCAAGTCCATGTTATGGCAAGAACAGCTTATATAAGCAAATAGAAACGACAGTCCATCATTATTTTAAGACATGAAGGTCAGTCAACGTGGAACATTTCAAGAACTTTGAAAGTTTCTTCAAGTGTAGTCGCAAAAACCATAGAGCACTATGATGAATATGGATCTCATGAGGACCGCCACAGGAAAGGAAGACCCAGAGTTACCTCTGCTGCAGAGGATAAGTTCATTAGAGTTACCAGCCTCAGAAATTGCAGCCCAAATAAATGCTTCACAGAGTTCAAGTAACAGACACATCTCAACATCAACTGTTCAGAGAAGACTGTGAATCAGGCCTTCATGGTCGAATTGCTGCAAAGAAACCAATACTAAAAGGACACCAATAAGAAGAGACTTGCTTCGGCCAAGAAACACGCGCAATGGACATTATACCGGTGGAAATCTGTCTTTTGGTCTGATGAGTCCAAATGTGAGATTTTTGGTTCCAACCACCGTGTCTTTGTGAGACGCAGAATAGGTGATCTCCACATGTGTGGTTCCCACCGTGAAGCATGTATGAGGAGGTGTGGGGGTGATTTGCTGGTGACACTCAGTGATTTATATAGAATTCAAGGCACACTCAACCAGCATGGCTACCCAATGACCCAACACACCTCCAGGCTGTGATAGGCTGTGTCTCCCGACCCCTCCTGTCTCAGCCTCCAGTATTTATGCTGCAGTAGTTTATGTGTCGGGGGGCTAGGGTCAGTCTGTTATACCTGGAGTATTTCTCCTGTCTTATCTGGTGTCCTGTGTGAATTTAAGTATGCTCTCTCTAATTCTCTCTCTTTCTTTCGGAGGACCTGAGCCCTAGGACCATGCCTCAGGACTACCTGGCCCGATGACTCCTTGCTGTCCCCAGTCCACCTGGCCGTGTTGCTGCTCCAGTTTCAATTGTTCTGCCTGCGGCTATGGAACCCTGACCTGTTCACCGGACATGCTACCTGTCCCAGACCTGCTGTTTTCAACTCTCTAGAGACAGCAGGAGCGGTGGAGATACTCTGAATGATCGTCTATGAAAAGCCAACTGACATTTACTCCTGATGTGCTGACCTGTTGCACCCTCGACATCCACTGTGATTATTATTATTTGACCCTACTGGTCATCTATGAACATTTGAACATCTTGGCCATGTTCTGTTATAATCTCCAACTGGCACAGCCAGAAGAGGACTGGCCACCCCTCATGGCCTGGTTCCTCTCTAGGTTCCTTCCTAGGTTCTGGCCTTTCTAGGGAGTTTTTCCTAGCCACCGTGCTTCTACATCTGCATTGCTTGCTGTTTGGGGTTTTAGGCTGGGTTTCTGTATAGCACTTTGAGATATCAGCTGACGTAAGAAGGGCTTTATAAATTGATTTGATTTGATTTTGATAGGGCTATTTGACCAAGAAGGAGAGTGATGGAGTGTTTCATCAGATGTCCTGGCCTCCACAATCACCCAACTTCAACCCAATTGAGATGGTCTGGGATGAGTTAGACCACAGAGTGAACGAAAAGCAGCCAACAAGTGCTCAGCATATGTGGGAACTCCTTCAAGACTGTTGGAAAAGCATTCCAGGTGAAGCTGGTTGAGAGAATGCCAAGCTTGTGCAAAGCTGTCACCTAGGCAAAGGGTGGCTACTTTGGAGAATCTAAAATATATTTTGATTTGTTTATCACATTTTTAGTTACGACATAGTAGCATGTCTTCACTATTATTCTACAATGTAGGAAATAGTCAAAATAAAGAAAAACCCTTGAATGAGTAGGTGTGTCCAAACTTTTGTCTGGTACTGTAAGTAATCACACACCCTTTTGCTATGACACTCCAAATTGAGCTCAGGTGCATCCAATTTCATTTGATCATCTGTGCGACGTTGCTTCAACATGATTGGAGTCCTCCTGTGCCCAATTCAATTGTTTGGACATGATTTAGAAAGAAGCACAACTGTATATAAGGTCCCACAGTTGTCAGAGCAGAAACTATACCATGAAGTCCAACGAACTGGACATAGATCGCTGAGATAGAATTGTGATGAGGCATAAAGGGGATTAAAAATATTCTAGAGTGTTGAAAGCTTCCAAGAGCACAGTGGTCTCCATCATTGGGAAATTGACTAAATATGGAACTACCTAGACTACCTAGAGCTGGCCGTCCGACCAAACTGAGCAACCGGACAAGAAGGACCATGGTCAGAGAAATGGAAATGGAGTTGACAGAACTTGACAGTTGACAAGTAGGACTACATCTGATCCTGGCCTATAGTTGCTGCTGGACCCCAATGACCACGTTGACAGAACTACAGAATTCCTTGGCTGACATGGGAGTACCTGCCAGAAGGACAAGTCTCTACAGCACTTCACTTATCATGACTCCTGAGAAAAAGGCACATGACAGCATGCCTGGTGTTTGCAAAATGACATGTGAAAGACTCTGAGAGCGTAAGACAAAACATTCTGTGGTCTGATGAGACAAAAATTTGGTCTGAATGCAAAGTGTTTTGGCTGGAGTAAACCAGGCAAGGCTCATCGCCCGTCTAACACAATCCATACCGACGAAGCATAGTGCTGGCAGCATCATGCTATGGGCATGCTTTTCAGTGAAAGGGACTGGGAGATGGTAAGGATAGAGGGAACAATGAAGCCAGCCAAATACAGGCACATCCTTGATGAGAACCTGCTTCTGAGTGCAAACTACCTAAGACTGGGGGCGAAGATTTACATTACAACAGGACAATGACCAAGGACAATGGCAAGAATTGTGCAAGCTAACAGGTGGGCCACAACAGACAAATAATGGCGCAGTACAACAGTGTTGTTCAGAACGGCATCTCGGAATGAACAACTCGGCGATCCTCGTCACAGTTGGGCTATTGCAGCAGACGACCACCGGGTTCCACTCCTATCATCTAAAAACAAGAAGAAGTGGCTCCATTGGGCATGCGATCACCAACGCTGGACAATTGAGGAGTGGAAAAACATTGCCTGGAACATGACAGCGAGTTCAGTTGTCTTCAGTGGCCTGCACAGTCCCCAGACCTCAACCCAATAGATTATCTTTGGGATGAGATGGAACAGGCTGTTCGCAGCATGAATGTACTGCTGTCCAGTCTGAAACAACTGCTTGATGACATCGCGTCAGCATGGACCAACATCCCTGTGGAACATTTCCAACACCTTGTAGAATGCACCGAAGAATTCAGGCTGTTCTGGAGGCAAAGGGGGACCCAACCGGTACTAGATGGGTGTACCTACTAAACTGGCCGGTGAGTGTATAATACAGTGCATTCAGAAAGTATTCCGACCCCTTGACCTTTTTCCACATTTTGTTACATTACAGACTTCCCCTTCCCCCTTTCTTCCTCATCAATCTACACACAATACCCCATAATGACAAAGCAAAAACAGGGTTTTAGAATTGTTTGCAAATGTATTAAAAATAATAAAACTGAAACATTACATTTACATAAGTATTCAGACTCTATACTCAGTACTTTGTTGAAACATTTTAGCCAGCGATTACATCCTCGAGTCCTCTGGGGTATGACTCTACAAGCTTGGCACATCTGTATTTGGGGAGTTTCTTCCATTCTTCTATGCAGATCCTCTCAAGCTCTGTCAGGTTGGATGTGGAGCGTCGCTGCGCAGCTATTTACAGGTCTCTCCAGAGATGTTCGATCGGGTTCAAGTCCGGGCTCTGGCTGGGCCACTCAAGGAAATTCAGAGACTTGTCCCGAAGCCACTCCTGCGTTGTCTTGGCTGTGCGCTTAGGGTTGTTTTCCTGTTGTAAGGTAAACCTTCACCCCAGTCTGAGGTCCTGAGCACTCTGGAGCAGGTTTTCATAAAGGATCTCTCTGTACTTTGCTCCATTCATATTTCCTTCGATCCTGACTAATGTCCATGCCGCTGAAAAACATCCCCAGAGCATGATGCTGCAACCACCATGCTTCACCGTAGGGATGGTGCCAGGTTTCCTCCAGACATGACGCTTGGTATTCAGGCCAACGAGTTACAATCTTGGTTTCATCAGACCAGAGAATCTTGTTTCTCGTGGTTTAAGTCCTTTAGGTGCTTATTGGCAAACTCCAAGCGGGCTGT
The DNA here is from genome assembly GCF_901001165.1 of Salmo trutta. NCBI lineage: Eukaryota > Metazoa > Chordata > Actinopteri > Salmoniformes > Salmonidae > Salmo > Salmo trutta. Next base: position 46,562,076 of record NC_042969.1, read on the forward strand.
CATATGCCTTTTTACTGAGGAGTGGCTTCCGTTTGGCCACTCTACCATAAAGGCCTGATTGGTAGAGTGCTGCAGAGATGGTTATCCTTTTGGAAGATTCACCCATCTCCACAGAGGAACTCTGGAGCTCTGTCAGAGTGACCATCGGGTTCTTGGTCACCTCCCTGACCAAGGCCCTTCTCCCCGATTGCTCAGTTTGGCTGAGTGGCCAGCTCTAGGAAGAGTCTTGGTGGTTCCAAACTTCTCCCATTTAAGAATGATGGAGGCCACTGTGTTCTTGGGGACCTTCAATGCTGAAGATGTTTTTTGCTACCCTTCCCCAGATCTGTGCCTCGACACAATTCTGTCTCGGAGCTCTACGGACAATTCCTTCAACCTCATGGCTTGGTTTTTGCTCTGAAATGCATTGTCAACTGTGGGACCTTATATAGACAGGTGTGTGCCTTTCCAAATCATGTCCAATCAAGCGAATTTACCACAGGTGGACTCCAATCAAGTTGTAGAAACATCTTGAAGATTATCGATGGAAACAGGTCTGAATACTTATGTAAATAGTGTATGTATTTTATTTTTAATAAAATTGCAAACATTTTGAAAAACCTGTATTTGCTTTGTCATTATGGAGTATTGTGTGTACTTTGTGAATGCACTGTATAATCATTAGATATACTCTTTGAGTAATGAGGTTTAAGAATGTGATTGTCTCAGTGAGTTAAATACAACAGGGACACTGAAATTCTGACGTCAAAATCTATTCCTCGGTGTGACTAAGACAGAGTTCGTCTCGTGTATTGTTTATCGGTATGCTAGTCTATATTAATAGACAATCATACCTTCGCAGCACGGTGCCACTGTGAAGCATATGGGCATGGCGCAGTGCGGGGTAAAGGATGAGGGCAGCCATCAGGTCTTGGCCCAGAGAGTCAATGCAGTCTTCACAGGCAAGATGGCCTCCAATGGGTCACAACCCTGCAAGAAATGCTATGCTCAACCAGGTGAGGGAATACACTCAAAGGTGTCTGTGTATGTGCCCTAAGCAGGTAGTTGGTGGCACTCAAAGGTAACAATGGCTTTTGTTTCCATGTTGTTGAGGTCTGTATATCTGCATTTCCATCGTTTTCCAATGACACAAACCTCCCAGACGAGCTGAATGCCTTCTATGCTCGCTTCGAGGCAAACACTGAGCCAGGCATGAGATCCCCTGCTGTCTCGGACGACTGTGTGATCTCGCTCTCCATGGCCAATGGAAGAATTTTAAACAGGTAAACATTCTTAAGGCCGCTGGGCCAGACGGAATACCAGGGTGTGGTCTCAGAGCATGCACAGACCATCTGGCAACTGTCTTCATGGACATTTTCAACATCTCCTTGTCCCAGTCTGTAATCTCAACATGTTTCAAGCAGACCACCATTGTTCCTATGAACTCAAAAGTAACCTGCCTAAAATAATATTGTCCCATAGCACTCACATCTGTAACCATGAAATGCTTTGAAAGGCTGGTCAAAGTACACATCAACATCATCATCCCAGACACCATGGACCAACTCCAATTCGCATACCACCCCAACAGATCCACAGATGATGCAATCTCTATTGCACTCCACACTGCTCTCTCCCACCTGGGCAAGAGGAATACATATGTGAGAATGCTGTTCATTGACTACACCTGCTGTAGTCAATGAAGTCTGCTGAAGTCTACACCTGCTGTATTTGGTGCATGTGACATAAAATTAGATTTTGTTTTGATTTGCTTGTGGAGTCTGTGGCTGTGGTAGCTCCAGAGCTCAAAAAGTGTGCACACTGGCCTGGGTGGGTCTCCCGTCATAAAGCCCATGACTAATAGCACTGAGGGCTGTAATTAAGACATAGAAGAGCGTCTGATGTCCCAAGCGTCAGCCAGAACAACCCCTCTGCTGCAGGGGTCTTATTAGCATATTCACTGCACATTCATTGTACCATACATACCCTACTGGATTAGAACATATATTCTGGATTTTGGTTATCCATAAGGGTAACATTTCAGTCAATGCAGTAAGGTCTCCTTTTTTTCATCCTAGGAAGTATGATTGATAGTTCAAATCATACTACATTTTGACACCAACACCAGTGCAACTCCCAATTCATGTGGTGGTTGATTCTTATACTTGGTCTCTTGAGATGTTTTGACCCTGCACAGATCCTCTGCTTGTGTCTACTGTTTGTTAGACAGTATCTGGTCTCTCTCTACAGTAACTTTAACAGCCTGGTGTTAGTGACCGTGAGGAGGCGACAACCATCCCCCTCGTGTTCCTTCCCCTAGCCTGAACTTTGAACATTCGGCATTCCTCCCCGTCACTGAGGGGATTGGCTAATACTCTGGGAATGTAATGGCGTCGGACGGTCTCTCCCACTTCCAAGTCAGTACCTGATGAGGCCTGTCCTCTGTTCGCTAGCTAGGTAAATAACATATCTCTGTTGTTTTAAGACCTGAGCCACTGTCTTTGTCATCACCGTCTCAGAAAAATGACTCATACGACAAGCAGGAGTGTTATTAAGCGAAACATGTGAACGTTACTTCTACAGCAGGCATCAGGTGTCCCTCAGGGAAGCCCAGGGTCAGGTTCATTGGGCACCAAACAGAAGAAAAACTTAAAAGGAGAGGAACTACCCGGATTCCAAAAATAAACAAAAATGTTTGTTTTCCGTTTCAAATCATTTGAATGTGCCCTCATGAACACGTCCCTGATGTTTCAACTTTTCCCTTTTATATAATGTAATGAGCACATTAAATTAATGTGAATGCTACCATGACTACAGATAATCCTGAATGAGTCGTGAATAATGATTAGTGAAAAATTTAGACGCACAAATATCATACCTCCAAGACATCTCTTAACCTTACAATAACAGGGGAGGTTAGAATTTTTTTGCGGGGGTATGATATTTGTGTATCTAACTTTCTCATTCATTATTCGCAGTTCTTTCAGGATTACCTGTAATTGTGGTAGCATCCACATGAATGTATAAGTGTTTAGAAACATTATTCTTATTTACAATAAAAGTCACTCCCAAATGGCACTACATTATTTCTATTGGGCACAAAATAATTTGATACACAGCCAAAACAAACAGCAAATGCATCCAACAAATTTGTAGAGTCACAAGCTTGATGTAGTCATTGCATGCTGTGAATATGGGACCAAATACTTTACTTTTTGTGAATTTGTTCCAATACTTTCTATCTCCTAAATTGGACTATGTACAAAAAGCGCTGTAATATCTGAACGGTTTGCCCGATATGGATGAAAATACCCTCAAATTAAGCTGACAGTCTGCACTTTGTCATAGTCATTGTATAATTTAAAATCCAAAGGGCTGGAGAACAGATCCAAAACAACAAATGTGTCACCGTCCCAATAATTTTGGAGCTCACTGTACGTGTTTTAAACCATAGTTTGTACTTGGTTTTGATGACATAAAACCGATAAATTACTTGGATTGAATTGTTTATATTTTTCCATTGTTGTTTCACAGAGAAAAGGAGGTGCTACTACTGTCCCTCCCAGGAATAAACAAGCACACCTAGCTCTTATCCAGGAAGACTAGCTATGGGAATCTAAAGCAGGTTCCCACTGATATTTACAGAGGCTACATTCCTTCACCCTTGTTCAAGAAAAGCAGTGCAGGTTGTGAATGCTCTGTGTGTTTGTGAGAGGCGTGTGCCTTTTGGAACCACAGCCCCTGACTGACCACATGCTTTCTCTCTGGTTTGAGGTGTGAATGGGTAATCTTTTACACATACAGTACCAGTCAAATGTTTGGACACACCTACTCATTGCAGGGTTTTTCTTTCTTTTTATTATTTTCTACATTGTATAATAATAGTTAAGACATCAAAACGATTAAATAACACATATGGAATCATGTAGTAACCAAAAAAAAGTGTTAAACAAATCAAAAATATATATTTTTTGAGATTCTTCAAAGTAGCCACCCTTTGCCTTGATGACAGCGTTGTACACTCTTGGCATTCTCTCAACCAGCTTCATGAGGTAGTCATGTGGAATGCATTTCAATTAACAGGTGTTAAAAGTTAATTTGTGGAATTTCTTTCCTTCTTAATGCATTTGAGCCAATCAGTTGTGTTGTGACAAGGTAGGGTTGGTATACAGAAGATAGCCCTATTTGATAAAAGACCAAGTCCATATTATGGCAAGAACATCTCAAATAAGCAAAGAGAACCGACAGTCCATTATTACTTTAAGACATGAAGGCCGGTCAACACGGACAATTTCAAGAAGTTTGAACGTTTCTTCAAGTGCAGTCGCAAAAACCATCAAGCGCTATGATGAAATTGGCTCTCATGAGGACTGCCACAGGAAAGGAAGACCCAGAGTTACCTCTGACGCAAAGGTTCATTAGAGTTACCAGACTCAGAAATTGCAGCCCAAATAAAAGTAACAGACACATCTCAACATAAATTGTTCAGAGGAGACTGCGTGAATCAAGCCTTCATGGTCGAATTACTGCAGAGAAACCACTACTAAAGGACACCAATAAGAAAAAGAGACTTACTTGCTTGAAATCTGTCCTTTGGTCTGATGAGTCCAAATTTGAGATTTTTGACACAACCGCTGTGTCTTTGTGAGACGCAGAGTAGGCGAATGGAGGATCTCCACATGTGTGGTTCCCACCGTGAAGCCTGGAAGAGGTGTGATGCTGTGGGGGTGCTTTGCTGGTGACACTGTCTGTGATTTATTTATTATTCAAGGCACACTTAACCAGCATGGCTACCACAGCCTTTTGCAGCGATACACCATCCCATCTGGTTTGCGCTTAGTGGGACTTGTCATTTGGGACAATGACCCAACACACCTCCAGGCTGTGTAAGGGCTATTTGACCAAGAAGGAGAGTGATGGAGTGCTGCATCAGATGACCTGGCCTCCACAACACCCGACCTCATCCCAACCATCTCAATTGGGTTGAGTTGGACCGCAGATTGAAGGAAAAGCAGCCAACAAGTGGGAACTCCTTCAAGACTGTTGGAAAAGCATTCCAGGTGAAGCTGGTTGAGAGAATGCCAAAAGTGTGCAAAGCTGTCAGCAAGGCAAAGGGTGGCTACTTTGAAGAATCTGAAATATATTTTGATTTGTTTAACCCTATTTTTGGTTACTACATGTGTTATTTCATAGTTTTGATGTCGTCACTATTATTCCACAAAATGTAGAAAATGGTAAAAATAAAGAAAAACCCTTGAAGGAGTAGGTGTGTCCAAACGTTTGACTGGTACTACACAGTGGCAAGAAGAAGTATGCGAACCCTCATAAAATTTTATCTGATCTTCATTTAGGTCACAACAATAGACAAACACAGTCTGCTTAAACTAATAACACAAACAATTATAAGTTTTAATGTCTTTATTGAACACACCCTGTAAACATTCACAGTGTAGGGTGGAAAAAGTATGTGAACCATTAGATTTAATAACTGGTTGACCCTCCTTTGGCAGCAATAACCTCAACCAAACATTTTCTGTAGTTGTGGATCAGACCTGCACAATGGTCCGGAGGAATTTTGGACGAAAGCAATATTCTTGGGATGTCTGGTGTGAACTGCTCGTGGTCATGCCACAGCATCTCAAATCGGGTTGAGGTCAGGACTAACTGGGTCACTCCAGAATGCGTATTTTCTTCTGTTGAAGCCATTCTTTTGATTTACCTCTGTGTTTTGGTTCGTTGTCCTGTTGCGTCACCCAACTTCTGTTGCGCTTCAATTGGCGGACAGATAGCCTAACACTTTCCTGCAAAATGTCTTGATAAACTTGGGAATTCATTTTTTCCGTTGATGATAGCAAGCTGTCCAGGCCCTGAGGCAGCAAAGCAGCCTCAAACCATGATGCTCCCTCCACCATACTTTACAGTTGGGATGAGGTTTTGATGCTGGTGTGCTGTGCCTTATTTTCTCCACACAGTGTTCTTCCAAACAACTCAACTGTAGTTTCATCTGTCCACAGAATATTTTGCCAGTAGCGCTGTGGAACATCCAGGTGCTCTTTTGCAAACTTCAGACATGCCGCAATGTTTTTTTGGGCGTCGTCAAAGATGGAATGTGGCGTCGTCAAAGATGGAATCCGCATGCAGATGATGTAAGTTAGTGCTTCAATGTTTTTTTCTTCCGTGGTGTCCTCCCATGAACACTATTCTTGTTTAGTGTTTTACATATCATAGACTCGTCAACAGAGATGTTAGCATGTTCCAGAGAGTTCTGTAAGTCTTTAGCTGACACTGTAGGATTCTTCTTAACCACATTGAGCATTCTGCACTGTGCTCTTGCAGTCATCTTTGCAGGACGGCCCCTCCTAGAGAGAGTAGCAACAGTGCTGAACTTTCTCCATTTATAGACGACAATTTGTCTTAACGTGGACTGATGAACATCAAGGCTTTTAGAGATACTTTTGTAACCCTTTCCAGCTTTATGCAAGTAAACTATTCTTAATCTTAGGTCTTCTGAGATCTATTTTGTTCGAGGCATGGTTCACATCAGGCAATGCTTCTTGTGAATAGCAAACTCAAATTTGAGTTTCTTTTTTTATAGGGCAAGGCAGCTCTAACCAACATCTCCAATCTCGTCTCATTGATTGGACTCCAGGTTAGCTGACTAACCTGGAGGACTGTGGGGGTCTCAGATGGTTGAGGGGCAGCTCTTGGGGAACTGTGGGGGGGGGGGGGGGGGGGATCTTGGAGGGCTGGTTGCCTGGCGGTTGGGAGCTTGGGCTGGTGGCTGATGGATCGCTGGTTCGGGTCCCTGTTTTTGACCTTGTGGGAGATCTGTCGACGAGCAGGGTGTTGGTTGCCTCTGTGTGTTGCTCTGGATGGGAGTCTGTTAGATGACTAATGTGATGAAGTTATTGAGCGGCTTCACAGCAAGAATACTGTACGTTTTAAATATTCAATACAATATATATATATATATATATATATATATATATATATATATATATATATATATATATATATATATATATATATATATATATATATATATATATATATAGAAAAGCTATTCCACAACAGCTACCTAATACACACAAATCTAAGTAAAGGTTTGTGTATATTCGGTAGTTGTGGAATTGTTAGTTCACTTGTTGGATATTGCTGCACAAGGCATTGACTCAAGGCTGCTGCCCACTGCAAATGTCAGTGTGGACGTAACTGCATTCATGTAAATGGTCTTTGATCTGCTCTTGATGAGTCCACCAAGATAATTTGCCTGAATATACTTACTGTAACTTGACCCTACATTTGTACTGTTTTACCATTGTTTTATTTAAACTGCTTTTAAATTAGTCTGGTGGTGGGCAGTTATTTTATTAACAACCTTCTCTTTGATAAGACTTAGCAACCCATATCAACATAGGGTGCTGAATGATAGTGTTTTAAAAGGAGCTTTAACTTCTCCAGATTTGTAACCCACAGTTTCTATCAGATCACCACATTGGGTTTGATGTTGAGTCTTTTTTCTCATGTCATACCTCTAAAGTTATCATAATATGAAAGTCACGTAGAATCTGTAGATCATTTAGAAAACTTAATTGAAAACATGATTAACAACATTAACAGAAGATAAGTATGTTATGATCTCTCCCATTCGGGATATCCTGATAGATAGGATGTTTGTCTTTGGATCAGGCAACCAGGTTTTTCTGGCTGAATCTTGCCAGGTCTACCTTGATAAAGAGGTTTATCCGGGTTAAATAAAGGCTCTAGGAAAAACTATTTGATAAAAATCCTAGTTCACTTCTTCACCCGTTTGTTGTATTACTTTGTGAGCAGTTTTATGAGGTTGAAATACGTGGAGAAATATCCCCTGGTCATGGCAGTGTCCTATAAGAAAAGAACAGAGGCAAGACTTTAGAGGATAGATCATGGTACACTGGCACATAATAACAATATTTATTAATGACTGACGAGCCAGTGGTCATCTCACCTTCTCCACCTTGGTCTTCTCCTGGACCTTGGTCTTCTCCCCCTTTGCCTTGGTCTTCTCCTGGACCTTGGTCTTCTCCCCCTTTGCCTTGGTCTTCTCCTGGACCTTGGTCTTCTCCCCCTTTGCCTTGGTCTTCTCCTGGACCTTGGTCTTCTCCCCCTTTGCCTTGGTCTTCTCCTGGACCTTGGTCTTCTCCCCCTTTGCCTTGGTCTTCTCCTGGACCTTGGTCTTCTCCCCCTTTGCCTTGGTCTTCTCCTGGACCTTGGTCTTCTCCCCCTTTGCCTTGGTCTTCTCCTGGACCTTGGTCTTCTCCCCCTTTGCCTTGGTCTTCTTCTTGACCTTGTTGTTCTTAGTGGATCCAGTCTTTTCCCTCTTCCCAAAACAACATGCCAGCCTCCTCCAGAAAGACACCTTCTTGGGCGTTGAGGGAGCCTTGTCAGCCATTACCACAGGCTTCTCCTCAGGAACTGGTTGGCCGATGAGGTCACAGTGAGGGTAGATGGAGTACGGCCATGACATGCCCACACTCTTGGAGATGGAGGACCGGCTCAGGGCCCTCTGAGGCTCACCCTTGGAGGCCCAGGCGGCTTTTGGGAGAGGTGGTGTCGGTGCGTCCAAATATGTTGTCTCGGGTTCATCCAGAACTTGGCTGATTGAAGCACTCAGCTCCACAACCTCTTGGCGGAGCAGCTGCATCTGTGTTAGGAGGGCTTCAGGGGAGAGGGGCCGTGTCCATATCTGTGGTGAAGTGTCCACTGGGCTTTGATCCAGCAGGACAGGTTCAGTTAATGCAATCAGGTCAGCAACCCCTTGTTGGCGCAGGAAAGTTCCTAACAGGAAAGTTCCAGGTGTGGGGGTGCGCTGTGGTGAAGCCTCCATGGCGTTGCTGCTTTGGTCCAGGACAGGCTGCATTAATGCAGTCAACTCGCCAAGCTCTTGGCGGAGCTTTTGCATCTTCACCAGGAGGGCCTCAGGAGGGGAGGGGGGCTGTGGTGAACTATCCCCTGCACATGGCCATCCACAACTTGAGCTTCCATCCATGACAAGCTGAATTTATGGATGCAGATCTCTTTGATCACCCAATAAAAGAAAGACACTTGTTCAATAATAATTGCTTGAAAAGAAACAAGTAGACTAGCTAATGACTTTTCAATATCACGAGAAGACACGGATAAGGAAACAATTAAGTAAAATACACTGGTAAGACGCAGGTAATGCTCGAAGTTGACAGCAACTGACGAAATTAATCCCTCACGATTCTTTGTGACAGCTGCGTCATAATGACTAGGAATCCATAATAGTCCTTGAATATGTTGCGTAATATTCGGATTCGTACTAACCCAAGGAACAAAACCACATACTTGTATTTCCTCTCATTATATTCTGGCTGCCACGAATGTGGTTCATCTTTATGTAATTTAGCTCAATTCAGTGTGTTATAATTGCTTGCTGCGCGTAAAACCATGCTCGCGTATTTCAAGGATATAGATTTAAAGAATACGTCTGCTAGATCGCACTCTTGAAAACAATTACAAATTCACCAGTCTTAAGTTTTTAATTCATCTTAATTTCCAGATTACCAAGAAATCTGTGTCCATGATCGAGATGGCTCAAGTGTGCACTGCATTCACTACAGCTCTGGCGAGACCTCCGGCGAGACCTCCCAGTCACATCTCTGTGGTTGCTCTTTGACAGGCCCAATCCCAATTTACACTCCTTTTGGCTCTGGTCAATAGTAGTAGCCGTGTAAACGCCTGATCTCTCGAGTTTACACGAATATCTTCAGTGTTTCCCCTACCAGAGATATGAGAAGGAGGGGGGCTTTTTCCTTGTTCTTATGCTCTTTGAGTGACTTAAACATTTTAATAAAAATCAATGGGGGCCTGTCATGCCAAATATTATCGTCCGTTGCTTTATCAACGCTGTGATGATCATTAAGCAGGGGCGGAAATCCCGGGGGGGACACGACCCCCCCATCCTGGGAAAAATATGATTTGTCCCCCCCAATATATCACTGAAACATAACTATGTAATTTAAATAATATTAATAATACGCAATGAAAGCAATTGTGCTGATTATAGACACTTAATAGCGCGTTTTTAAGTTTCAAAAGATTGCAACCCCCCCACCCTTTGCCTCACAATGGTTTGATCCACTGCCAGTTCCTTAGCTTGCTAGGTAACAGAGAGGTCGTATCTACTGTCTGAAAGGCACTCAATGCACGTAACTGACGTGAGGTTAATCCAGTCAATCGCGCACACACACTAGCTGAATATGCAGAGCTAGCGCGCAAATATTAACTATTAAGCTAGCTAATACCTATTCCATTTATGTGGCGTCGTCAAAGATGGAATCCGCATGCAGATGATGTAAGTTAGTGCTTCAAAGTCCCTGTGATAAGGTTAGCGATAAACTGAAATCCAAACTGAACAGAACTACACTCTCTTCTACCATTGTCTTAAATATATTTAATGGTCTCGTTGCAAAAGCTAAATTGTCGCAAGTGAACTTTTATTTATTTATTTTATTTCACCTTTATTTAACCCGGGTAGCAAAGATTATAGCAAATACCACTGAAACTGAATTGGTGCTCGCTAGCTTTGCAAATTCAGCTATTGTTGGAAGCCAGCCAATATGAAACAAACTATTAAAATTACAAAAGGTTGCAGCATATGTTGTGTAAATGGTGAACTCATACAGCTGTCAACTCTTGTCATTTTAATCCGTTTCACATTTGCTAGCTACCTTTTAGATCGAAGCCCAAATAGAATGATTGAAGATGATAGAAGCCCATCTCCTACTGTAAATAACCTGTGTGTAGCCAGCCAGCCAGCCAGGTAGAAAAATGGCAGAAAAATAAGACGGACATCAGAGTATTTTTCAATACACCAAAACGCAAAGTAAGAACCCCAGTAGACTAATATCTCAAAGACTAGTTGATAAAATGTTCATAAGAAAGAAATGAAATTCTAATGGAAATGTTTCACAATGATGTCATTAGGCAGAGCAGGCAACAGATTGCACACAGACAGCAGAGTTGGGGACAGATATGCAGGGACAGACTGGCAGAGACAGGGAGTCTCAGGTAAGTTTGTTGAGTCTTTGTTTGGCAACATTATGAAAGGTTCTCAATTTTTTTGACTTGTAAAATAGGAACATAATTGGAAAATGCCATGGATATCCCCACTCTCAACTTAAACTGGTGACTGAACTAAGATTTGTTAAAGGCAATGATATTGCTGTTGTGATTAGTTGTGTAGTTTTGGGTACCGGTAGCTAGGAGTACGGCAAACACCTTATTTCTTTGGTTCCTCAATATACATTTACCATATTACAATGTAGGCTGTGTGTTACAGCACTACTAACTTACATAATCTGCATGCTGATCTTGGAATAAATTGACGATAGCAAAGATTTCATCTTTGACGAGGCCACATAAATGGAATAGGTACTAGCTAGCTTAATAGTTAATATTTGCGCGCTAGCTCTGCATATTCAGCTAGTGTGTGTGCGCGATTGACTGGATTAACATCACGTCAGTTACGTTCATTGAGTGCCTTTCAGACAGTAGACACGACCCCTCTGTTACCTTGCCAACTAAGGAACTGGCAGTGGATCAAACCATTGTGAGGCAAAGGGTGGGGGGGGGGTCGCAATCTTTTGAAACTTAAAAACGGGCTATTAAGTGTCTATAATCAGCACAATTGCTTTCATTGCGTATTATTAATATTATTTAAATTACATAGTTATGTTTCAGTGATATATTGGGGGGGACAAATCATATTTTTCCCAGGATGGGGGGGGTCGTGTCCCCCCCGTCCCCCCCGGGATTTCCGCCCCTGACTGTATCACAATTCCAGTGGGCCAGAAGTTTACATACACTAAGTTGACTGTGCCTTTAAACAGCGTGGAAAATTCCAGAAAATTATGTCATGGCTTTAGAAGCTTCTGAAATGCTAATTGACATCATTTTAGTCAATTGGAGGTGTACCTGTGGATGTATTTCAAGGCCTACCGTCAAACTCAGTGCCTCTTTGCTTGACATCATGGGAAAATCAAAAGAAATCAGTCAAGACTTCAGAAAAGAAATTGTAGACCCCCTCAAGTCTGGTTCATCCTTGGGAGCAATTTCCAAAAGCCTGAAGGTATCACGTTCATCTGTACAAACAATAGTACGCAAGTATAAACACAATGGGACCACGCAGCAGTCATACCGCTCAGGAAGGAGACGTGTTCTGTCTACAAGCGATGAACGTACTTTGGTGCAAAAAGTGCAAATCAATTCCAGAACAACAGCAAAGGACCTTGTGAAGATGCTGGAGGAAACAGGTACAAAAGTATATATAGCCACAGTAAAACGAGTCCTATATCGACATAACCTGAAAGGCCGCTCAGCAAGGCCGCTCACTGCTCCAAAACCACCATAAAAAAAGCAAGACTACGGTTTGCAACTGCACATGGGGACAAAGATCGTACTTTTTGGAGAAATGTCCTCTGGTCTGATGAAACAAAAATAGAACTGTTTGGCCATAATGACCATCGTTATGTTTGGAGGAAAAAGGGGGAGGCTTGCAAGCCGAGGAACATTGAAGCATATATTGAAGCAACATCTCAAGACATCAGTCAGTAAGTTAAAGCTTGGTCACAAATGGGTCTTCCAAATGGACAATGACCCCAAGCATACTTCCAAAGTTGTGGCAAAATGGCTTAAGGACAACAAAGTCAAGGTACTAGAGTGGCCATCACAAAGCCCTGACCTTAATCCTATAGAAAATTTGTGGGCAGAACTGAAAAAGCGTGTGCGAGCAAGGAGGCCTACAAACCTGACTCAGTTACACCAGCTCTGTCAGGAGGAATGGGCCAAGATTCACCCAACTTATTGTGGGAAGCTTGTGGAAGGCTACACAAAACGTGTGACCCAAGTTAAACAATTTAAAGGCAATGCAACCAAATACTAATTGAGTGTATGTAAACTACTAACCCACTGTGAATGTGATGATTTTTTTTTTACTGAAATAAATAATTCTCTCTACTATTATTCTGACATTTCACATTCTTAAAATAAAGTGGTGATCCTAACTGACCTAAGACATGGAATTCTTTACTTGGATTAAATGTCAGGAATTGTGAAAAACTGAGTTTAAATGTATTTGGCTAAGGTGTATGTAAACTTCCAACTTCAACTGTATATTGATGAGTGATGACCGAGCAGCATAGGCAAGATGCAATAGATGGCATAAAATACAGTATATACACATATGAGATGAGTAATGTCAGATATGTAAACATTATTAAAGTGGCATTATTAAAGTGACTACTGATTAATTTATTAAAGTGGCCAATGATTTCGAGTCAGTATGTAGGCAGCAGCCTCTCTGTGTTAGTGGTGGCTGTTTAACAGTCTGATGGCCTTGAGATAGAAGCTGTTTTTCAGTCTCTCGGTCCCAGCTTTGATGCACCTGTACTGACCTCACGTTCTGGATGGTAGCGGGGTAAACAGGCAGTGGCTCCGGTGGTTGTTGTCCTTGATGATCTTTTTGGCCTTCCTGTGACATTGGGTGCTGTAGATGTCCTGGAGGGTAGATGGTTTGCCCCCGGTGATGCGTTGTGCAGACCGCACCACCCTCTGGAGAGCCTTGCGGTTGTGTGCGGTGCAGTTGCTGTACCAGGCGGTGATACAGCCCGACAGGAACCTCTCAATTGTGCATCTGTAAAAGTTTCAGAGGGTTTTAGTTGACGAAAGCCAAATTTCTTCAGCCTCCTGAGGTTGAAGAGGAGCTGTTGTGCCTTCTTCACCACACTGCCTGTGTGGGTGGACCATTTCAGTTTGTCCGTGATGTGTACGCAGAGGAACTTAAAACTTTCCACCTTCTCCGCTGCTGTCCATTCGATGTGGATAGGGGGCTGCTCCCTCTGATGTTTCCTGAAGTCCACGATCATTTCCTTTGTTTTGTTGACATTGAGTGAGAGGTTTATTTCCTGACATCACACTCCGAGTGCCCTCACCTCCTCCCTGTAGGATGTCTTGTCATTGTTGGTAATCAAGCCCACTACTGTTGTGTCGTCTGCAAACTTGATTATTGAGATGGAGGCGTGCATGGCCACGCAGTCGTGGGTGAACAGGGAGTACAGGAGGGGGTTGAACACGCACCCTTGTGGGGCCCAGGTGTTGAGGATCAGCGAAGTGGAGATGTTGTTTCCTACCTTCACCGCCTGGGGGCGGCCCATCAGAAAGTCCAGGACCCAATTGCAAAGGGTGGGGTTGAGACCCAGGGCCTCAAGCTTAATGATGAGCTTGGAGGGAACTATGGTGTTGAATAATGAGCTGTAGTCAATGAACAGCATTCTTACATGCTGTACATCCTCTTGTACAGATGGGATAGGGCAGTGGGCAGTGTGATTGCATCGTCTTTGTACATATTGAGGCAGTATGCAAATTGAAGTGGGTCTAGGGTGGCAGGTAAGGTGGAGGTGATATGATCCTTGACTAGTCTCTCAAAGCACTTCATGATGACAGAAGTGAGTGCTAAGGGGACGATAGTCATTTAGTTCAGTTATCTTTGCCTTCTTGGGTATAGGAACAATGGTGGCCATCTTAAAGCATGTGGGGACAGCAGGCTGGGATAGGGAGAGATTGAATATGCCCGTAAACACATTTAAATGTCTTACTCACGTCGGCCACAGAGAAGGAGAGGGGGGGCCACACAGTCCTTGGTAGCGGGCTGCGTCGGTGGCACTGTATTCTCCTCAAAGCGGGCAAAGAAGGTGTTCTGAGTGTTTGCAGTGCTCTTGTTAAGTTAATCTGTGTATCTCACATTATGTGCCCGGTATGATCGAGAAAGAAAACTTTCTTAGATAATGACAACATGAAAACAGATAATGACAACATGAAAACAACAGTAGCTGTAGATGATGTAATGAAAAGTTGGAGGGTGGTTGGTGATGGAGGACATCAGGTGGATCCATGTCTGGGTGTTGGGCAGAACCCCTAGGTCCTGGAGAACAGGAGCAGAGTTAAAGGGAATAGGGTAGGAGACAGAGACGTAAACAAGCACATACACAGGTTACACTTTACTGTGAGAAAATTTGATGGATTAGTGCAGTGTTATAAATGGGAGATAGTGGCAAGAAAAAGTAAGAGAACCCTTTGGAATTACCTGGATTTCTGCATAAATTGGTAATCAAATTTGATCTGATCTTCATCTAAGTCACAACAATAGACAAACAGTGTGCTTAAACTAATAACACACAAATTATTGTATTTTTCTTCTCTACATTGAATACATAATTGAAACATTCAGTGTAGGTTGGAAAAAGTATGAACCCCTAGACTAATGACTAACCTGGAGTCCAATCAATGAGACAAGATTGGAGATGTTGGTTAGAGCTGCCTTGCCCTATAAAAAACACAAAATTTGAGTTTGCTATTCACAAGAAGCCATGCCTGATGTGAACCATGCCTCGAACAAAGATCTCAGAATTGTTGACTTGCATAAAGCTGGAAAGGGCTAAAAGTATGCAGATTTTCATATTTGTTAGGATACTGACACACACACACACACACACACACACACACAATAATAATAATAATAATATAGCCCGGACTATTTGCATACAGTCAATAATACAGTATAAAAAATAAGTCTATATACAATGTGAGCAAATGAGGTGCGATAAGGGAGGTAAAGGCAAACAAGGCCATGGTGGCAAAGTAAATAGAATATAGCAAGTAAAACACTGGAATGGTAGATTTGTAGTGGAAGAAAGTGCAAAGTAGAAATAGAAATAATGGGGTGCAAAATAAATAAATACAGTAGGGGAAGAGGTAGTTGTTGGGGCTAAATTATAGATGGGCTATGTACAGGTGCAGTGATCTGTGAGCTGCTCTGACAGCTGGTGCTTAAAGCTAGTGAGGGTGTTAAGTGTTTCCAGTTTGAGATTTTTGTAGTTCGTTCCAGTCATTGGGAACAGAGAACTGGAAGGAGAGACGGCCAAAGGAGGAATTGGCTTTGGGGGTGACCAGAGAGATATACCTGCTGGAGCGCGTGCTACAGGCGGGTGCTGTTATGGTGACCAGTGATCTGAGATAAGGGGGGACTTTACCTAGCAGGGTCTTGTAGATGACCTGGAGCCAGTGGGTTTGGTGACGAGTATGAAGCGAAGGCCAGCCAACGAGAGCGTACAGGTCGCAGTGATGGGTAGTATATGGGGCTTTGGTGACAAAACGGATGGCACTGTGATAGACTGCATCCAGTTTATTGAGTAGGGTATTGGAGGCTATTTTGTAAATGACATCGCCGAAGTCGAGGTTCGGTAGGATGGTCAGTTTTACGAGGGTGCGAAATAGGAAGCCAATTCTAG
This sequence comes from Salmo trutta, assembly GCF_901001165.1. NCBI lineage: Eukaryota > Metazoa > Chordata > Actinopteri > Salmoniformes > Salmonidae > Salmo > Salmo trutta. Next base: position 46,578,404 of record NC_042969.1, read on the forward strand.
ATTTTGGATTGGAGATGTTTGATGTGAGTCTGGAAGAAGAGCTTACAGTCTAACCAGACACCTAGGTATTTGTAGTTGTCCACATATTCTAAGTCAGAACCATCCAGAGTAGTGATGCTGGACAGGTGGGCAGGTGCAGGCAGCGATCGGTTGAAGAGCATGCATTTAGTTTTACTTGTATTTGAGAGCAGTTGGAGGCCACGGAAGGAGAGTTGTATGGCATTGAAGCTCGTCTGGAGGGTTGTTAACACAGTGTCCAAAGAAGGGCCAGAAGTATACAGAATGGTGTCGTCTGCGTAGAGGTGGATATGCATAATCACTTTAACTATACATTCATGTACATACTACCTCAATTAGCCCGACCAACCAGTGCCCCGCACATTGACTAACCGGACTATCTTCAATGTGTCCCGCCACTCACCACCCCCTTTTACGCTACTGCTACACTCTGGTTATCATATATGCATAGTCACTTTAACCATATCTACATGTACATACTACCTCAATCAGCTCGACTAACCGGTGCCTGTATATAGCCTCGCTACTGTTATTTCTCACTGTTGTTTTTATTTCTTTACTTACCTAACACCTTTTATTTTTTAATTGCACTATTGGTTAGAGCCTGTAAGTAAGCATTTCACTGTAAGGTATTCGGTATCCTGTTGTTTTCGGCGCGCGTGACAAATAAACTTTGATTTGACTGAACTCTGCAAAATTTGAATTGGGACACTTACCGATCATGTGCCATGGTGAAACTACTTCGATGGGCTTCAACTCCGGCGCCACAGTCTTTGCCTTTTCAAACTTCTGTCAGGCTAGACAGGGTACTGACCTTTTTTAAGCTAAAAGTAACACATTTAAACATTGTGTGCTCTCTGATATGACATTCATTGAAATCATAATAATTTCCGATATAATGTAATGTGATTGATAAACAAAGGGTTATTTCACTTGCCCAGCTGTCCACATCCTTGACAATTCCCCGTCAGAAGAAGCGTAGTTTGATTTTGTCAATCATGCACTTCACTCCGAAATGGCCAACATGCATCTCGGTCAGCACAGCCTCCTTTTCCTCCTTAGTAAAAATCACCCTCCTGTGTGGCTGGCCATCCTTCCCCGTAGGCAAATATGCTAAAATATTAAACTGGATTAAATTGACGGATTTTGATGGGGTCTTATTTATTATGTTACTTAGATTGACCAGTTGGTCAATAGACTTAAGGACATTACAATATATGTGATTTTACAGCAGAAATACCAACACTGTCATATCAGAAAACATTTTGTGTGTAGCTTGATGAGGGAATAAAAATCAATTTTAGAATAAGGCTGTAACGTAACAAAATGTGTTAAAAGTCAAAGGGTCTGAATACTTTCCGAATGCACTGTATGTATTGAATAATGGCACAATAATTTGGGCTTCGGCTCATTAAATGCCTTTAATGTAGCGGTCATAAAATGTATTTAATGTATGGCTCATCAGGATCAGGTAGCATCAGGATTGAATTTTAGATCAAAGCTCTAATCAAATCCAGACATAGGCCTAATTATATGCTTTTGAATGACACCAGGTTCCCTGAGTAAAAAGTGATTTATTCTCGGGATGGAACATTTGTAAAATACCGGGAAAAATAATCAACCCTACTCTGCATGCATAGCCTACAGTAAATGCTTTTATGTAGAACAAATGGGGTTGCTGTTTGCACTGGAGGTTTTCACTCCCTCCTGGCATGTGTAAGATAGGTTTCCACAGGTTGATGTTGCTGTTATATGATGAGTCCCATCCATCCTCCTGCAGGCATTTATGCAGGAATGTCTCTGTGGCTATGATACAGTCCTACCTGGATCCAACAAAATGTAGTCTTGTTGACATGCTAATTCTAGATGCCTTTCTCCGTTTGATTTCTGGAGGAGAATCAACCCCACCCCTCTGGAAACAATTGTATTTTGTTATTTATTTTTCTCCCCAATTTCGAGCGTGATGGGACAAGAACATCCCTGCCGGCCAAACCCTCCCCTAACCCGGACAACGCTGGGCCAAATATGCGCCGCCCCATGGGTCTCCCGGTCGTAGCCGGCTGCGACAGAGCCTGGACTCGAACCAGGATCTCTAGTGGCACAGCTAGCTCTGTGATCAGTGGAGGCTGGTGACTTGAAAAACTGAGGAGGCCCACAGTATAGACACACGGAGATGTCAAAGCGTGTTTCAAAAATCGTCAGAGTAATTGTTTTAAACTAAAGCATTTAATAAAGACATTTATAGTACAATATTATGGGGAATGAGAGGGCTACATACACCGTTTTGGGAAGGGATCACAGCAGTGATTGAATGAGGGTATGAGGCATGAATTGAGGTCTTCAGTGGCTTGACTTTAGTGCAGGACAGGATTTGACTGGGAAGACAAAAAACAATAACACAACACACTACACAGTTAGACAAAAGAGCTAAGAATGATTTAGTCCAAGCAAGGAGTAAAATCATTGATGTGTAATGTGATTGACTATACATACAGTAATGAGAGAAAATTGATAGGGGTACTCACAGTGCTTGGAGAGGAAACATTAAATGTAACAGTGGATGAGCGGGAACATGAGACGTGGCTTCAATTCATGTCAGGAGAGAGTTGACAATCGTTGTGGAGAGGAGTGGTCACTTCTTAAATCAGGGAACAGGAAGGGGCTTAGATGGAAATACAAATAGCAGATACATTCCATTACAGCTGCGCCGATGTAAGTTTGAACAAGTTTGTCCATGAAGTTAAATAAAGACTGCGCATCTCGCCCAAGAAACGTTCCTGAATAAGCCCTGATCATCCACATACCTGATGATAACTGACAACGGCTAACAGGCTGGTGGCAACCAGAGTTGGGGGGAAATTTTTACCCACTGGGGCCTGGAGTTTTTCCTTATCTGTTAACCTAACCAGGAAAACTCTGGACCTTTAGGTCCCTAATCAGGTCACATGGGGGGGGGGGGGGGCAACCTTATACTTGTTCATATGAATTATATTTAGAGGAGAGTAGGTGGGGGATTTCCTCTACCCAGAGACAACAATTGATAGACAATAGAACTCAAAGGGCTGAGCTTGCTTTATGCATGTTTGTATCATGCAGGCCTATGCAACTGGGCCGTATAAAAAGGCCTCATAAAAATGTTTTACTTACGTCTGTCATCACTATTATGTTGATTGATTAATTCCAGTTAATCATTTTGGATTGAAAACGTATAGGCAGTCTAGCCAGCCCAATTTTGAATATAAACCAAATTTGATCACATTCACATTTTCTCCTGACACACAAATGGACTGTAAATACACAAGGCTACCAATTAGTTTACCCTGACCAAATGGACAGCGCATAGTAGGCTGTATGCAGCTGCTCTTATTAGTAGCTTACAGTTGGTCAGACTGTAGACTGACAAAAATGGTCTCTTTTTGCATGCCCAAAAACGCAGTGCTGTTGATAAACCGCTTGAGAATATCCCTGTTTCTTCTTACTTTCTCATTGTGTTGCGCATTTTGAATACGCAGACCTTCGTCATGATAGATGCGGCTTTTTCCCAGAAGCTTGAATCTTATAACGTTACGCTCCCTGCTTTTGTTTTGTCGTTTAGCTGAATGATCAAATGTTCTTCTGGGCACTGTACCCCTCTTTCGCCCAAGGCTCAGACTTTCCAAAAAGCAAAAATACAGACGGATTGATTAAAGGTTCCCTGTTAACCAGCTATACTTTTGATAGCAATTGGTATTGAACGCCATCACCTTTTCATCTTTCTTCATCAAACTGATCTCAGGCAGTCGACCTCGGTTTTAATTCGCACTTTTTGAGGTAGCGTTAGCGGCGAAAGGTGCACACTCGAACTGGTAGCTAGCTTGTTAGCAGGGAAAATTGAAATAAACTGCACTAACTGGACACAAAAATAAAGTTATAAAACCAAGAAAACAATGTATAATTAACCTCCTCCATCTCCTGTAATTTGAAGAAACTAATTTGAATTGAAGAATTAAAAAAAATGCTCAAATATATATTTTCAATCTCTATCCAATAATGTCACCAACGCTTCTCAACACATATGAAATTTCACTGATGAGGATGGTCCTCCCCTTCCTCCTCTGAGGAGCCTCCACTGGCAGAGACAGAGCCCAAATAATTCCTAGTAAACTGGGATGGAGTGGGTGGTATGCTATAAAAACATTTAAGCATTTGGATTTGTCATGTGTGATTTGGATAAAAGCGTCTGCTAAATGTCATATATTATATATTATTATTTAAGTGTTTGGCAAAGCCCAATGGAATTTGTTGATCAAAACATTATATTCATGAGAAAATTACCCCTTCCCAGCCCAGTACCCTTAGTCTCGCGTGAGTTGCATCGTGTGAGCTCTGCACAGTGAGAACTGTAGCTAGGTAGTCCGCCATTGCTGAGTGTGGAGATCTACGTTAGAGAAACATTGCCGTTTGGTTGTCAACAACCAACTACGGACTAGCGAGGGTCGAGTGGAAGCTCCACAAGTATACTTCCCTGTACCTAACCAGATAATATTTTCATGTAAATACAGAACACACAGACGAGGTAACCATGTCCAATCTCAGCAAAGGCGGCACAAAAAAGGACACCAAGATGAGGATACGAGCTTTTCCTGTAAGTACACACCGCATATAGGACCTGTCCCTGCCAGCAGCAGGCGGTGACTGGACCACCGAGGTTCGAGTAACTAGCTAGCTGGGGAGTGCAGTTTGCAAGGCCGGTCTTTCATTAAAAACAAGTAGATAGCTAGCTACCCCCTACTAGAGGTTATGGATAGCTGCTTGCTAGCTACCTACTGTTAGATACAGTAGCTAGTAACGTTACTGTTGTCAGACAATTATTAACATTAGCTAGCGAACGACCAACTGTCATTTTACCCGGAGAAAAACATGGTTTCTAGCTAGTTAACGTTAACTAAATATTTGGCGTCGTAGCTTTGTTTGTGGCAAATGACTTGTTGTATTTAACGTTAGGTCAATTCAGAAACTGGTGGGTTAAACTGGAGAGAATTGTTGTTGGGTGACGTTATTCTGCATGACATGGTTTGCTGAATCACGTTCTTTTAGTTAATAAAAAAACACGTTCTTTTTTTAGTTACATGCCAATAAAACCTTGCGATACCCCGACTAACTTTAACTGTTAGATAGATAGCTAACTTTAGCTAACATTTTGCATCGACTGTTACACCTAGTTAATGTAACGTTAGATACTTTGTCTTTCAAGATTGAAGTAGGTAACGTTAGCCTAAGTTTAATTGGGAAACAGTTTGCTAGAACTAATGGACGAAAGCTAATGGGAGTAAGCTATTGGCTGACATCAGTATTCAGATCAGTATTCAGTTATGACTTATGTACCTCCACTGAATCCTCAATGATCCCCTACATTAGCTCTCGATAACCCTTCTCTTCATAGGATTTCCAGCAGTTAGCTTCGCCCACTGCTGGCTCCATGTGAACTACAATTCCGACTCTGTGTTTTAAAGTTTAGAAACGTAAATAATCACTGCTTGCGAAAAGGTTTTCCAAACAAATGGCCCTTTCATATCAGTCAAATAATCAATTTAAAATATTTGTTATATTTGTAGTTTTCCCCCTTCTCCACAATTTTGTGGTATCCAATTGGTAGTTGGTCTTGTCCCATCGCTGCAAATCCCGTACGGACTCGGGGAAAGGCGAAGGTCGAGAGCCGTGCGTCCTCCGAAACACAACCCAACCATGCCGCACTGCTTCTTGACACAGTGCCCGCTTAACCCGGAAGCCAGCCGCACCAATGTGTTGGAGAAAACACCTGGCAACGGTGTCAGCATGCATTGCGCCCGGCCCGGCCCAGGAGTCGCTAGTGCGCGATGGGACAAGAATATACGACGCTTGGCCAATTGTGCGCTGCCCCATGGGTCACGGCCGGCTGCGACAGAGAACCAGGTTCTCTAGTGGCACAACTAGCACTGTGATGCAGTTTCTTAGACCTCAGCAACACTCAGGAGGCCCGAGAAATTATCTTTTAAATAAAAACAATTATACACTTACTGTAGCAGATTTGCACAGATCCATATGCTGTGTGTGCCTCCAGTTGATGAACTACACTTCCTCCCAGTTATGCTTACACAGGTGTTCGAAACAGGCTAATTGGCACAGTTGGTCTCCTCTTGTCTGTCTTCTGTAAACAAGCGCTGTAACGTGGAAATATGGCCATGTGGGAACACTAACCCTATAAATGTGTGTAGTAATTTCACATTTTGTTTTTAGAAAATAGTTTCTCGCTGATATGAGAGATACATTACTTGTGTTTCCAAAACCGTACCACTATCACGTTAACGTTTAGAGCAAGCATCGGGCTAAAGGTAGTTAGCATCTATGAATGGGCTAAATTAATTGTGACATCAGGTAGCTAGTTTTGCCAGTTTTGTTAGATTAATCTTCACCAATGCAGTGACTCATCATAAACGTCAAATTACCTTAGCACATGATCCTTTAATTTAAGGCCTAAGTCCAGTGTTTAGTTGAAAGTTCACTGCCATCAGATCATGTTACCTACCTGGCTGTTCAGATCTCCATATGACAAAACTTTAAATCATTATCATGAAAGGGATGGGAAGGATATGAGCGCTCCTCAGATTCTATCCAGTTTACCATCTACTGAGTGTCAAATTAACCCATGTGAAGCGGCTGAAGCCACTTTGGAACACCCTGTTGATATGCAGAGAGATGGTGTAGAATACATCTTTAAAAGTCTTGTTTTATGTCTTGGCTGGGACTTCCTAGGGTCCATTTCAGACATTCAGAGATGTCCTCAGAATCAGCAATTAGTCTGGCCACAGACTAAAACGATGTTGAGTACCACAGAAAATAGGACTGTTTTGTGTAGTTCTGGTCCAGGGCGTTAGTGCACTTCCTCTACTAACGTTGACCAGAGCGTAAAACAAAACTGTGCAATCATGGGCCGAAAAAGGTTTAGGCCCTGTACCTGGATTATTAGTGGGATATATGACAGTTAATTTATTGTGGTAAGTTACTAAGTTTTACAAAAAGGACTTGTGAGTAAAATGCCTATTAGTTGCAGAGGGTTTCACTTCGTCCTGAACCCCGTTCCTCACTCCAATAAGAAATCCAAATACCAACTTTGCATAATTGTTCTCGGGTTGAGTAGGGTCATGGATTGTCCTGATATGTTACCTCCCGGATCCCTGTGAACCCTGTCCAATCACACTGATACTTCCTTCCTGTGAAATATGCTTGTGTTTGTCTGTGTGTGTGGATGGTGCTATATCCAGACACCTTGTATGCAGCTTTCGGCCAGCCTCACTTTGGAGAGCCTCCAGGTTTAACAGGCCATGGTTGAGTGTGACAGCCAAAGGGGACAAGGGATTTATGTCAAGCTGTGAATATGGCCATGTTTATCCGAGTGTGATGGTTGGCTACAGTGGAATTACTGTCTGTCCAGTTAAAAGGAGAATTTGGAAAGGGAAAGGCAAATGTTACGAGACACAGTTAAAGGTGGCCGTGAGTAATATGATATGATATGGAAAATATAAAACGCTTTCATTCATGCTATGGACTGGATGGAACCTTATTGGGAATATTGTCATGATATTGCAGTCCTGCAGTCTTAGTTCATCACAAGGAACACAAATAGGGACACACCTCCGTTTCCCTTACAGTGATTTGTTTTAATATACTTTTACATATAGGATCGAAAGTAGGAATATAAATCATAACTTTTCAGGAGGAGCATTATTTTATCAATGTTACACTCAAACTGTAAGATATTGCAATATAACATTGGCTACTCTTTAAATAAGTAGGGGTTTTTGAGTTGCAGAAGTGTAGAACATGTATACTTGTCTTGTCTCTCTCACAGGTTGCTGACCTAAAGAAGTAGGCTAGCCTAGCAGGAGACTGTGATAAAAATGGAGGCTATGCACACGGTGTCTATCAAGCTTGCTTTGCTCCAGTTCTCCCTCAAAGAGGGAGCCAAAGATCCCCGAAACTTTGGCCTGTCAGTCTATTTGTCTGCTCTCCTCTCACTCTTACTTCCTTTGTCCACTGCAGATGACAATGGACGAGAAGTATGTAAACAACATCTGGGACCTTCTGAAGAATGCCATCCAGGAGATCCAGAGGAAGAACAACAGCGGGCTGAGCTTCGAGGAGCTCTACAGGAACGCCTACACCATGGTGCTGCACAAACACGGCGAGAAGCTCTACACGGGCCTCCGGGAGGTGGTCACAGAGCACCTCATCAACAAAGTAAGGCCAATGAATGCAGGGTGGTAGACTCGTGCTCATTCCAGCGCAAGTCGGGGAGTTGATTCAGTACTGGGTGCTGTTCATTAGGGAATGTGATGGAATAATGTTAAAACATTTTACAACAGACAATGAAAACGAGTGTTTCTTATTGGACCAGTCCAGGTAGTCCCTCCCTGTTTCAGCCAGTTTTCTTTCGTTTGGTTTTTCATGAACACTACCCGGGTCTGGATTAACGTCCCTTTGCTGGATTTGTGCGGGTATTGCAGTAATCACCCTTGTAAAATCAGTGGCAGCGTATTTTACATCAGTACACTTACAGGATCTCTACAGTGGTAGAATAGTCACTGAGCTTGACCACAATATGTTACTCACCTTGACCATAATAATATTTTCATTGTTGAAAAGCAAGGAAACAAACCTTGTGAACGTCTGTCAATCGAATCCAGGCGATATTAAATTACAGGCCGATTGGCCTGTTCAGTGTTGGGCCTGTTTGGTATGCTGACAGCGTGATGAAGTGGAGTGCTCATATTAAACCAATTACTGTGGAAAGCTCAGAGAATCTGTCTGACTATGGCTGGATGCGGTGGACTTGCAAAAGAAAGCAAACTATCCGGAAAACATAAGTTGCTTCCATTCATTCAGAAGCCTTATATTTAGTGGTTGGAATTTAAATGAGTTAAGTTTGAGGAATGGGGCTATCAGAAGGCCCAGCTCCACTAGGGCCCATAGGCATCTGACTGGAGATTTGAAAGCTCTCTTTCAGTAATCACACACAGTCCTGATCTATGACAAGCTCGGTTGATTGAAAAAGTATCCTGTTTCGGAGAGTGAAGCAGGATTTGTGTTTTTGGTTTTGCTTTGTGTTTTGTCGAATTATGTAGGTACTAGGAAGCAGATCAATCTACCTTTTGGTGCTTTAATCAGTGGTTGTGATAGCCTTTGACCTTGGGAAAGTGTTTGTGTGATTTAGTTCCACAAACTATCCTCAGACAGTTTTCTATCACATGATCCCTATAACGTTCATGTTTAATGATTCACAGTGCAAGCATTTTTTTGCAACTTTTCCAAATCATAGTGGCATGCATTATGCTGTTAGGGACAGACGTTCCGCTAGCTTTACAACGAAAGCAAAACATTAGATTATGTCAGGAGAGTACCCAGCCAGAAATAATCACACACCCATTTTTCAAGCTAGCATATATGTCACAAAAACCAAAACCACAGCTAAATGCAGCACTAACCTTTGATGATCTTCATCAGATGACACTCATAGGACATTATGTTATACAATACATGCATGTTTTGTTCAATCAAGTTCATATTTATTTCAAAAAACAGCTTTTTACATTAGCATGTTTTGTTCAGAACTAGCATACCCACCGAAAACTTCCGGTGAATTTACTAAATTACTCACGATAAACGTTGACAAAAAACATAATTTAAAAAAAAATAATTATAGATATAGAACTCGTTTATGCAATCGCGGTGTTCGGTTTTAAAATAGCTTTTCGGTGAAAGCACATTTTGCAATATTCTGAGTAGATAGCCCGGCCATCATGGCTAGCTATTTTGACACCCACCAAGTTTGGCACTCACCAAACTCAGATTTACTATAAGAAAAATTGGATTATCTTTGCTGTTCTTCGTCAGAATGCACTCCCAGGACTTCTACTTCAACAACCAATGTTGTTTTGGTTCCAAATAATCCATAGTTATATCCAAATAGCTCCGTTTTGTTCGTGCGTTCAAGACACTATCCGAAGGGTGATGCGCATTCCGTGACAAAAAAATTCAAAATATTCCATTACTGTACTTCAAAGCATGTCAAACGCTGTTTAAAATCAATTTTTATGCGATTTTTCTCGTAAAATAGTGATAATATTCCGACCGGCAAAGCGTGTTTACGTTCAGAGAGAGAGAGAAAGTAAAAGCATGGGATCCCCTCGTGCACGAGCTTCAGTCTGATGGCCCTCTGATCGACCGCCATCCAAACGCGCTTAAGTTTTTCAGCCAGCGGCTGGAATTACATCATTCAGCTTTTTCCCGGGTTCTGAGAGCATATGGGAGCCGTAGGAAGTGTCACGTTACAGCAAAGATCCTAAATGTTCTTTAAACAGAGCCAAGAAGCTCAAGGAATGGTCAGAGAGGGTACTTCCCATATAGAATCTTCTCAGGTTTTGGCCTGCCATATGAGTTCTGTTATACTCACAGACACCATTCAAACAGTTTTAGAAACGTTAGGGTGTTTTCTATCCAAATCTACTAATTATATGCATATTCTAGTTTCTGGGCAGGAGTAATAACCAGATTAAATCGAATAAGTTTTTTATCCGGCCGTGAAAATACTGCCCCCTATCCCAAACAGGTTATGTAACCTAGTCCATGGCCTATATGCTTTGCTAAGGTTTGTATCACAACTGAAGTGGCCAAATAAATCCAAAACGTAGCCTATATGCTCAAGACCCCTGGAACATGGTTGGAGAGCCCATAGCCTACACAGCCTGGTGAAACGTGTTCTGACTGAGTTTTGACTGGCCACTATTTAATAAAAGTGTATCCCAGCTTTCTTGTGCTGCTATATTTAAATTAAGCACATTAATCTGCTTTACAAACAGTGTAGCCTACCTGGCATATTAAAAAAGTAACCACATAACCTCCATTCGCTACTCGAGTGCAGGCTATGGATGATTTTCATTTTTTGTGGGCCATTCTAAATAAAAAATTATTCCACACATATGTAAAGACCAGATTAAATGGAGAATACTGCGTGAGGATATTATCAAGTACATGTCAAATTCTGAATGTGAGACTGATGACGTGTGTGTAGCCTGCGCAAGAAAAAGAGCAGAGCACTTCCCTTTCATGCAACTTTTTTCAAATCATCATTCTTTGCTTCATGTAGCCTTCATCTATTAGAAATCAAAACATATAACCTAACATTTGTATCACAACTAAAGTTGAATAAATAACTGTAAATTAAGCATATAGGAGGACCTGTTTCTTTGTTAACCACTCAACACCGAATAGCTGCATGTGCGCACTCCCTCAAATCGTTTGGGAGAAAAAATACCCTATTTTATTCAGTTATGTTCAATTGTATTTTTCTTACTATAAAATAATGAATTATAAGCAAATATTGCCTGATAAATGAACTAGTGTAAGGAATATGCTATTCTGTTCTTCTGGAATAGGCTACATTTTCTTCATAGACCTGCCTAAAAAAAATGGATTTATTGTGATGTGCTGGCTATATTAAATTGATTTATTAGACGTTTTAAAATGTAGATGTTCCAAAGGTCCGCATCAGTGGCTTGTAGGCTATAAGTGGAAACCGGAGATGCAAAGCATGTTTATGTTAATTAAATGGTAAATTACCGTGAGACAGGCAGTTACTTAAATGACGATCAACCGGCTGAAGAATTGTAATGCCCGCTAAAGCCCCTAGCCCTGCATAGATATTTAATTGGCCCAGTAATGTCATCGTTTCCAAATAGTTTGCAGACGCCATAGAAACCTGTTACGGCTTCAAGATAATCTGATGCTGCTTCCTGCTGCTACTCATTCAGTGGAATATGTTGGCCTACATGGTATGTGGTTTAACCTCTTATGGCTAGGGGGCAGTATTTTCACGGCTGGATAAAAAATGTACCCGATTTAATCTGATTATTAGTCCTGCCCAGAAACTAGAATATGCATATAATTATTAGCTTTGGAGAGAAAACACTCCACAGTTTCTGAAACAGTTTGAATGGTGTCTGTGAGTATAACAGAACTCCTATGGCAGGCAAAAACCTGAGATGCTTCTGTTCAGGAAGTACCCTGTCAGACCTTTTATTTTCTTTGTTTGACATCTCTCCCAAAAACTAAGGATCTCTGCTGTTACGTGACACTTCCCACGTCTCCAATGGAGTCTCAGAGCCCGGGAAAAACAGAAATGACGTAATTCAAAGCCCTGGCTGAAACAAAGGAGAGCAAAAGCTAAGTGGTCACTCAGTGGACTAAGCCTTACGCTCGCGACCCGCCCCGCCCCCGGCTTTCGGTTTTTCCCTCAGTATACAGACAGGCAGATTCCCGGTCGGAATATTATCGCTTTTCTACGAGATAAATTGCATAAAAATTGGTTTTAAACAGCGGTTGACATGCTTCGAAGTACGGTAATGGAATATTTAGAAATTTTTTGTCACATTCTGCGTCATGCTCGTGGCCGAGATTTAGCGTTGGGATAGTGTCTAGAACGCACGAACAAACCGTCTTGATGGAACATAACGATGGATTATTTGGGACCAAACCTACATTTGTTATTGAAGTAGAAGTCCTGGGACTGCATTCTGACGAAGAACAAGCAAGGTAAGAACATTTTTCTTATAGGAAATGTGATTTTGGTGAAGGCTAAACTGGTTGTGTGTCTAAATAGCTAGCCCGTGATGGCTGGGCTATGTACTTAGATTATTGCAAAATGTGCTTCATCCGAAAAGCTATTTTAAAATCGGACATATCGAGTGCATAGAGGAGTTCTGTATCTATAATTCTTAAAATAATTGTTATGCTTTTTGTGAACGTTTATCGTGAGTAATTTAGTAAAATCACCGGAAGTGTTTGGTGGGAATGCTAGTTCTGAACGTCACATGCTAATGTAAAAAGCTGGTTTTTGATATAAATATGAACTTGATTGAACAGACATGCATGTATTGTATAACATAATGTCCTAGGTGTGTCATCTGATGAAGATCATAAAAGGTTAGTGCTGCATTTAGATATGGTTTGGGTTTATGTGACATGATATGCTAGCTTGAAAAATGGGTGTCTGATTATTTCTAGCGGAACACCTGCTCCAAAAGCCAATGATGGGCGTGGCGCGAATTACAAATTCCTCAAAAATACAAAAACTTCAATTTTTCAAACATATGACTATTTTACACCATTTTAAAGACAAGACTCTCCTTTATCTAACCACACTGTCCGATTTCAAAAAGGCTTTACAACGAAAGCAAAACATTAGGTTATGTCAGCAGAGTACCCAGCCAGAAATAATCAGACACCCATTTTTCAAGCTAGCATTCGGCCATCAGATTTGCAACCAATGCTCCTTATAGGACACATCACTGCACTCTATACTCTTCTGTAAACTGGTCATACCTGTATACACGTCGCAAGACCCACTGGTTGTTTCTTATTTAGAAAGGCCCTCACTCCCCCCTAAGAGGGTTATCTATGATATCTACTGCAGCCCTCAACCTCCACATACAACACCAGTTTTATCTCAATCTCTTCATTCAAAGTCTCAATCATGGACACTCTTACTGACAATTGTGGCTGCTTTGCGTGATGTATTGTTGTCAAACCTTGCCCTTTGCTGTTGTCTGTGCCCAACAATGTTTGTACCCTGTTTTGTGCAACTACCATGTTGTGCTGCTGCCATGCTGTGTTGCTACCATGTTGTCATGTTGTTGCTACCATGTTGTCATGTTGTTGCTACCATGTTGTGTTGTCATGTGTTGCTGTCATGGTATGTTGTCGTCTTAGGTCTCTCTTTATGTAGTGTTGTTGTCTCTCTTGTCGTGATGTGTGTTTTGTCCTGTATTTTTAATCCGAGCACCCATCCCTGCAGGAGGCCTTTACGTAGGCCGTCATTGTAAATAAGAATTTGTTCTTAACTGGCTTGCCTAGTTAAATAAAGGTTAAGTAAAAATAAAGGTGCTCAAAGTTGACCCATTTTGCACACCCTACCATACAATGAGACATCAATGTCTTTATCACTGGAAAATATAAACTGTTGAGTTTGATATAATTTAAAAGCTTACAAACAGTGTAGTCAAACTGTGATTATTTATTGAGGAAAAAAAGTTATTTCAATGTTCCTTTTTTAACCTTTATTGCCTTTTATTATCAATTATCAACAAGTCCATGTACTCATATTTGCATAAGTTGCAGCTTAGACGCTATTTCATATCATCTGAGGTTTTTGTGTTGTGCCTGCCATCGGTTGAGACACAACGTGCTCTTAAATAAAGGGTGGGTGTAATTTCAATCATCGAAATAGGATAGGTCCATTCTATTAATTATTTCAGACCACTGCAATTCTTGGGCGATATACCATTTACCGGTGGTATTTTGAAATACAGACAGTATGATTTTCAATACCGTCCTCCCCTTGAATGTTTTGGCATTCAGGTCCAAAAAGCTAAGCTAACGTTTAAGTTCCTTGCTCAAAACATGAGAACATATGAAAGCTGGTGGTTAAATATTCCCAGTTAAGAAGTTTTAGGTTGTAGTTATTATAGGAATTATGACGCGTCGACTATTACTCTCTATACCATTTGTATTTCGTATACCTTTGACTATTAATGTTCTTATAGGCACTTTAGTATTGCCAGCCTAATCTCGGAAGTTGATAGGCTTGAAGTCATAAACAGCGCTGTGCATCAAGCATTGTTAAGAGCTGTTGGCAAAGGCAGTAAAGTGATGTTTGAATGAATGCCTACGAGCCTGCTGCTGCCTACCACCGCTCAGTCAGACTGCTCTATCAAATATCAAATCATAGACTTAATTATAATATAATAAACACAGAAATATGAGCCTTTGGTAATTTAATATGGTCAAATCCGGAAACTATCATTTCGAAAACAAAACGTTTATTCTTTCAGTGAAATACGGAACCGTTCTGTATTTTATTGAACGGGTGGCAACCCTAAGTCTAAATAATGCTGTTACATTGCACAACCTTCAATGTTATATCATAATTATGTAAAATTATGGCAAATTAGTACGCAACGAGCCAGGCGGCCCAAACTGTTGAATATACCCTGACTCTGCTTGCACTTAACGCAAGAGAAGTGACACAATTTCCCTAGTTAATATTGCCCGCTAACATGAACTAAATATGCAGGTTTAAAGGAAAAAAATACTTCTGTGTATTGATTTTAAGAAAGGCATTGATGTTTATGGTTAGGTACATTCGTGCAACGATTGTGCTTTTTTCGCGAATGCGCTTTTGTTACATCATCACCCGTTTGGCGAAGTAGGCTGTGATTCAATGATAAATTAACAGGCACCGCATTGATTATATGCAACACAGGACAAGCTAGTTAACCTAGTAATATCATCAACCATGTGTAGTTAACTAGCGATTATGTGAAGATTGATAGCTTATAAAAAAACAAAGTTTAATGCTAGCAAGCAACTTACCTTGGCTCCTTGCAGCCAGAAGGTCCTTTTGACGCTGCACTCGCGTAACAGGTGGTCAGCCTGCCACGCAGTTTCCTCGTGGATTGCTATGTAATCAGCGTCCAAAAAGGCTGATTACCAATTATGAAAACTTGAAATCGGCCCTAATTTAATTGTCCGACCTCTAATTGAGACATCAAGTGGTTTGTGATGTTGCTCAGTTGGTAGAGCATGGCACTTGCAATGCTAGGGTTGTGGGTTCGATTCCCACGGGGGACCAGTATGAAAATGTATGCACTCACTACTGTAAGTTGCTCTGGATAAGAGCATCTACTAAAATGTAATAGGAATGAAATGGCCATTTATGTTTTCAGATATAAATAAGTTGCATTGGTCCTTCTGAGTGGTGCAGCAGTCTAAGGCACTGCAGTGCTTGAGGCCCAGCCCAGTGGTCTAAGGCAGGGTTTGGCCGGCCGGGATGACCTTGTCCCATCGCGCTCTAGCGACTCGTGTGGCAGGCCGGTGGCATGCACTCTGACAAGGTCGCCAGTTGTACAGTGTTTCCTCCAACACATTGGTGCGGCTGGCTTCCGGTTTAAGCGAGCAGTGTGTCAACAAGCAGTGCGGCTTGGCAGGGTCATGTTTTGGAGGACGCATGGCTCTCGACCTTCGCCTCTCCCGAGTCCGTACGAGAGTTGCAGCGATGGGAAAAGACTGTAACTACCAATTGGATACCACAAAATCTCCAGAGATGTTTGATCGGGTTCAAGTCCGGATCTCTGGCTGGGCCACTGACAGACATTCAGAGAATTGTCCCGAAGCCACTCCTGTGTTGTCTTGGATGTTTTCTTAGGGTCGTTGTCCTGTTGGAAGGTGAACCTTCGCCCCAGTCTGAGGTCCTGAGCGCTCTGGAGCAGATTTTCATCAAGGATCACTCTACTTTGCTCCGTACATCTTTCCCTCGATCCTGACTAGTCTCCCAGTCCCTGCCACTGAAAAACATCACCACATCATGATGATGCTGCCACCACCGTTCTTCACAGTAGGGATGGTGCCAGGTTTTCTCCAGATGTGACGCTTGGGATTCAGGCCAAAGAGTTCAATCTTGGTTTCATCAGACCACAGAATCTTGTTTCTCAAGGTCTGAGTCTTTAGGTGCCTTTTGGCAAACTCCAAGCGGGCTGTCATGTGCCTTTTTATTGGGGCGGCAGGAAGCCTAGTGGTTAGAGTGTTGGACTAGTAACCGGAAGGTTGCTAGATCGAATCCCCGAGCTGACAAGGTAAAAATCTGTTGTTCCGGCCCTGAACAAGGCAGTTAACCCACTGTTCATAGGCCATCTTTGTAAATTAGAATTTGTTCTCAACTGACTTGCCTAGTTCAATAAAGGTTAAATAATAACAAATAAAATGTGCCTTTTACTTAGGAGTGGCTTCCGTTTCGCCACTCTACTATAACGGCCTGATTGCTGGAGTGCTACAGAGATGGTTGTCCTTCTGGAAGGGTCTCCCATCTCCAAAGAGGAACTCTGGAGCTCTGTCAGAGTGACCATCGGGTTCTTGGTCACCTCCCTGACCAAGGCCCTTCTGCTGTTCAGTTTGGCCGGGCAGCCAGCTCTAGGAAGAGTCTCGGTGGTTCCAAACTTCTTCCATTTAAGAATGATGGAGGCGACTGTGTTCTTGGGGACCTTCAATGCCACGTCCATTTTTTTCGTACCCTTCCCCAGATATGTGCCTCGACACAATCCTGTCTCGTAGCTCTACGAACAATTCCTTCGACCTCGTGGCTTGGTTTTTGCTCTGACATGCACTGTCAACTGTGGTACCTTTTTATATAGACAGGTGTGTGCCTTTCCAAATCATGCCCAATCAATTGAATTTAACACACGTGGACTCCAATAAAGTTGTAGAAACATGTCAAGGACAATCAATGAAAACAGGATGCACCTGAGCTCAATTTCAGACTCTTAGCAAAGTGTCTGAATACTTACGTGAATAAATTGTTTTTTATTTGTAATACATTTGCAAAAGAATTCTAAACCTGTTATCGCTTTGTCACTATGGGTTATTGTGTGTAGATTGCTGAGGAATGTTTTGTATTTAATCCATTTTAGAATAAGGCTGTAGCGTAACAAAATGTGGAAAATGTCAAGGGGTCTGAATACTTTCCGAATGCACTGTAAGTACAACAGATTCATCAGTAGGTGATTATAGTGAGCTGAGAGGGGTTAACTTTCCATTGAGATAGTGTGTCAGTATGCTGGGCACTGTTTCACTAAATGGATGATATTTCTCTGCCTGAAGTTGATGAGCACAGTGTTCTTTAGAGTCCCATACAGAGAGAGGAGCTTGTGGAGGGAGAGACTCACGGACAGAGAGAGTGTGTCATGCAGAGAAATCGAGTTGGGCTCAGTGTGCCAAGTCATCAGTGTGGTGTTGTAGTATCAAACCTCTCTGCCTCTCTGCCTGACTGTGCTGCTGCTTCCCCACAGGTACGGGAAGATGTCCTCAACTCACTAAACAACAACTTCCTCCAAACACTAAACCAAGCCTGGAACGACCACCAGACAGCCATGGTCATGATCAGAGACATCCTCATGTACATGGTGAGTGGCACCACCAGCTACCAGAGCCATGTATTTAGAGAGTTATGTTTTAATTCTAGACATACATAGCATTATTTTAATATTCCCCATGTGAAGTTAATGGGATGCTAACATGGCTGCCATAGTATTCTAGGGTCATGTAAATGCATCATTATGCAGAAACCTCAATGTCCAAACTCTCTAAATACATGGCTCTGACAGCTACAAGGTGCAGTCGTAAACCAGGGATGTTTTACAAAAAAAACTTGTTTTTAGTATTTTGTTCATTCGTTGTTCCAGTCAGCAGATACGTTTTCAAGATACAGAACAAATCTAAAAGTGATGCTACGTTTTGCATCATTGTGTTTTGCATCATCACACTTTTAGAAAACGTAACTGCTGACATGCACAATTTGTGCTTATCAGACGTGCACACTTCTTAGTTATTAGGATTTGACTGTATTTCTCAATACAGTGTCATCTCGTAACCCTCCCTTGGACTGGTAATGCATTGCTTCCTGGCTGCAGGTCTCAAACGCGCTCCGGGGTGAGGTACAGATCTGAGATCAGCTTCCCATCCACCAATCCTAAACATAACCATTAGAGGGGGAAATGGAAAACTTGCCCAAGATCAGCCTTGAATGACAAAGCTTCACCCTCTCTTCCTCTTGTTTCCCAGGACCGGGTGTACGTGCAGCAGAACAATGTGGAGAACGTCTACAACCTGGGCCTGATCATCTTCAGAGACCAGGTGGTGCGCTACGGCTGCATCCGAGACCACCTCCGACAGACCCTCCTGGACATGATCGCACGAGAGAGGAAGGGTGAAGTGGTGGACAGGTATAATAATAATAATATGACCCGTTTATACACAGGCCCCGTTCGACTTCTTTAAAAGTGTATAAACGCCTAGCTTCGTTGAAGGAATCACTGAAATGACTTGACAAGTGTAATCACTGGAAGTGACTGTAAGCCATGCGGCAGAACGCTTGTGTTCGTCTGTCCAGTCATGTCTAAGCATCGACTGTTTGAAGGGAGGAGGGAAGGATGCACTTTGAAGGAATTCGAACAGAGCCACAGTTTCTGAGCTGAAGGAAGCAGTGTTTTTCCCGATAAAGAAAACCACAACCGTAATCCATGATTATTTCATTGTGCTCTTTGTTGAATTTAAAACGTATCTGATACAGTCTTTGAGCTGACCCAGACCTAAATGTTATCCTATACACTGAGCGTACAAAACATTAGGAGTTGCACCCCCTTTTTCTCTCAGAACAGCCTCAATTCGTCAGGGCATGGACTCTTCAAGGTGTTGAAAGCGTTCCACAGGGATGCTGGCCAATGTTGACCCCAATGCTTCCCACAGTTGTCAAGTTGGCTGGATGTCCTTTGGGTGGTGGACCATTCTTGATACACACAGGAAACTTGAGTGTGAAAAACCCAGCAGCGTTGCAGTTCTTGACACAACAAATGTCTCAATTGTCTCGATTTAAAAATTCTTCTTTAACCTGTCTCCTCCCCTTCATCTTCATTGATTTTTAAGTGGATTTAGCAAGTGACATCAATAAGGGATCATGGCTTTCACCTGGTCAGTCTGTCATGGACTGGCACATAATAAAATGCAATTTGGGACTCACTGTACTTGACACATGGACTGAATTAGAATGAATCTGTAGAGGTGTCTTTTAACCTGACCCTGTTTGTCTCTCTCTGTCTGTTTCTGTGTCTGTCTGTCTCTGTCTGTCTCTCTCTGTCTGTCTCACTCTCGCTCTCTCTCTCGCTCTCTCTCTCAGGGGGGCGATCAGAAATGCCTGCCAGATGTTAATGATCTTAGGCCTCGAAGGGAGGTCGGTTTACGAAGAGGACTTTGAGGCCCCGTTTTTAGAAATGTCTGCAGAGTTCTTCCAGGTTTGTAAGAATCCCCTCCCCCCCACATCTATTCATACATTTTATTCGCATGAATGCTATGTGTCATGCACGTTGACTTGCATTGATATTTGTTGTTTGCCTACTGTTATCATATTATGTACATCATGTGTATGCCCTCTCAGTCACCCAAGGTGCTCCTAACCCCATGTTTGTTTGCCCTCCAGATGGAAAGTCAAAAGTTTTTGGCGGAGAACAGCGCAAGCGTGTACATAAAGAAAGTGGAGGCGCGGATAAACGAGGAGATCGAGCGCGTGCTGCACTGCCTGGACAAGACGACGGAAGAGCCCATCGTCAAGGTGGTGGAGCGGGAGCTCATCTCCAAGCACATGAAGACCATCGTGGAAATGGAGAACTCGGGCCTTGTCCACATGCTCAAGAACGGAAAGACAGAGGGTCAGTTTGCCACACTACTACTACTCCAGTCCCAGCTATACTTTGCATCCCAAATGGCATCTTATTCCCTATGCAGTGAAATACCTTTGACAGGGCCGATAGGGCTCTGGTCAAAAGTAGTGCACTATATAGGACATAGGGTGCCATTTGGGACACCAACCTTTTTTATTTTTTCATGAAAGGGATATTTCACCTTGATAAAGTTTGTCAGATATTTGCATACCTCTTAAGAGGTCTTTTGCAGAGCAGAATAATTGAGTAATGTACATTGTGTGAATGTGTGTTGTTATCGTGTGCATACTTGGCACCACCCGTGCCATTGTTTTGATATCAATGTCAGCAATTCAATATTTATTGTGAAAGATATTAGTGGGTGGTCTTTGGATGCTAATGTGTTTGTACTGATGTGCGTGTGTGCATGCGTGAACACAGACCTGGCGTGTATGTATAAGCTCTTTAGCAGAGTGCCAAACGGACTGAAGACCATGTGTGAGTGCATGAGCTCCTACCTCCGCGAGCAGGGCAAGGCGCTGGTGTCAGAGGAGGGCGAGGGCAAAAACCCTGTGGATTACATCCAGGTAATTTACACCGGAAGTGACATCATTGGCACGGGGCAGGGGGTCCACAAAAAAATGATCTCTGGCTATATCCCCATTCCTTCCCATTCTCCCAAAGTGTGCATTTCCACACTCCCTGGTCATGGATTTAACAATAGGGGAAACTCCACTGAATGCTTACACCGATTCAATGTTTTTAAATCCACTGCAGGGATGCAATTTCTGTTGTTATACTCCATATTGCCACTAGATGGCAGATACACAAGAGCATGTAGTATGTGCCATTGCTTTCCAATAATGTCACGTGTTCTTCCTTCCTCTGGTTTTTGTTCTCTGCAGGGTCTGTTGGATCTGAAGTCGCGTTTCGACCGCTTCCTTCTAGAGTCGTTCAACAACGACCGGCTCTTCAAGCAGACCATCGCAGGGGACTTTGAATACTTCCTCAACCTCAACTCGCGCTCCCCCGAGTACCTCTCCTTGTTCATCGACGACAAGCTGAAGAAAGGCGTAAAAGGAGTGAGTCGTTTTCTGATGTAATGGGGTGGAACGTTTCTCTCCTCAGGGCACACAGGCTGCGTCCCTAATGACACCATATTCTCTATATAGTGCTCTACTTTTAACCAGAGCCCGATGGCACCATATTCACTACATAGTGCCCTACTTTTGACCAGGGCCCAATATAAGGAATAGGTGCCATTTGATTGTGACACATATTTGGTTGTGTTTCTGATTATGTTGTGCCCAGTAGAAATTAATGGTAAATAATGTATTGTGTCATTTTGGAGTAACTTTTGTGTTAATAAGAATATTATATATTTTTAAACACTTCTACATTAATTTGGATGCTACCATGATTACAGATAATCCTGAATGAATCGTGAATAATGACGTGTGAAAGTTATACGCACAAATATAACAATACATTATTTACCATGAATTTCTATTGGGCACAAAATAATCTGAAACACAACCAAATATAACAGAAAATGCATCCAACACATTTGTAGAGTCACACGCTTGATGTAGTCATTGCATGCAAGGAATATGGGACCGAATACTACACTTTTTACTACTTTAATACACATAAGTGAATTTGTCCCGGTACTTTTGGTCCCCTAAAATGTACAAAAAGTGATGTAATTTCTGAACGGTTCACCTGATATGGATGAAAATGACCTAAAATGAAAGCTGACGGACTCCACTTTAACCTCATTGTATCATTTCAAATTTAAAGTTCCAGAGTACAGAGCCAAAACAACAACAAACTGGTCACTGTCCCAATACTTTTGGAGCTCACTGTATAAGGAGTTCAATATATTTGATTAAATCAGTGTTTCAAATGTAATCATTTAAAGTGTGTATGTGTGCTCGTGTAACATTCGCTGTCCTCTCGTTCTGTGTGTGTGTAGTTGACGGAGCAGGAGGTGGAGTCGATCCTGGACAAGGCCATGGTGCTCTTCAGGTTCATGCAGGAGAAGGATGTGTTTGAGAGGTACTACAAACAGCACCTGGCCAGGAGGCTGCTCACCAACAAGAGCGTCTCGGACGACTCGGAGAAGAACATGATCTCTAAGCTCAAGGTGAGGAAACAGGTGGAGGAAGAGTAGTAGCTGCGTATCTTAAGATCATCCATCCATTCATTAACAGATTCATCAGTTTGTTTCAGATATACAGTGCATTCGGAAAGTATTCAGACCCTTTGACTTTTTCCACATGTTGTGACCTTATTCTAAAATGAATATAAGTAATTTTTTCAAATTTATTACAAATAGAATACTGAAATATCACATTTACATTAGCATCCAGACCCTTTACTCAGAACTTTGTTGAAGCACCTTTGGCAGCGATTACAGCCTTGAGTCTTCTTGGATATGACGTTACAAGCGTGGCACAACTGTATTTGGGGAGTTTCTCCCATTCTTCTCTGTAGATCCTCTCAAGCTCTGTCAGGTTGGATGGGGAGCGTCGCTGCGTAGCTATTTTCAGGTCTCTCCAGAGATGTTGTCTCTGGCTGGGCCACTCAAGGACATTCAGAGACTTGTTCCGAAGCCAGTCCTGCTTTGTCTTGGCTGTGTGCTTTGGGTCGTTGTCCTGTTAGAGGTGAACCTTCGCCCCAGTCTGAGGTTGGTGAAGGTTTTCATTAAGGATATCTCTGTACTTTGCTCTGTACTTCCCTCGATCCTGACTAGTCTCCCAGTCCTTGCCGCTGAAAAAAATCCACACAGCATGATGCTGACTCCACCATGCTTCACCGTAGGAATGGTGCCAGGTTTCCTCCAGACATGACGCCTGGCATTCAGGCCAAAGAGTTCGATCTTGGTTTCATCAGACAAGAGAATCTTGTTTATCATGGTCTGAGTACTTTAGATGCCTTTTGGCAACTCCAAGCAGGCTGTCATGTGCCTTTTACTGAGGAGTGGCTTCTGTCCGGCCACTCTACCATAAAGGCCTGATTTCTGGAGTACTACAGAGATGGTTGTCAGTGACCATTGGGTTCTTGGTCAGCTCCCTGACCAAGGCCCTTCTCCCCCGATTGCCTGGCGGCGAGCTCTAGGAAGAGTCTTGGTGGTTCCAAACTTCTTCCATTTTAAGAATGATGGAGGCCACTGTGTTCTTGGGGACCTTCAATGCTACATACATTTTTTTTGGTAATCTTCACCAGATCTGTGCCTCATCACAATCCTGTCTCGTAGCTCTACGGACAATTCCTTCGACCTCGTGGCTTGGTTTTTGCTCTGACATGCACTGTCAACTGTGAGACCTTATATAGACAGGTGGGTGTCTTTTCAAAATCATGTCCAATCAATTGAATTTACCACAGGTGGTCTCCAATCAAGTTGTAGAAACATCAAGGATGATCAATGGAAACAGGATGCACCTGAGTTCAATTTCGAGTCTCATTGCAAAGGGTCTGAATACTTATGGAAGTAAGGTATCTGTTTTTTTTAGAATTAATACATTTGCAACAATTTCGAAAAACCTGTTTTCACTTTGTCATTATGAGGTATTGTGTGTAGATTGATGAGATTTTTTTTTTGAATAAGGCTTTAACATAACAGAATGTGGAAAAAGTCAAGGGGTCTGAATACTTTCTGAATGCATTGTATTGTAGCACCTTCAATACCTAATAAGTGCAACCTTAAGATTTGCAATAAAAGTATATACCAGACCTGTGTTCAAATACTATTTCAAATACTTTGAGCATTTGCGTTAGCCTGCTTGGGGTGCCATGTGGGTGGGGTTTGCACTTTTGGTAATTTTCTATTTGGTTCAATTGCAAAGCTAAAATATTTTAAATTGTATTTTGATCCCAGTTCTGGTACTTTACACAATGCAATACATTTTTAACTTGAACTGCACCAGTGGTGGAAAAAGTACCCAATTGTTATGCTTGAGTAAAAGTAAAGATACCTTAATAGAAAATAACTAAAGTAAAAGTAAGGCACTCAGTAAAATACTACTTGAGTAGAAGTCTAAAAGTATTTGGCTTTAAATATCCTTAAGTATCAAAAGTAAAAGTAAAAATTATTTCAAATTCCTTAGATTAAGCAAACCAGATGTCACCATTATTTTTTTTATTTTTTTAATTTTTAATTTACGGATAGACGGGGCACACTCGGACATCATTCGTAAACAAAGCAATTGTGTTTCGTGAGTCCGCCAGGTCAGAGGCAGTAGGGATGACCAGGGATGGTCTCTTGATAAGTGCGTGAATTGGACCATTTCTCTGTGCTGCTAAGCATTCAAAATGTACAAAGTACTTTTGGGGGGGTTTTTTTTTTCTTTTTTTTTAGTAATGTAGTGAAGTCAAATGAAAAATGGTCAAAAATAGAAATAGTAAAGTACAGATACCCCAAAAAACGACTTAAGTAAAACATACTTTCATACCTTTTGAACTGTACAAACTGTATGTTGAACTATAGCTCAGCTGAGTGAAGAGTCAGTGTGACAGAAATGATAGCGCGAGTGAAGTGTTGTTTAATAGATCTGTATCATCCCGTATATCTCTCTCTTCCTCTCTCTGGTTCCCCTGGCCAGACGGAGTGTGGTTGCCAGTTCACCTCCAAACTGGAAGGCATGTTCCGAGACATGAGCATCTCAAACACAACCATGGACGAGTTCCGCCAACATCTACAGTCAACGGCGGTGAGACACAGAGACACCCACTCACAGAACCAGTCCAGTGTTGGTTCTGGGGAACATAGAGCTCGCCAGCTTGTAGTCCTAAAAAAATAGAAATGAGTTACCTCTGGTTCGTTCAGCCATTCCTATGGGGAAAGAATAGGGTTTTGGGACAAAACGTATAAGATCACCTAAGCCTGTGTTTACCACAGACCTTATTTTTGGCATTTATCAAAAACTCCATTCATTTTCCCATAGGCTTTGTCCAAAGAAGCCATTACTATTGCTCTCTATTTAATCTAGCATTAGCTCAAAGCGAAGAGCACATCTTATGGAGCTTTTGATGCTCATTCTGACCATTGGGAACCTTGGTGAAAGACGTATATCTAACTTCCATCCCCAGGTGTCGTTGGGTGGAGTTGATCTCACAGTGAGGGTTTTGACGACCGGTTACTGGCCAACGCAGTCCGCCACACCCAAATGTAATATCCCCCCTTCTCCTCGACATGCATTTGAAGTCTTTAGAAGGTTTGTCTATCTCCTCTTTGTCCTTCACTGTATCTCAGCTACTTTGAATAACAGAGGCCATGTAATTCTCTGCTGCAGGTTGTGGAAGTGGGGCGCGGTCCATTGTCTGTGTTTATCTTTAATGCTGTAGTGTGTGACTGTCCTCTGATTTTGTGGCAATAGATTTTATCTGGCAAAACACAGCGGCAGGCAGCTCACGTTGCAGCATCACATGGGCTCTGCAGACCTCAACGCCACCTTCTACGGCCCAATCAAAAAGGTATGCAGGGGACAGCCTTTGACTGGCTGGCAGGTATACAGACTGATACACACACACACACACACACACACACACACACACACACACCACTAATGTCAACATCAGGCCTTGATAACAGCAGGTGTATGAAGGCTGTACTTGCCTTTGAATATGGGATGAACATTGATGTGTGGGGGGGGGCTAAAGTTGAAGTCAGAAGTTTAAATACACTTAGGTTGGAGTCATTAAAACTAGTTTTTCAACCACTCCACAAATTCAGAAGTTTACATACACTAAGTTGACTGTGCCTTTAAACAGCTTGGAAAATTCCAGAAAATGATGTTATGGCTTTAGAAGCTTCTGATAGGCTGATTGACATCATTTTAGTCAATTGGAGGTGTACCTGTGGATGTATTTCAAGGCCTACCTTCAAACTCAGTGCCTCTTTGCGTGACATCATGGGAAAATCAAAAGAAGTCAGCCAAGACCTCAGAAAAAAAATTGTAGACCTCCACAAGTCTGGTTCATCCTTGAGAGCAATTTCCAAACGCCTGAAGGTACCACATTCATCTGTACAAACAATAGTACGCAAGTATAAACACCATGGGACCACGGAGCCGTCATACCGCTCAGGAAGGAGATGCGTTCTGTCTCCTAGAGATGAACGTACTTTGGTGCGAAAAGTGCAAATCAATCCCAGAACAACAACAAAGGACCTTGTGAAGATGCTGGAGGAAACCGGTACAAAAGTATCTATATCCACAGTAAAACGAGTCCTATATCGACATAACCTGAAAGGCCGCTCAGCAAGGAAGAAACCACTGCTCCAAAACCGCCATAAAAAAGACAAGACTACATTTACATTTTAGTCATTTAGCAGACGCTCTTATCCAGAGCAACTTACAGTAGTGAATGCATACATTTCATTTCATACATTTTTTTTCTGTGCTGGCCCCCCGTGGGAATCGAACCCACAACCCTGGTGTTGCAAACACCATGCTCTACCAACTGAGCTACAGGGAAGGTTTGCAGTTTGCAACTGCACCTGGGGACAAAGATCGTACTTTTTGGAGAAATGTCCTCTGGTCTGATGAAACAAAAATAGAACTGTTTGGCCATAATGACCATCGTTATGTTTGGAGGAAAAAGGGGGAGGCTTGCAAGCCGAAGAACACCATCCCAACCATGAAGCACGGGGGTGACAGCATCATGTTGTGGGGGTGCTTTGCTGCAGGAGGGACTGGTGACAATGACCCCAAGTATACTTCCAAAGTTGTGGCAAAATGGCTTAAGGACAACAAAGTCAGGGTATTGGAGTGACCATCACAAAGCCTTGACCTCAATCCTATAGACAATTTGTAGGCAGACCTGAAAAAGCGTGTGTGAGCAAGGAGGCCTACAAACCTGATTCAGTTACACCAGCTCTGTCTGGAGGAATGGGCCAAAATTCACCCAACTTATTGCGGGAAGCTTGTGGAAGGCTACCTGACATGTTTGACCCAAGTTAAACAATTTAAAGGCAATGCTACCAAATACTAATTGAGTGTATGTAAACTTCTGACCCACTGGGAATGTGATGAAAGAAATAAAAGCTGAAATAATTCTACTATTATTCTGACGTTTCACATTCTTAAAATAAAGTGGTGATCCTAACTGACCTAAAACAGGGAATTTTTACAAGAGTTAAATGTCAGGAATTGTGGAAAAACTGAGTTTAAATGTATTTGGCTAAGGTGTATGTAAACTTCCGACTTCAACTGTATGTGTTTATATAAGCATGACATAGTCAGTGATTGAACAGAGGCTACATTGATTACTCCTGTGTGACTGAGTTACCTGAAGGCGGCCGGCCGGTGGTGACCTCTCTTCTCCTCTCCTCCCAGGAGGACGGCTTGGAGGTGGGGGTGGGCGGCGCCCAAGTAACAGGCTCCAACACCAGGAAGCACATACTGCAGGTGTCCACCTTCCAGATGACAATACTTATGCTCTTCAACAACCGGGAGAAGTCCATGTTTGAGGTACAGTCGCTAATTGAATGCGTTGCAAATCACAGAATAAAGTCAAGTTTGTCAGGAGTCAAGTAATAAAGTCAAGTTTGTAAGGAGGGGATGTATTTGGGTAAAGTGATGTCATTATTATATGTGCAGGATGTTCATGTTTGTGGTCTGGCAATGTCTTTCCCTGAGGGAATAAATAAAGTTATATTGAACTGAAAAAGTTAGACACTCTTGTTTCTCTAAAAAACTATTTATTCTTTGGTTTCAGTATAGTGCAGTCATGGATCAAAGGATCCCCCTGCCTCATCTCCATCTCTCCTCTTTGTCCCCATCTCTCGCTCTCTGCTGTGTAGGAGATCCAGCAGGAGACAGACATCCCGGAGAGGGAGCTAGTGCGAGCGCTGCAGTCGCTGGCCTGCGGGAAGCCAACCCAGCGGGTCCTCACCAAGGAGCCCAAGTCGAAGGAGATCGAGAACGGTCATGTGTTCACCGTCAACGACCAGTTCACCTCCAAGCTGCACCGCGTCAAAATCCAGACAGGTAGACAAACCCAGTTAGCCATACAGGCCGGTCTTGTACAACACAGATTTAAAGAGCTAGGGCATGCAAAACCGAAATGGCACAAAAACAACCAGGATTTATCTTGTTTCAACATTGGTTTCTGAAGCATGGCGTTGAACTGTATGCATACCAACCTTCTAGGGTCATTCTAACCACAGAATTATGAGATTCTATTTATCTGATTCTACCTCTCAGATAATTGTAGTGAAAACCCCACTGATCTCCACTCGTCTGGATAGCCCAGCCAAAGATTTACCTGTGTAGCGTGAATTTATTTTTATTTAACTAGGCAAGTCGGTTAAGAACAAAGTCTTATTTACAATGACGGCCTACTCGGCCTAACCCGGATGACGCTGGGCCAATTGTGTGCTGCCCTATGGGACTCCCAATCACAGCCGGATGTGATACAGCCTGGATACAAACCAGGAACTGTAGTGATGCCTCTTGTACTGAGATGCAGTGCTTTAGACCACTGCGCCACTCGGGAGCCCAATGATATAGCCCTGTGAATGATATAGTCCTGTGCATGTAGCTGTCATATGAGAGGCCCGGCTGAAATTGGTTTCCTTGTGTTGGTCGCTAGTCGCCGCTAAGCAAGGAGAGACGGACCCGGAGAGGAAGGAGACGCGGCAGAAAGTGGACGACGATAGGAAGCATGAGATCGAGGCGGCCATCGTCCGCATCATGAAGTCTAGAAAGAAGATGCAGCATAACGTGTTGGTAGCAGAGGTCAGTGGAATACAGTGTATGAACATTGTGTTTCGGGGTACTTCTGTCTGTACCTCTCAGTAATTAGATGTAAGATCCGGTTCTGATTGTGTCTGTTTGTACCATCTCTCCAGGTCACCCAGCAATTGCGATCGCGATTCCTCCCCAGTCCTGTAGTCATCAAGAAGCGCATTGAAGGACTCATTGAGCGGGAATATTTGGCACGGACACCGGAGGATCGCAAAGTGTACACTTATGTAGCATAAAGGCGTGAATTCAATCAAACTTGACACAAAAATAAACAATACTTTTTGGGGGGGGGGGTCTTGTGTTATGTGTATGAATTTGGAAGTTTGTCTGATACTGGGAAGCTTACCTTTCTTTCATTGGAAAAAAAAGACAAGGTTTTTTAAATACATTTTAGCTAAATGGAGGGATTGGATATAGCTTTGTTACAGTTTCATGTTCCTTATGTGGCCTTGGGGACAATTTGGGCGGAGAGTGGGAATGCATCAAATGTACTGCATTCAAGCCCAATAAACAAAGGAAAAGAAAACTAGCATAATACAAAACATATACCAAGCGAATGTGGGTTGGCTACACAAAGACCAAGAAAATATTTGAAATTTCTCCCGTTTTAAATGTTGATGTAAATGTGTTTGTGTTTTTTCGTGGCACCATGCTGGTTGTACAGGTTGTCAGACACTATTGGCCTTTTTTCCCCTCTAGGACTTTAATCAAAGAGAAGAGGACATGGCTGTTGTTGCTGGTTTGCAGAGAACAGGAGCAGTTGCTTGGTAGCATGCTTTATCTTATGGAGTGCTCTATACAAGGTGTATTTTTTATTTTTCAATGGGGCCTATTGTAAAATTGGATCGCCAGCCCAGAAAATATTTCTCTCCTTGGAATTGTAGGTCTTCCCAATGCAGATCACAAAGGGAAGTTCTTTTTTTTTTTTTCTTATTGCATTTCAATTGGAACCAATTTATCACCATGTTTTAATGTGTATAAATTGTAAATAATTATACTCACTAAAGTGGACTGTACAGGGCCTAGTTTATCATATTAAGTGTAGAAAAATAAATTGTACAACGAAGGGAATTTTGCCTCCTACCTGTTTCACAACTCTGCCTTGTGTATTCCTCTCTGAGAGCAGAGAAAGCCACACTAAAATGGTCTTTACTGTGAAATATCTGCGCCTCTGACCATAATTGAAGCTTAATGCATAGAGGGAACCACAGTCAAACTGTTACTCAGCCAAGAAGAGGAATTCAAAATAACCATTTGTATTGCTTTCAAACAGTGGTAGCCAACTTTGAGTCTGCACTTGCTTTAGAACTGCAATGTTTCTTACTGAATCCCCTCAAGTGAATGTTATTTCTCAGTGTGCAATTAAGTTGGTTGAGGCCACATGACATGGGATAAATGTGCATCTCACAAATACTACAGACAACTGCTATGACAAGTTAATGTTGATTATTAGAAAATTAATTTAATGAGACATTTGTGGCCAACAGAAGATGCCAATTATAGACTCCAATGTTCCAGAATGGCTACCACAGAACTAGAATCATTATATTTGCTATGTCTACAAACAAATCACATGCTGGAACACATCAAGAATGTGGCAATGTAACAAGGGCTAAAATGGGGCATAGGTGCCAGGGTTGTTAATGCTCTTTAACAGAAATGTGACAGGAGATGGCCTCAATTTCACAGGATTCCATTCTCATTTACATTACGGAAGTGGTATTACCTCCTTTGCCCCTCAAAGGCTAGTTAACCCGTCTGGACTATCCTTTGTCTGCTCATACGTGACGGTGAGACGACTGCCATCTGGCGCTATTCTGCATATTATTTTCCTCATTTAGACTAAGCCCTTTCTCCCATTTTTCATTTCTCCTGGTCAACTCTGCACGTCTTTATTCATGTGCGGGTGAGTAGACATGACTTTTCTATTTATCTTTTTTTTTTTTTTTTTTACAGCCTTCCTTAATAATGACATTCTACTCCCTGTATAAAATAGCTATGTCTAAAGGTACCAGTACAGCAGATGACGTCAGTGTCCCAGCTAGAACGATGCTCGTGAAAAAAACAGACTTCGCTAACGGGCTGACTGAACGGTGCCAATTCTTGTCATCAGTCTAGAAGTTAAGGCCACTACAAAAATGTGCTTTTCTCCATAGGACTCGATTGAAGTCCGGTGGCATTAAAGGACAATGCTACGAAGATCGATTCTATTCAACGGAACCGTTGATGAAAACGTGGATTCGGGAGCTGAGACTGCCGAGTAAGTTCCTTAAGCTAGTTAGCTAGCTAGCATTTGTTTGCGGTATCCAAGTACTGGCAAGATGTGAATCATTACCATTTCTCTTTGTGCAGTATAAGTTCCCCAGCAAAATCTACTTCAGTGTTTTCTATCAACGTTACAGGCGGTGTGATTAGCAAACGTTAATAATTTAAAACGAGTCACACAACTTAGTGGGTGGGAATCACTAGCTAGCTACAATAGCTTGCCGAACGTTTTTGCATGCAACAACAGCCCAAACAGGCAATTGTAAATGGTCAACCTCTTTCTGGTCTAAATTAGCTAGGTAGCTACAGTTACACTTATGTCAGTTACAATCATCTTATGTCAACTTACAAGTAAGAACTTAATGTGGTTTACTAACCTTTAATTAGCTAGCAAAAAATTAACTGTTGGCTTGATTGTTGCTGTTTAGTTACCAGCTAGGCTTCTCTAACTCACCACGTAGCCGTTGTCATAGTAACGAAAGATGCACGTTTCCACGGCTAGATGACACTGCTGGGCTAGGAACGTACAGAGAAGGAGCTGCCAGCAAGTAAGGTCGCACTGGGAGCCACATTTGAAATTGAATACATTGAGCAGGGTGGAAAAAGTCGCATTAATACACTATGTAAATGTTTTTCGGGAGGGTTGTGGTCACCATTCATGTAATACATTAAATATATACATCTGCCTGTGCCCAATGTTTGTACCATGTTTTATGCTGCTGCGATGTTGTTTGCTACCATGTTGTTGTCATGTGTTGCTGCCATGCTGTGTTGTTGTCCTAGTTCTCTCTATGTCGTGTTGTCTCTCTTATGTCTGTTTTGTACTATATTTTTATTTAATGTATTTTTAATCCCAGCCCCTGTCCCCGCAGGAGGTCTTTTGGTAGGCCATCATTGTAAATTAGAATTTGTTCTTAACTGACTTGCCTAGTTAAACACAGGTTAAATCATGGCTAAGGGCGTTATCCAACCACTCCGTGTTGCATCGTACAGAAGAACAGCCCTTAGCCATGGTATATTGGCCATTTACCACAAACCCCCGAGGTGCCTTATTGCTATTATAAACTGGTTACCAATGTATTAAAAATACATATTTTGTATATGATATACCACAGCTGTCTGACAATCAGCATTCAGGGGTCGAACCACCCAGTTTATAATGTGAATTCACACCACACCTCCTCGTTATTGCTTAAATATACAACAGGGTTTGGCAGCTAGGCTTGCCCTCCAGCCAATTTGTTCCTGAGCTTGTCGGCGGCCAGAATATAATTAGCAAATAGGTTACTAGCTGCCCAATTCATAGCCCTACACTACACATTTAATTAACTTGGTTATTGGCCAATCAATTCAATGACTAATAATTTATTTCTGATTAGTGGTAAAATCACCCATGTCTATTAATAGTACATATGTTAACCGTTAATTGGTTAGCTGCTGAAAATACATTTGACTGGTCATGCTTATTGGTCTATAGGACATTTGCATAATTTTGTGGAATTAAATTGGTGCATGTATATTTTCGTTAGTCGTCATTAGGGATGCACATATGACATTTTTGGCCGATATCCAATATTTTCCTTGCCCAAAAAAACGATACAGATATTACAATTTTCTGTGGCCTTGAAGCATTCTAGTAAAGTTTAGAGGTCGACCGACTATGATTTTTCAATGCCTATACCGATTATTGGAGGACCAAAAATGCCGATGCCGATTAATCGGCCAATTGTTTTTTTATTTTATTTGTAATAATGACAATTACAACAATACTGAATGAACACTTATTTTAACTTAATATAATACATCAATAAAATCAATTTAGCCTCAAATAAATAATGAAACATGTTCAATTTGGTTTAAATAATGCGGAAACAAAGTGTTGAAGAAAGTAAAAGTGCAATATGTGCCATGTAAAAAAGCTAACGTTTAAGTTCCTTGCTCAGAACATGAGAACATTTGAAAGCTGGTGGTTCCTTTTAACATGAGTCTTCAATATTCCCAGGTAAGATGTTTTAGGTTGTAGTTATTATAGGACTATTTCTCTCTATACGATTTGTATTTCATATACCTTTGACTATTGGATGTTCTTATAGGCACTTTAGTATTGCCAGTGTAACAGTATAGCTTCCGTCCCTCTCCTCGCTCCTACCTGGGCTCAAACCAGGAACACATCGACAACAGCCACCCTCGAAGCAGCGTTACCCATGTAGAGCATGGGAAACAACTACTCCAAGTCTCAGAGCGAGTGACGTTTGAAACGCTATTAGCGCGCACCCGGCTAACTAGCTAGCCATTTCACATCGGTTACACCAGCCTAATCTTGGGAGTTGACAGGCTTGAAGTCATAAACAGCGCAATGCATTGCGAAGGGCTGTTTTGAATGAATGCTTACGAGCCTGCTGCTGCCTACCATCGCTCAGTCAGACTGCTCTATCAAATCATAGACTTAATTATAGCATAATAACACACAGAAATACGAGCCTTAGGTCATTAATATGGTCGAATCCGGAAACTATCATCTCGAAAACAAAATGTTTTTCCTGTCAGTGAAATACGGAACCGTTCCATATGTTATCTAACGGGTGGCATCCCTAAGTCTAAATATTCCTGTTACATTGCACAACCTTCAATGTTATGTCATAATTATGTAAAATTTTGGCAAATTAGTTAGCAACGAGCCAGGCGGCCCAAACTGTTGCATATACCCTGACTGCGTGCAATGAATGCAAAATGACACAATTTCAACTGGTTAATATTGCCTGCTAACCTGGATTTCTTTTAGCTAAATATGCAGGTTTAAAAATATATTCTTCTGTGTATTGATTTTAAGAAAGGCATTGATGTTTATGGTTAGGTACAGTCGTGCAACGATTGTGCTTTTTTCACAAATGCGCTTTTGCTAAATCATCCCCCGTTTAGCGAAGTCGACTGTCTTTGTTAGGAAGAAATAGTATTCACACAGTTCCCAACGAGCCAGGCGGCCCAAACTGCTGCATATACCCTGACTCTGTTTGCAAGAGAAGTGACACATTTTCCCTAGTTAAAAGAAATTCATGTTAGCAGGCAATATTAACTAAATATGCAGGTTTAAAAATATATACTTGTGTATTGATTTTAAGAAAGGCATTGATGTTTATGGCTAGGTACACGTTGGAGCAACGTGTACCTAAGCGATTATATGCAACGCAGGACAGGCTAGATAAAATGGTAATATCATCAACCATGTGTAGTTAACTAGTGATTATAATTGATTGTTTTTTAATAAGGTAAGTTTAATGCTAGTTAGCAACTTACCTTGGCTTCTTACTGCATTCGCGTAACAGGCAGGCTCCTCGTGGAGTGCAATGTAAAGCAGGTGGTTAGAGCGTTGGACTAGTTAACCGTAAGGTTGCAAGATTGAATCCCCGAGCTGACAAAGTAAAAATCTGTTGTTCTGCCCCTGAACAAGGCAGTTAACCCACCATTCCTAGGCCGTCATTGAAAATAAGAATGTGTTCTTAACTGACTTGCCTAGTTAAATAAAGGTGTGTAAAACATTATTATATTTTTTTAATCCGGCGTCCAAAAATACCGATTTCCGATTGTTATGAAAACTTGAAATCGGCCCTAATTAATCAGCCATTCCGATTAATCGGTCGACCTCTAGTGCATTTCAACAATACTGTGTAACTCCGGTAGGGCAACATCTGAAAAATTGCATCTACTTGGTAGTGTGTGCCGGTGCTCGACCAGTCGGCGAAAGCCAACATCATCCACGACAGAGATCGGTTGATAGTCAATGAATTCCATTTCACCTTTTGAGTTGTCTCGCTGAAATGTTCTTATTCTTTCAAATGACTGCTCGACTTAACTTGTTTAGTTCTTGGAAGTGTGCGCTTGGTATTTTTCTGCTTTTGTTCTGTGTAGCGCTGTATTTTTCGTGGCATCATTACGTCATCTACCTATGTTATATAGGTATGCACGTCAGCTTTGACATCGGTTTTGCACATCAGCGTTAAACTAGACATCGGGCCGACGTTGGCATTTTTAGCTAATATCGTCCGATTCCGATATGCTTACTGATATATCGTGCATCCCTAGTCATCATGCATATTATTTATCACAGCATACAGAGCCTAGTTTGAGGAACGGAATAGCCTACCACCTGTCAGGCAGCCCGAGAGTAGCTCCTCAAAAAGTCTGTAGGCTACTGGAGTGAAACCTACTTTTGTAAGACCAGTCATTGCGCAACAAATAACAATTCTAAATGCAATAATTTGTTAACTTGTGGCCACGATTTAAAAGGAGCTATTTTTATTTCTCAACTTGTAATTAAAGTACTATCAGCACGTCACCCACCACATTGCAGTGTGAGCTTGAGGCAGTATAATTGTTTGAAACCTGAATATTTTACTTTACTTCAAATAATAAGACATGCTTCCTTCAAAGTAGCCTTGCAAAAATCCATCCATAGAAACAGAGGCAATTATTTTATAATGCCTTCTCCTGTACTATTTGTAGTATTTTTGGTTTTATCACCTATAAAATAACTAATAACTGGACGGGAGAGAAGAGCTTCGTTGGGAAACTTTACTAATCCAAACCATAGTAGTACAACACAGGGGCATGTTCGAGGCAGCACGTTTTATCAACGTATCAAAATTAAGAGGCCACAGTATTAACCAATCAAGTAAGTGATAATCCTATCTAGGCAGATTACCATGTTAATAGACCAATCTATTACACTCGTTTACACCGTAACAGCTCACATATACATTTTAAGCATTACCGCAATTGTAAACTAAGCCCCATTTTAACAGAGATCAATAAATGTCAACAGGCTACATTTGTTTTGTTTTTTCAGTCTTTGAACTCAATAGTCTTTGAACTGAACAGTCTTGTTTTTGTTACTTACAGGTCAAGGGTTTTCAGAACATTACAGATCCTTTCAGGATACCTACGTTCCTCAGGCTGCTTTGTGGGACTCCTTGAGCTTGCTGGAGTTGGTAAGTTTCCAGTGTTGGCTAGGCAACTTGACTTGGGCTGAGGTTGCTGTCCAGGAACATTGATGAGCGGTCAGAACTGGAGCCGTCTGTGGGATATCGGGGATGTCCTCTGGGGTTGACAGCTCTCTGTCCTCAGGTAAGTAGTCCTGTTTGTCATCGCATTTCTAGCTGTGCCACTAGAGATCCTGGTTCGAGTCCAGGCTCTGTCACGACCGGGAGACCCATGGGGCGGTGCACAATTGGCCCAGCGTCGTCCGGGTTAGGGGAGGGATTGGCCGGCAGGGATGTTCTTGTCCCATTGCGCTCTAGTGACTCACAATGCACGCTGACCCTGTCGCCAGGTGTACGGTGTTTCCTCCGACACATTGGTGCAGCTGGCTTCCGGGTTAAGCGGGCGTTGTGTCAAGAAGCAGTGCAGCTTGGCTGGGTTGTGTTTCGGGCGACGCACGGCTCTCGACCTTTGCCTCTCCCGAGTCCGTACAGGAGTTGCAGCGATGAGACAAGACTGTAACTACCACTTGGATACCATGAAATTAGGGAGAAAAAGGGAGAAAAAAACTTGTCCCTTTTGGCACCTCTCCATGGCAACATGTGAACAGTGTTTGTCTGTCCTGAATGAGGTAAGTCACAGGTCCCAGTCTCTGGTTTACTGTCTCCTGAACTGTCTTCCTCCTGGAAAACTCTGTGTTGTCCACCATGGTCATGGTGTTTCTTTTGTTTGCCTTGTTTTTCTTCCACTGTTTCAGCGAAGTCAGGTCTGAGTTGCTTGAAGCGTGTTCAGATCTGGCGATTCAGGAAGAGCTCGGCTGGGTCCGACCTGTGACTGTGAGGGGTACTGCGGTACACGGGCTGAAAGTTGGCTTAGCGATGCTTGAGCGAGACAGTCTGTTATCCTCCCAAGACGTTTTTCAATCAGAGCTCTCTTGAATATCTGGACTGACCTTTCTGCGGCACCATTTGAGGCAGGATTGTAGGCAGGAACAAGGGTCTGCTTGATTCCATCATTTTTTTTTAGGAATTGTTTGAAATCGGACCAGTTGGGGTCCGTTATCTGACATAATTTCTTCGCACAATCTATAGGCTGTGAACAGGCTTCGTACCTTTTCGATGAGGTTCTTTGATGTCATTGAAGACGTGAAGAACTTCTAACCACTTTGAATGACTGTTGATGATCACTAAAAAGTTCTGCTTTTCCTTTTCAGCAAAGGTGATGTGAATTCTCTGCCACACCCACTCTGGCCATCTCCAAACATGAAGTGGCGCGACAGCTGGCATCTTCTGTACTGCTTGGCAGATTTGTCAACTCTGCACTTTCTTCTGTCACTGTCCAACCCTGGCCACCAGATGTAGCTACGGGTTAAGGCCTTCATCTGACAGATGCCAGGATGTTTGTGGGGAAAGTCCTCCAACAGTCTCTGTCTGTGCTGGGGGTATGATCACTCACAAGCCCCAGCGTACACAGCCTTGATCTTCAGACAACTTGTGTCTTCACATGAAGTATGGTTTCATACGTGACGGATGTACTCACATGAAGTATCTTGGCCACCCATTTACAGTGTAACTCCAAACCTTGCTGAGTAGCGGATCTTTTCTTGTACTTTGCGCAATGTCTTTTGCACACACTGGCAACTCATCCACTTGTGAGAAGTAAAATATGCTTCCCTCGGCTGTGATGTCTTTCTCTTCTCTTGGTAGTCTTGACAACGCTGTCAGCATTACTGTGATCAGTTGACTTTCGGTATTCAATGTCTTAGTTGTACGCCATGAGTAGGAGTGCCCATCTTTGCATTCTCAATGCTGCTAAGATTGGAACCATAGACTTGGGTCCCAAAATATCCAGCAAAGGCTTGCAACCAGTGATTAACGTAAACTTTCATCCGTATAGGTACTTATGAAACTTCATGACTCCAAAGATGATTGACAGGGCCTCTTTTTTTTTCTGCGTCTGATAGCGTCCGCGAAGCAAACACAATGGGTTTTTCTTCTCAATTGTCCATGATGTGGGAGATCACGGCGCCCACACCATATTGTGATGCCTCACAGGCAAGCTTGAAGGGTCGTTTGGTGTCGTAGTGCACCAGGACATTACTCTGTAGAAGCAGTTGTTTGCTTTTCTCAAACACTGCGTCGCATGCGGCAGTCCAATTCTTCTATTCTTAACAGGTTGTGCAACGGCTGGAGCAAGGTTGACAGGTCCGATAGTAATCAGTCATAATACTTTAGCAGGCCTAAGAACGACTTCAGTTCTGTTACGTTGGTTGGCTTGGGTGCTTTGATGATGGCTACAAGTTTTTCATCTGTGGGATGCAGTCCTTGTCAATCTGATGGCCCAAGTATTCCGCACTGATTTGTAAAAACTTGCACTTTGAGAGTTTCACTCAGCTTTTTCAGATATTCATCTTTAGAACCATCCGGGATGAGGATGTCATCCAGGAAACAGGTGACATGTTCGATTGCTTGTAAAATCTGGTCCATGACCGACTGAAACATTGAAGGAGCACTTGAGACACCGTAGCTGAGGTGTATACATACCTGTACAGCCCACGGTGAGTGTTGATTTTCAGATATTTCTCAATCTGTGTCCAACTAGAGCTGCTGGTAGGCGTGCAAGATATCTAATTTGTTGAACAATGTCCCTCCAACTAGTGCAGCGACTAAGTCCTCAGTGTTTGGTAAGGGATAAGTCTCCTCTTCTACGCTCTGGTTGGTGACCTTATAATCGCCACATATCCGAATGGATTTGTCACTATTGGTGCGTGCCAGTAACTCCTTTCGACTTTGATCTTTGTCTCCTCAAGCTTATCCAACTCCTTGTCCACTGCTTCCTTCAATGAGTATGGCACCGGTTTTGCCTTCTGGAAAATGGGCTGAGTGTCAGGACGCGTCCTGACCTTTTCTTAGAAATTTGTCCCTTCTGAAAACCACCTGGTGGCGCTGTAGTACAGCTTTGAATGCCGGGTCTGTCTGTCACAGCCTTTTCCACTGAAAATATGTTCTGCCAGTTCAACTTTTCTCTAGCCAGTTACGGCCCATCAGTGCAGGTCTGTCTCCTTTGACAATTACCAATGGCAAAGTCGCATGTTGTTTTTCATACTACACTGGCTCTTTAACATACTCTAGCGAAGGAATTTTGTCACCTGACTAGGTAGTCAACGCAGTTACAGGTTTCTTTAACTACAGGTGAGACAGAGCAATGGTAACACACTTCTGAGACCAGAGAGACAGCGGCCCCTGTGTCTAACTGCATGTCCAAATCCTTTCCATCCAAAGTAACATTCACTGTAATGCCCTTTTCCCCATTGGAAGTAGTGTAAACTGTATTCACTGCATTTACATGATTTGAGCCTCTCTTGCTTTCCCTGAATATTCCAAGAACACCAGGGAGCTAACTCCATTGACAATGCCATCTCACATGCCTTTCTGAATGTTAGATCCTTCTCTGCTAGCATCTTGTACTGCATAGCTTCAGAGCACAGTCAAATTCAAATAAAAAATTATATTTGTCACATACACATGGTTAGCAGATGTTAATGCGAGTGTAGCAAAATGCTTGTGCTTCTAGTTCCGACAGTGCAGTAATATCTAACAACTAATCTAACAAATTCACAACGACTACCTTACACAGACAATGTAAGGGGATGGAATAAGAATATGTACATATATGGATGTGCGATGGCCGTGCGGCACAGGCAAGATGCAATAGATGGTATAAAATACAGTATATACATATGAGATGAGTAATGTAGGATATGTAAACATTTATTAAAGTGCCATTATTTAAAGTGACTAGTGATACCAATTATTAAAGTGGCCAGTGATATGAGTCTGTATGTTGGCAGCAGCCTCTCTGTGATAGTGATGACTGTCTGATGGCCTTGCGATAGAAGCTGTTTCAGTCTCTCGGTCCCAGCTTTGATGCACCTGTTCTGACCTCGCCTTCTGGATGGTAGCGGGGTGAACAGGCAGTGGCTCGGGTGGTTGTTGTCCTTGATGATCTTTTTGTCCTTCCTGTGACATTGGGTCCTGGAGGGCAGGTAGTTTGCCCCCGGTGATGCATTGTGCAAACCGCACTACCTTCTGGAGAGCCTTGCGGTTGAAGGCAGTGCAGTTGCCGTACCAGGCGGTAATACAGCTCGACAGGATGCTCTCGATTGTGTATCTGTAGAAGTTTTAGGTGACAAGCCAAATTTCTTCAGCCTCCTTCACCACGCTGTCTGTGTGGCTGGACTATTTCAGTTTGTCCATGATGTGTACGCAGAGGAGCTTAACTTTCCACCTTCTTCACGATTGTCCCGTCAATGTAGATAGGGGGGTGCTCCCTCTGCTGTTTCCCGAAGTCCACAATCATCTCCTTTGTTTTATTGACATTGAGTGAGGGGTTATTTTCCTGACACCACACTCCGAGGGCCCTCACCTCCTCCCTGTAGGCTGTCTTGTCGTTGTTGGTAATCAAGCCTACCACTGTAGTGTCGTCTGCAAACTTGATAATTGAGTTGGAGGCGTGCATGGCCACGCAGTTGTGGGTGAACAGAGAGTACAGGAGAGGGCTGAGAAAGCACCCTTGTGGGGCCCCAGTGTTGAGGATCAGCGGGGTGGAGATGTTGTTTCCTACCTTCACCACCTGGGGGCAGCCCGTCAAAGTCCAGGACCGAATTGCACAGGGTGGGGTCGAGACCCAGCGCCTCAAGCTTAATGATGAGCTTGGAGGGAACTATGGTGTTGAATGCTGAGCTGTAGTCAATGAACAGCATTCTTACATAGGTATTCCTCTTGTCCAGGTGGGAAAGGGCAGTGTATTGGCGATTGCATCGTCTGTGGACCTATTGGGGCGGTATGCAAATTGAAGTGGGTCTAGGGTATCCGGTAGGATGGAGGTGATATGATCCTTGACTAGTCTCTCAAATCACTTCATGATGACAGAAGTGACTGCTATGGGGCAATAGTCATTTAGTTCAGTTACCTTCGCTTTCTTGGGAACAGTCCACAGCATTCTCACGTAGGTGTTCTTTTTGTCCAGGTGGGAAAGTGCAGTGTGGAGTGCAATAGAGATTGTGTCATCTGTGGATATGTTGGTGCATCCCTAATTAGTAGGCCTACCTACTCTATTAAAATATATTAATCTTACTTTATTTCTCTAACGCCAAACTAGTATGTCTTGTTTGCAACAAAAACCGCAGTTTACCAAGAATTCAGTCTGAGAATCTGAGCATGCTACTTTTCAAAAAGTAGATTTTTTTCACCCTAGACATGAGGCCCGAGTCTGACGCAGAAAGGAGGTAGGCCTATTGAAGGAGTCTGTAGCCATGAAGTGCTTTGAAAGGCTGGACATGGCTCACATCAACACCATCATCCCACAAACCTTAGACCTACTCCAATTTGCATACCACCCCAACAGATCCACAGATGACGCAATCTCTATTGCACTCCACACTGCCCTTTCCCACCTGGACAAAAAGAACACCTACGTGAGAATGCTGTTCATTGTGGCCTCCCGAGTGGTACAGTGATCTAAGGCACTGTGCCACAAGAGATCCTTGTTCAAGTCGAGGCTCTGTCGCAGCTGGCCGCGACCGGGAGACCCATGGGGCGGCGCACAATTGGCCCAGCGTCGTCCGGGTTAGGGGGAGGGTTTGGCCGGCAGGGATGTTCTTGACCCATCGCACTCTAGTGATTCCTGTGGCGGGCCGGGCGCAATGCACGCTGACACAGTCGCCAGGTGTACAGTGTTTCCTCCGACACATTGGTGCGGCTGGCTTCCGGGTTAAGCGGGCATTGTGTTTCGGAGGACGCACGGCTCTCAACCTTCCCCTCTCCCGAGTCCGTACGGGAGTTGCAGCGATGACAAGGCTGTAACTACCAATTTGGATACCATGAAATTGGGGAGATAAAGGGGTAAAAAGAAAAGAAAATGCTGTTCATTGACTACAGCTCAGCGTTCAACACCATAGTGCCCTCAAAACACATCACCATGCTAAGGACACTGGGACTAAACACATCCCTCTGCATTTGGATCCTTCCTGACGGGCCTTCCCCAGGTGGCAAGGGTAGGCAACAAGACATCTTCCATGCTGATCCTCAACACGGGGGCCTTCCTGTTCACCCATGACTGCATGGCCAAGCACGACTCCAACACCATCAAGTTTGCCGACGACACAACGGTGGTAGGCCTGATCACCTACAATGATGAGACTGCCTATAGGGAGGTGGTCAGGGACCTGGCGGTGTTGTGCCAGGACAACAACCTCTCCCTCAACGTGATTAAGACAAAGGAGATGATCATTGACTACAGGAAAAGCAAGGCCGAGCAAGCCCCCATTCTCATTGATGGGGCTAAAGTGGAGCAGTTTGAGAGCATCAAGTTCCTTGGTGTCCACATCACCAACAAACTAACATGGTCCAAACACAACAAGATAGCTGTGAAGAGGGCCTATTCCCCTCAGGAGACTGAAAAGATTTGGCATGGGTCCTCAAAAGGGCCAAGCCATCCAGGACCTCTATACCAGGCGGTGTCAGAAGAAGGCCCTAAAAATTGCCAAAGACTCCAGCCACCCTAGTCATAGTGTTTTCTCTGCTAATGCACAGCAAGGGGTACTGGAGTGCCAACTCTAGTTACAAAAGGCTTCATGCTCTTAAGGATCGTACCCTTTTTTTCAACTTTCGCCTAAAATGACATACCCAAATATAACTGCCTGTATCTCAGGACCTGAAGCAAGGATATGCACATTCTTGATACCTATGAAAGGAAACAACACTTTGAAGTATGTGAAATTAATGTAGGACAATATAACACATTAGATCTGGTAAAAGATTATACAAAAAAAAACATGCTTTGTCCAGAAAGGCCATAATGTATTAT
The DNA here is from genome assembly GCF_901001165.1 of Salmo trutta. NCBI lineage: Eukaryota > Metazoa > Chordata > Actinopteri > Salmoniformes > Salmonidae > Salmo > Salmo trutta. Next base: position 46,621,593 of record NC_042969.1, read on the forward strand.
TGCAGTTTAGGCGCAATTTTGATTTTGGCCACAGTGTGTGCAAAGTTTCAGATTGATCCAGTGAAGCATGGCAATACTGGACAATATTTTGTATCAATTCTACCCAAATGTGCCGAATTGGTCAATTGATATATTTTCAAATACATAAATATAGAGAACATACAAAATTGGTATGGTAATACAAATTTTAAGTTTACACACTCCCAGGAATGTTATACATGATGGATCATTAGCTTATACACCAACTTTCACACATCTAGATGCCGGGGTGGGTGTGGAGCCAGAGACAGCAGGGGTTCAAACTGTAGAACCCAGTTCCTACATTTGAATATAAAAATGGATTTTATCAAACAAAACTATGCTACATTTTATCTCTTGGACCATCAGGATGTAAGTACACTACTATTGTAGCTGGAAACGGCTGATTTTTAATGGAATTATCAGCAACCATCACTCGTGTTCCAATGGCACATTGTGTTAGCTAATCCAAGTTTATAATTTTAAAAGGCTACTTGTTCATTAGAAAACCCTTTTGCAATGATGTTAGCACAGCTGAAAGCTGTTGTGCTGATTTAAAGAAGTAATAAAATTGACCTTTAGACTAGTTGAGTATCTGGAGCATCAGCCGGTTTGATTACAGGCTCAAAATGGCTAGGAACAAAGAACTTCTGAAACTCATCAGTCTATTCTTGTTCTGAGAAATTAAGGCTATTCCATGCAAGAAATTGCCAAGAAACTGAAGATCTCATACAACGCTGTGTACTACTCCCTTCACAGAACAGCGCAAACTAGCTCTAACCAGAATAGAAAGAGGATTGGGAGGCCACGGTGCACAACTGAGCAAGAGGACAAGTACATGAGTGTCTAGTTTGAGAAACAGATGCCTCACAAGTCCTCAACTGGCAGCTTCATTAAATAGTACCCACAAAACACCATTCTCAACGTCAATACTGAAGGGGCGACTCCGGGATGCTGGCCTTCTAGGCAGAGTTGCAAAGAAAAAGCCATATGTTAGACTGGCCAATGAAAAGAAAAAATTAAGATGGGCAAAAGAACATAGACACTGGACAGAGGAACTCTGCCTAGAAGGCAGCATCCCGGAATCGCCTCTTCACTCTTGACTTTGAGACTGTCATGTTAATCACATTAGCGCATGTTAGCTCAACCGTCCCGATATAGGGACACCCATCCTGTAGAGGTTAACAGCTACTACCCCCAAGCCATAAGACTGCTGAACAGCTAATGAAATGGCTACCCGGACTATTTGCATTGCCCCCCCCCCCCCCCCCCCCCCCCCTTTACGCTGCTTGCTACTCGCTGTTTATTATCTATGCATAGTTACTTTACCCTTACCTACATGTACAAATTGCCTCGACTAGCCTGTACCAACGCACATTGACTCGAATCCGGACCCCCTGTATATACAGTTGAAGTCGGAGGTTTACATACACCTACATTTAAACTCAGTTTTTCACAATTCCTGACATTTAACTCTAGTAAAAATTCCCTGTTTTAGGTCAGATAGGATCACCACTTTATTTTTAGAATGTGAAATGCCAGAATAATATTTGATTTATTTCAGCTTTTATTTCTTTCATCACATTCCCAGTGGGTCAGAAGTTTACATACACTCAATTAGTATTTGGTAGCATTGCCTTTAAATTGTTTAACTTGGGTCAAACGTTTCGGGTAGCCTTCCACAAGCTTCCCACAATAAGTTGGGTGAATTTTGGCCCATTCCTCCTGACAGAGCTGGTGTAACTGAGTCAGGTTTGTAGGCCTCCTTGCTCGCACACGCTTTTTCAGGTCTGCCTACAAATTGTCTATAGGATTGAGGTCAGGGCCAATATCCTGACTTTGTTGTCCTTAAGCCATTTTGCCACAACTTTGGAAGCATGCTTGGGGTCATTGTCAATTTGGAAGACCCATTTGCGACCAAGCTTCCTGACTGATGTCTAGAGATGTTGCTTCAATATATCCACAGAATTTTCTGTCCTCATGATGCCATCTATTTTGTGAAGTGCACAAGTCCCTCCTGCAGCAAAGCACCCCCACTACATGATGCTGCCACCCCCGTGCTTCACGGTTGGAATGGTGTTCTTCGGCTTGCAAACGTCCCCCTTTTTCCTCCAAACATAACGATGGTCATTATGGCCAAACAGTTCTATTTGTGTTTCATCAGACCAGAGGACATTTCTCCAAAAAGTACAATCTTTGTCCCCATGTGCAGTTGCAAACCGTAGTCTGGCTTTTTTATGGCGGTTTTGGAGCGGTGGCTTCTTCCTTGCTGAGTGGCCTTTCAGCTTATGTGGATATAGGACTTGTTTTACTGTGGATATAGATACTTTTTGTACCTGTTTCCTCCAGCATCTTCACAAGGTCCTTTGTTGTTCTGGGATTGATTTGCACTTTTCGCACCAAAGTACGTTCATCTCTAGGAGACAGAACGCATCTCCTTCCTGAGCGATATGACGGCTCCGTGGGCCCATGGTTTTTATACTTGCATACTATTGTTTGTACAGATGAACGTGGTACCTTCAGGCGTTTTGGAAATTACTCTCAAGGATGAACCAGACTTGTGGATGTCTATTAGCTTGTCCTGCGTTGCATATAATCGATGCGGTGCATGTTAATTTATCATCGAATCACACCCTACTTCGCCAAATGGGTGATAATTTAACAAGTGCATTCGTGAAAAAAGCACTGTCGTTGCACCAATGTGTACCTAACCATAAACATCAATGCCTTATTTAAAATCAATACACAAGTATATATTTTTAAACCTGCATATTTAGTTAATATTGACTGCTAACATGAATTTCTTTTAACTAGGGTAATTGTCACTTCTCTTGCGTTCTGTGCAAGCAGTCAGGGTATATGCAGCAGTTTGGGCTGTCTGGCTCGTTGCGAACTGTGTGAATACCATTTCTTCCTAACAAAGACCGTCATTAATTTGCTAGAATTGTACATAATTATGACAACACTGAAGGTTGTGAAATGTAACAGCAATATTTAGACTTAGGGATGCCACCCGTTAGATAAAATACGGAACGGTTCCGTATTTCACTGAAAGAATAAATGTTTTGTTTTCGAAATTATATTTTCCAGATTTGACCATATTAATGACCAAAGGCTCGTATTTCTGTGTGTTATTATAATTAAGTCTATGATTTGATATTTGATAGAGCAGTCTGACTGAGCGGTTGTAGGCAGCAGCAGGCTCGTAAGCATTCATTCAAACAGCACTTTCCTGCATTTGCCAGCAGCTCTTCGCTGTGCTTCAAGCATTGCGCTGTTTATGACTACAAGCCTATCAACTCCAAAGATTAGGCTGGCAATACTATAGTGCCTATAAGAACATCCAATAGTCAAAGTTATATGAAATACAAATGGTATAGAGAGAAATAGTCCTATAATAACTACAACCTAAAATTTCTTACCTGGGAATATTGAAGACTCATGTTAAAAGGAACCACCAGCTTTTATATGTTCTCATGTTCTGAGCAAGGAACTTAAACGTTAGCTTTTTTACATGACAAATATTGTACTTTTACTTTCTTCTCCAACACTTTGTTTTTGCATTATTTAAACTAAATTGAGCATGTTTATTTATTTGAGACTAAATTGATTTTATTGATGTATTATATTAAGTTAAAATAAGTGTTCATTCAGTATTGTTGTAATTGTCATTATTACATATTTTTTTTTATATCAGCCAATTAATCAGTATCGGCTTTTTTTGGTCCTCCAATTATCGGTATCGGCTTTGAAAAATCATAACCGATCGACCTCTAGTTTATACTTGCGTACTATTGTTTGTACAGATGAACGTGGTACCTTCAGGCATTTGGAAATTACTCCCAAGGATGAACCAGACTTGTGGAGGTCTACAATGGTTTTTCTGAGGTCATGGCTGATTTCTTTTGATTTCCCCATGATGTCAAGCAAAGAGGCGCTGAGTTTGAAGGTCGGCCTTTAAATACATTCACAGGTACACCTCCAATTGACTCAAATTATGTCAGAAGCTTCTAAAGCCATGATGTCATTTTCTGGAATTTTCCAAGCTGTTTAAAGGCACAGGTCAACTTAGTGTATGTAAACTTCTGACCCACTGGAATTGTGATATAGTGAAGTAATCTGTCTGTAAACAATTGTTGGAAAAATGACTTGTCATGCACAAAGTAGATGTCCTAACCGACTTGCCAAAACTATAGTTTGTTAACAATAAATTTGTGGAGTGGTTGAAAAACGAGTTTTAATGACTCCAACCTGAGTGTATGTACACTTCTGACTTCAACTGTAGCATCGTTATTGTTATTTGGTACTTTTAAACTTTTTAGTTTATTTAGTAAATATTTTTCACTAAGGTCTACACCTGTTGTTGTATTCGGGCATGTGACAAAAAAAATCTTTTGAATTGATGATGGTGTATAATGGAAAAGGGAGACTATTCAGATATATGTTTGTCCTACAAGAGGGAATCTTAGCACTTCTCACACATCACATAGGCCTAAACCAAACAGAAAAGACAGCAGGAAACAAACAATAGGAACAGTCAGAACGATAACTTTCCTACCATCCCATGCCTGCGCATATGGGGAGTTCTTCATAATAGTGATAGACCCTGGGATGAAAATCATCCCAAAGCGTGGAGTGCGCCGCCATTTGTCTAATTTCTATGACCTGATGGGAGATCAAAGCAGTGGTGGAGTGGGTGCTCTGGGCTTGTAATCGTGGCGATCTTTGCGCTGTATAGCGCGTTTGTTCAGTAGGTGAGGGGGATCCAATCAGTTTAGATTCCGTTAAAAAAATTAAATAGTAGGTCTATAGGCTACTCCAGCCTACACACTGCGAAACTTGAAAGAACGTATTGTTCTCAGTCAAGCGAATCGATACAATGTATCACTTGTGCAACAGTGGGCTTTGAAAAGGAAACAACGAGATGTACAACATTGCTTCCAAACGGCACAGATGTCAGATTTTTCTTCTTCTCTATATTAATAGTAATTACAAGTTGCACATCAAATTATTTAGGGTTATATGATTGTCTGCTCTGCCATTCTTCCCCATCACACTAGGGCTGCCAAGAATATAGGTTTGCTATAAGATGTAAACGGGAAGATAATGGACCAAAATTATAAAATGGCTCCTGACTACCAAGAGATGTATATAGTGAGAAGAGCCCTTCTGAAAATACATTTTAAATCGTGTTTGAATTCAACAAAAAAATCCAGTGCGGCTTTACTTCCTGGCTATTATGACTCTTCCCTGTATGTTCCTAGCTGCCATGGTGACTACGTTTGATTTAAGGATGAGGGGTATCTGGCTGCTAGATCATTTACTACTGAACAGATTATGGTACAAAGGTATAGTTTTAATGTGTGCTAAAACAATGGCTTATTGATTTTGTTTTTCCATTATGTGTTTTTGGAATTGCCTTTATAATTGTCTGCCACTCTTATTTTCTAGATCTGATTGCAGTAAGATGACATCATCAAGCAGTAAGTATACCATTTATATTTCTTTCGCACATGCATGTTGTTGGTGTCTCTTCTGATAAAGACAATATTCTGTTCAAACTGACTGTCTTATTCTGTAATGTCAGTGGAAGGATTTTTCTTCAGTTTCATACCTCCCTAACCCTGTTCCTCTGTGGCTATATTGTCAGGTGAGCTACTGGCCAGTCGGGTCCAGGAGCCCCTGATGATGAGCATGCATCTGCTGGCCAACCCCGGGGACTCGCTCCTGCTGCAGCACACCCTGGACCGCCTCCTCCGCTGGGTATGCCCCAGCCTGCGCCTCTTCCATGTCTCCGAACGGGCCTGCCCCCTCCGCGACTACGCCCGCTCCCGCTTGTGCCCCGTGGCTGGGTACCCCTCCCTGGCTGTGACCGTCTTCCTCCATGAGGCCTACGGCGAGGAGCGCATCCTTCGGGTGCTGGACTTCCTACAGCGCCCCCCCTGGCAGTACCACCACACGGAGAGCTGCGGTGGGAGGACTGGGGGCGTCCACATTACCTCCTCCACCTCCCCGGCCAATGCCCTGCTCCGGCCCTACCTCCTGCCCAGCCGAGACTTCTACAGCCTGGGCACGGGGATGCCTGTGTGGGGGGTGCGCCCGGTGCACTGCGGCGGGGAGATGCTGCGGGTGACGCTCTACAGCAGCTACGATAACTTTGACGACGCGGTGCGGCTTTATGAGACGGTGCTGCAGAGGCAGGTGGAGGAGCAGAAGACTGGGTTCTGTTGGTTTACGCTCTACACAGAACCAGGGCTGTGTCTGCAGCTGGCTCTCAAACAGCTCTCCCCAGGGGTCAGGGTGGAGGCCTGCAACTCCGCTGTGCTGCAGTTCAGGGTGGAGGAGATGGGTCAGCTCGTGCCCCTGCTGCCCAATCCGTGCACGCCCATCAGCGCTATACGCTGGCAGACCGAAGACCTGGACGGGAACAAGATACTCTTCCAGGTATTTTAATTGACATGACACTATTTCCTATATTGCACTACAGTACTTGTATTCAGACTCCTGTGTGGATCTGTGGTCAGAGATAGTGCCAGTAATATATAGATGGAAATAAGCTACTGTGTATTTTATGATTTGCCTTTTGTCTTACCTTCGCCACACTGCGTCTTCTTGCTGCATTTCTTTCCCTACATTTAAATGATGAGAAGTGCGAAGCCCAGTTGCTTCTCGAGATGGAAATATGTTTGGGTTTAGAGTTGTGGTAAATGTTTAGCTGCTATGTGAAACCTCTGTGGTTTCTGCCTCCAGAGGAGCTATTGGAAGCAATCCTCTATGGCTGTGAACACCAGAGGCTGGTGGGAGGAGCTATGAGGACGGGCTGCAATGGTATCAAACAAATGGAAACAATGTGTTTGACTCTGTTTCATTGATACAATTCCAGCCATTACAATGAGCCCCTCCTATATTTCCCCCCACCAGCCTCCTCTGGAAAACATGTAACGCTGGATGAAGTTACTCTGATTATCTATTAGCTACAGTGAGACTACTGGTCTGCATTCAGGCTGATTGTCTTGTAAAACCATCAGGATAAAAAGTAGGCCAGTAGCAAAATAATGTAAACGCAGTCTGTGTGTGCAGCACAGAGATGCAGCGAGCTCCAAAAGTATTGGGACAGTGACACATTTTTGTTGTTGTTTTGGCTCTGTTCTCCAGCACTTTGGATTTGAAATGATACAATGACCAGGATATTTTCATCCGTATCAGATAAACCGTTTAGAAATGACAGAACTTTTTGAACATGGTTCCCCCATTTTAGGAGACTTATGTGTATTAAATTAGTCAAGTGTAGTATTTGGTCCCATATTCATAGTACGCAATGATTACATCAAGATTGTGACTCCAAATTTGTTGGATGCATTTGCTCTTGGTTTTTGTTGGGTTTCAGATTATTTTGTGGCCAATAGAGAACTTTACAAAAATAATTAACAAAGGAAGTTGCAAGAGGAACATAAACTGGGGATAAACCAAATAAAAGGTTGCGCTCAAACAACCCAGGCCTCTATATCACCTGTCCCCTCCCTGGCCTAGGCATAAATGACAAGGCTTAAATACCCTACCTTGGAACCCTCAATATGGACCATAGCATTATTAACCAATCATCAATTAGCAGGTTCAAATACAGGCATGAAATCACAAACTGATTCAGGCAATAATCAATATTAATAATCAAAACAAACAGCAAATGCATCCAACAAGTTTGTGGCGTCACAAGCTTGATGTAATCATTGTGTGCTATGAATATGGGACCAAATACTAAACTTTTGACTACTTTAATACGTAAGTGAATTTGTCCCAATACATTTGGTTCCCTAAAATGGGGGGATGATGTACAAAAAGTGCTATACTTTCAAAAAGGTTCACCCGATATGGATGAAAATACCCTAAGATTAAAGCTGACAGTCTGCACTTTAACCTCATAGGTATTGTATCATTTCAAATCCAAAGTTCTGCAGTACAGAGCCTAAACAACAAAACATGTCACAGTCCCAATACTTTTGGAGCTCACTGTATACCACTGCACTGGTTTCCCCTACTCTATAAATGCACCCACTCCCACACAGAATGATGGCCTTCAGGCGTTCTCGGGTTTTATATAGTATCAAACACTCTCATTTACCTTTCCTTCACCAAATGTTGGCCAATAAATGGAAAACACTCCAAGCCAACGCTGTGTTCAGGAAGGCAAAGCATAAAATGGTTAACATTGAAACATACTTTCCCCGTTGCAACCACTGCATAAATGCATATTAACTTTGAGAGGCATGAATCGTCCGAATGGGCTGGATACAAGCTAAGATTTTGGTTGTCAATCTTAAAGCTGCAATATGTACTTTTTTTGTCCGACCCGACCAAAATGGGAGTTAAAAATCTGTAATTCCCATTGAAAGCAAATCTAAGAAGCGGTAGATCTGTTCTATATGCGCTATTTCTATTCTTCCCACACTTACATTTTGTTTTTGCGTCTTTTACTTTCAGTTTTGTACGCCAGCTAAAAATACAATATTTTTGGTTATGGAAAATATATTTCACAGCGGTATAGATAGTACAATGATTCTCTGTGCTTGTTTTGTCACAGAAACTGAAATTAGGCAAACTATTAGACTTTTAGCAACCAGGAAATGGCGGGGCGATTTCTGCATAATGCATCTTTTAATTGGAACTTAGGTTTGTTTTTCCTGTCTCTGTGGGCTCCATAATTGTTGAACCATCCATTCCTTTCACCTCAAGTCTTCCAGAGAAAGTTAAAACTGTCAATCTCTGTCCCCCAGGTGAAAGCCCCAGAGCAGCCTCAGCGACCCCTGACCTGTGCCTTCCCTCTGACCTGCCCCAGCGTCTCGCCCAGAGGGCTATTAAGGAGCGTCGTGTCCTCCCCGCCAGCAGCCCACGCCCTGCAGCCCTGCGGCCAGATGACCCCAGTGACCCGTCCAGGGAACAGGCCGCGCACCGACCCAGGCCTGGATAGGCCTGTTTTACCCGGGGGTCTGCGGTGTGGGGGAGGGGGGGAGAGCATGGGCTCAGACAGCTGCTACAGCACCCCTCCAGGCAGCTCCTGCTACTCATCTCAGCGCAGCAGTCCCGCCACGCTATCCGTTAACCAACCCCACGAATCCTCCCCTCTCTCATGCTCCGCCTCCCCGGCGCGGCCCTCCCTGTCCATCTCCCATCTACTGCTGGAGGAGGAGGAAGAGCCGGAGACCAACGTAGACACGGGCGTCCCCGTGACAACGACCCCGCGCTCGGACACAGACTTCACCATGGCGACCAGCTCGAGGGACACAGGCGTCTCGGTGACGCAGCGTTCCGAGAGACCAGCCGCTGTGGGGGCCTCTGCCCTGGAGAGCCTGGCAAGGGAGCTGAGTGCCTGTCTACCGGAAGCTCTCACACCTCCACCCCACCACAGGACTTGGGTTGTGAGCAGCTCAACCAAAGCTGCCAGTCCTGGGTGCAAGGCAGGGTCACAAGCCTGGGATAGCAGTGTTATCAGCTGGGCATCGCCGGGTCAGAGCCACTCCAAAGGGCCTGTGGGGCCACAGACTCCTGCTAAGCCAGCAGCAAAGGCTCTGTCACCCACACACGGCACAGACCCAATAGATGAGTTCTTCATCTGACTCCTTTGTGCAGTGTAGCGGGCAGGCAGTTGTAGGACATTTTGTCACTATCTAACATAATGTAACTTGATGTTCCCTCCAGAGAGAGACTGGGAAGCTCATTGAAACCATGGAGACACAAAGGACCTAAGTTCCTGGTGCTCAGACCGTCATGCCAGTCTAGGTTTGCGTCCAAAATGTCAACCTATCCTATGTAGTGCTGGTGGGCTCTAGTCAAAAGTAGTGCGCAATAGGGAATAGAGTGCCCTTTTGGACGCAAACTAGCTAGGCTAGGACGGGTAAAGCCTATAGTAAATGAAACAATGTTACGCCCAGGGATTTCAGATATACAATAATTGTGTAACTAACTAGGCTACTATGCATTTTATTACCAGTGGAAGTAGAAATGGATACAAATATGTGCCGCGAGTGAGTAGATACATTTGTGTGGTTGGTTAGTTCATGTGGTTGGTTAGTTCATGTGGTTGGTTAGTTCATGTGGTTGTCTGTGCACTGTGAAAGCTGTGTGATATCGGAGTGGTAGCGTATCTGAGTGAACTAAATCCTTACCCCAAGAACGCACTGTCTATTAGGTCTGACTCCTGGGTCAGAGGTTACTATTGTACAGTATCATTATCCTATTTTTCTAGAATTTACACATTGTATTTCAACAATGACTGTTGTATCTTCTAATACTATACTAAACCATTGGTTGTATTGAGTAGACCTTGCCAAACCACTGTGTTGAAAGGACACATTTTGATAAGACATTAAATGCTGATAATTCATTTATTTTCGGGAAACTTTTTTGTAAAGCTGTTTGTTTCAAGGACTGTGGTTTGGCTGCATATTTTTGTAATCTGTGTTTTCAAAGATGGATTGAAGACTAGAATACAACGAAAGACTAGAGAACTAAGAGATACTGCTTGTCTGAGATGGTACTCTGTTAATAATGTATAAAGTGTTGGCTGACATTACCATGGGGCCTTGCAAGGCTGTCTATAACCTAGGGCTAGACGATGCTTACCAAACTGGTCGTCTAGAGGCGATTTTCTTAGACCAATTAGCCTAAACTTCGACTAAAAAGCGCTTTCAATGGCGAATCTCCATTGAGAGTGCCTTTTAGTCCAGGACTATGCGTAATCTGTGTCTGGGGAAACCATCCATAATAATTTTATGAATTGAGACGTGAGTTGTGAAATAGGATGGTTGTTGTTTAATCATGTTTCTAAAAACAATTATGAACCAGCATTATGCATCACTAAATTATTATTCACTATTCTGACAATATACTGTCATTTGTTTCAGATTGTTTCTAAGACATTATGATGATGAATGTAACTTCAATACCTTTTGTACTGATGCATTGGGTATCATCTATTGAGCCCTGTTTATACCTGGTGCTAACATCTGTACGGATCTTGTCCACATTCTGATTGTGCCCACATTTTTAGACAGGTGTAGACTATTAAAATAACTGATTGTGATCAGATCTTCCTGACCACCTTTTGGAGGTAGTCGGGGACAAATTGATTGGTTGGATAAAAGCACAGTGGGCAGAGTTTGGTAATGAGGATGTTAGTGCTGGTCCGGGTGGGCGGTGTTTGCAGTGGGTGAAAGGTGACTGCATCTGTTTTGAAACCGGGCTGTCCCACCAGTCATGATGGGCCGGGTGCCCCATTCAAAGCCGAAGTTGAAGTTGGCTCAGAACAAAGTGATGTAGGCCTATGTCAAGCACGTGGAGTAATGACTTAGGGCTGGATTCAATCTGTATCGCAGAAGTATTGCGGAATATCCAGGTTATAGCTCAATTTAAAGGTGATATTCCTGCGTTCGCGGTAAATGCTGCATCTTTTCGGCTCAATCGGAACTTGCCTTTACATTTTAACGCTGATCTTCCGCGATACAGATTTAATCCACCCCTTTGGAGTTTTTACATGCGTAAGTGTTGTTCGCTCTTGTTAAATCCCAATGCAACTTTATAATCTACTGATATAGGAAATTACTAACTCACTGACCTTTTTTCCAAAAATAAAGCGTTATGATGCCCTCCCCCTTACTGGCACAGGTCACAGGTTCTAATCTTGCCGATGCCCTTTCTCAAAAAAGTGAATTACACATTCAGTTGGCTTTGTTGAATATCTTAAATGTGCAATACCAAAGCATAAACATTCTTAAGAAATCTTTAAGAAGACACAGCTTAAACGTACAGTGCATTCGGAAAGTGTTCAGACCCCTTGACTTTTTCCACATTTTGTTACGTTATTATTCTAAAATGGATTAAATTGTTTTCCCTCATCAATCTACACACAATACCCCCATAATGACGAAGCCTTCCAGAAGGACAACCATCTCTGCAGCACTCTACCAATCAGGCCTTTATGATAGAGTGGCCAGATGGAAGCCACTCCTCAGTAAAAGGCACATGACAGTTTGCCAAAAGGCACCTAAAGGACTGATTAAACCAAGATTGAGCTCTGGCCTGAATGCCAAGTGTCACGTCTGGAGAAAACCTGGCACCATCCCTACGGTGAAGCATGGGGATGTTTTTCAGCGGCAGTGACTGGGAGACTAGTCAGGATCAAGGGAAAGATGAACGGAGCAAGTTACAGAGAGATCATTGATGATGAAAATCTGCTCCAGAGTGCTCAGGACCTCAAACATGGGGTTCACCTTCCAACAGAACAATGACCTTAAGCACACAGCCAAGACAACGCAGGAGTGGCTTCAGGACAAGTCTTTGAATGTCCTTGAGTGGCCCAGCCAGAGCCCGGACTTGAACCTGATCTAACGTCTCTGGAGAGACCTGAAAATAGCTGTGCAGCGACGCTCCCCATCCAACCTGACTGAGCTTTAGAGGATCTGCAGAGAAGAATGGGAGGAACTCCCCAAATACAGGTGTGCCAAGCTTGTAGCCTCATAACGAAGAAGATTTGAGGCTGCCAAAGGTGCTTCAGCAAAGTAATGAGTAAAAGGTCTGAATACTTAGGTAAATGTGATATTTCAGTTTTTATAAATTTGTAAGCATTTCTTTACCTATTTTTGCTCTGTCATTATGGGGTATTGTGTGTAGATTGATGAGGAAAAAAACTATTTCAAGATAAGGCTAAAACGTAGCAAAATGTGAAAAAAGTCAAGGGGTCTGAATACTTTCCGAATGCACCGTATATGATATTCAAAATAATTTTCCATGGAGTTGTTGATTTACCACTGCAGGTATTTGTCACTTGAGCCCGGGATTCAATCAGAGGCACGTTGTAGAGCGTTTGTCTGTAAAGATAATTTCCTATTGAGCCAATATCTGCAGCATTTACCATGAATGCGATCTTCACGAATGTTGGAACATTGCCTTTAAAATATGAATTGTCGACAGTGGTCTTCAACGTGCCTGGCCCGGCCCAGGTGTAACGAGCTCAACAATGTTCATGACTAGTGTCCGTTTTATTGTGTCATGAGACTTACCAAAGGAAGTCCAGTTCAATGGCACTGATGACAGTGAGTTTTAGGCCAATGACCCCGGCTGGCTCCAGCCACGTCTTCCATATTTAGATTGCACAGACATTATGGCCTTTTATATGTTTTGGTAGCCTGGGTACCAGTCTGTTTCGCCATCATTCCACTCCTTGTCATTCAAAACTGTTTGGCATATGATATGGAGTACAAGGACTGGAATATTAGCAGAAACAGATTTGTACCCAAGCAAATGTTTCAGCCTTTTGGCTCATCAACTTTGATGTGAGGGCTGTAGCTCTCACTGTTTGTCACAGGATGTTGTTGTCCGGGTGAGTCCTGTTCCTGCAGCCTATCCATTCCAGGTCCTGAGCTCACTGGCCCTCTCTGGTCATGCGCACCTTCACCGGGTCAAACCTCTTGTACTGCTGCTCCCTGAAGAGATAGAGGTGCAGGTTGAGCATGGAGTAGCGGGAGCCCTTAAAGAGGACCATTTGTCCCAGGGGGACATAGTAGAAGGCAGAGTCTGGGTGGTGGGGGAGGCCGGCCTGGCTGCTCCTCCTGGGGAAGCCAGGGTCCAGGGCACGGCCCGAGTAACACCGTACGCTTACCTCGAGAGGGAGGGGTAGGGAGCGAGACATTTCTGCACAATCAACAACACTACTTACTCACTGAGGTACTTTAGCCTGTTTGTGCTTTTAGCAAGGTCCTCTGCTGTGTTTAATTCATTGTCATGCAGCCATAGTCAGGGGAGTTGGCTAAAGCACATTGATCATGTGAAGTGGCCTGGTCCCAGATCTTTCACTGACTAAAGTGAATTTAAGGAGATTACTTTACCTTTGAAGAAGTATCACTTGCTGTCCAGCGGGGAGAAGGCCTCTGCCTCGATGGCCAGTGGGAGGTGAGGCCAGCGCTGCTGGAGAAGGAGAGGCACGCTCACATTCCCCTGAGCCACCATCCAGTACGCACTGCCCCGGGACATCAACACTGTGTGGTTCTGGTCTATACACACGAAGAAAGACTAGATAAGAATACATGACAATGTTACATTTAAGCAATAAGGCACGAGGGGGTGTGGTATATGGCCAGTATACCACGGCTAAGGGCTGTTCTTAAGCACGACGCAAAGCGGAGTGCCTGGATACAGCCCTTAGCCGTGGTATATTGGCCATCTACCAAAACCCCCCGTGGTGCCTTATTGCTATTATAAACTGGTTACCAATGTAATTAGAGCAGTAAAAATAAATATTTTGTCATATGCACGGGGTACGGTCTGATATACCACGGGTGTCAGCCAATCAGAATTCAGGGCTCAAACCACCCAGATTATAATATCCAAATGAATAACTTATTCATGTTTGGCGGGATTTCAAATGATTGTGAGTACAATCGTGCCCTATCCATAGTGATGGCATCAAAGACCCCCTGGCAGTAGAGGGTCTGGGTCATTTCAGGATGTCCCTCGGGCACCTCAGCCAGCTCCCACTCCTGCAGAGCTGAGCTGAATGCCTGGCCTGATAACCTCACAGGCCGACCTCCCCAGAGGCTTTCCTGGGGAGAACAGAGATAGAGAGACCATCAGTAACCTGGTCAGTAGACAACTATTCTGACCAACGGAGGGGTTGGAATGACAACAGTAGACAGAAGGAGGGGCTGGGTGGGGACATTTTGGCTGGTTGGGGGAATGGGAGGTTGGTGGTTGAGGCCCACTTCTTTTTTAGTTTTTTCCTGTACATACTGAATTTATTATTACTTAAACTCTGTAATATGACCAATAATTTGTAGTTATGTACCTTTTTTTTAAAGTTTTACTTTATTCTTCTGAGTGGCAGCCCACGGGTACAAAAATAATATATATGTGTGACATAATGAATGGAAAATGTGATATGAAATAACTTTAAATATTGTCCATGTTATCCCCCAACCCCCAAAAAAGTGTTTGCTGAAGCGCATACAGATCCGGGATAGTCAGGATAAGAGAATGAGGCCATATGGAATGGGAGAGAAGATCGGACACAGACATAAGTAATGGGGTGATAAGCGATAGGCACTATGATGTTGATGTATGAGCGTTCCATTGCATCCTCCAAGAGAATGTTTTGTCGGTCATCTAAACTAAAGTCTTACTTGTGTTACTTTCACAATCTAAACTCAGCAAAAAAAGAAACGTCCCTTTTTCAGGACCCTGTCTTTCAAAGATAATTCGTAAAAATCCAAATAACTTCACAGATCTTCATTGTAAAGGGTTTAAACACTGTTTCCCATGCTGGTTCAATGAACCATAAACAATTAATGAACATGCACCTGTGGAGTGGTCGTTAAGACACTAACAGCTTACAGACGGTAGGCAATTAAGGTCACAGTTAATAAAATGTAGGACGCTAAAGAGGCCTTTCTACTGACTCTGAAAAACACCAAAAGAAAGATGCTCAGGGTCCCTGCTTATCTGCGTGAACATGCCTTAGGCATGCTGCAAGGAGGAATGAGGACTGCAGATGTGGCCAGGGCAATAAATTGCAATGTCCGTACAGTGAGATGCCTAAGACAGCGCTACAGGGAGACAGGACGGACAGCTGATCGTCCTCACAGTGGCAGACCACGTGTAACAACACCTGCACAGGATCAGTACATCCGAACATCACACCTGCGGGACAGGTACAGGATGGCAACAACAACTTCCCAAGTTACACCAGGAATGCGCAATCACTCCATCAGTGCTCAGACTGTCCGGAATAGGCTGAAAGAGGCTGGACTGAGGGCTTGTAGGAAGTTGTAAGGCAGACATCACCGGCAACAACGTCGCCTATGGGCACAAACCCACCGTCGCTGGACCAGACAGGACTGGCAAAAAGTGCTCTTCACTGACGAGTTGCGGTTTTGTCTCACCAGGGGTGATGGTCAGATTTGCGTTTATTATCGAAGGAATGAATATTACACTGAGGGCTGTACTCTGGAGCGGGATCGATTTGGAGTTGGAGGGTCCGTCATGGTCTGGGGCGGTGTGTCACAGCATCATCGGACTGAGCTTGTTGTCATTGCAGGCAATCTCAACACTGTGTGTTACAGGGAAGACATCCTCCTCCCTCATGTGGTACACTTCCTGCAGGCTCATCCTGACATGACCCTCTAGCATGACAATGCCACCAGCCATACTGCTCGTTCTGTGCGTGATTTCCTGCAAGACAGGAATGTCAGTGTTCTGCCATGGCCAGCGAAGAGCCCGGATCTCAATCCCATTGAGCACATCTGGGTCCTGTTGGATCGGAGGGTGAGGGCTAGGGCCATTCCCCCCAGAAATGTCCAGGAACTTGCAGGTGCCTTGGTG
The DNA here is from genome assembly GCF_901001165.1 of Salmo trutta. Taxonomy (NCBI): domain Eukaryota; kingdom Metazoa; phylum Chordata; class Actinopteri; order Salmoniformes; family Salmonidae; genus Salmo; species Salmo trutta. The sequence goes on from NC_042969.1 coordinate 46,637,976, forward strand.
GAAGATTGGGGTAACATCTCACAGCAAGAACTGGCAAATCTGGTGCAGTCCATGAGGAGGAGATGCACTGCAGTACTTAAATGCAGCTGGTGGCCACACCAGATACTGACTGTTACTTTGTTCAGGGACATATTATTCCATTTCTGTTAGTCAAATGTCTGTGGAACTTGTTCTGTTTATGTCTCAGTTATTGAATCTTGTTGTAAATATTTGTGTGAACGTATGTTAAGTTTGCTGAAAATAAACACAGTTGACAGTGAGAGGATGTTTCTTTTTTTGCTGAGTTTATATCAGGTAAATGGCCACTGATTATAATGAACTACCTTGTGAATATAAATTAATGTTAGGCCAAATATTGGCTTACAGATTAATTTACTTCTCCTATGGGACAAATGTTGGTTCATACTTGATAGATGAAGTCTCCTATGTAATGTTTTCCCTTAAAAAATATGAAAAATCCAAACCAGTTGATGTGTACTGGACAAAGGGTTGCAAAGTTACTGGAATCTTCAGGAATTTTGGTAATTAACAGAAAATCTATGGAAATCTATCATAACTTTGGTAATGTACAGTGCCTTCGTAAAGGCCCCTTGACTTTTTCCAAATGTTGTTACGTTACAGCCTTACTCTAAAATGGATTAAATAAAAAATGTCCTCAGCAATCTACACACAATACCCCATAATCACAAAGCGAAAACAGGTTTTTAGACATTTTTGCAAATGTATTAAATATAAAAAACAGATACCTTATTTACATAAGTATTCAGACACTTTGCTACGAGACTCGAAATTGAGCTCTGGTGCATCATGTTTCCATTGATCATCCTTGATGTTTCTACAACTTCATTGGTGTCCACCTGTGGTCAATTAAATTGATTGGAAATTATTTGGAAAGGCACACAACAGTCTATAAAAGGTTCCACAGTTGTCAGTGCATGTCAGAACAAAAACCAAGCCCTGAGGTCGAAGGAATTGTCTGTAGAGCTCCGAGGCAGGATTGTGTCAAAGCAAAGATCTTGGCAAGGGTACCAAAAAATGTCTGCCGCATTGAAGGTCCCCAAGAACACAGAACCCAAGAACTCTTCCTAGAGCTGGCTGCCTGGCCAAACTGAGCAATTGGGGGAGAAGGGCCTTGGTCAGGGAGGTGACCAAGAACCCTATGGTCACTCTGACAGAGCTTTAGAGTTCCTTTGTGGAGATGGGAGAACCTTCCAGAAGGACAACCATCTCTGCAGCACTCTACCAATCAGACCTTTATGGTAGAGTGGCCAGACAGAAGCCACTCCTCAGTAAGAGCCACATGACAGCCCGCTTGGAGTTTGCCAAAAGGTACCTAAAGACTCTCAGACCATGAGAAACAAGATTCTCTGGTCTGATGAAACCAAGATTGTCTTGTCTCATCGCTGCAACTCCCATACGGACTCAGGAGAGGCGAAGGTCGAGAGCCGTGCGTCCTCCGAAACACAACACAGCCAAGCCGCACTGCTTCTTGACACAACACCCACTTAACTCAGAAGCCAGCCACACCAATGTGTCGGACGAAACACCTTACACCTAGCGACCGTGTCAGCGTGCATTGCGCCCGGCCCGCCACAGGAGTCGCTAGAGTGCGATGGGACAAGAACATCCCTGCCGGCCAAACCCTCCCCTAATCCGGACGATGCTGGGCAAATTGCGCACTGCCCCATGGGTCTCCCGGTCGCGGCCACCTGCGACAGAGCCTGGACTCAAACCAGGATCTCTAGTGGCACAGCTAGCACTGCGATGCAGTGCCTTAGACCACTGCACCCCTGTACAGAGAGATCCTTGATGAAAACCTGCTCCAGACCGCTCAGTACCTCAGACTGGGGCGAAGGTTCACCTTCCAACAGGACAACGACCCTAAGCACACAACCAAGACAGCGCAGGAGTGGCTTCGGTACAAGTCTCTGAATGTCCTTGAGTGGCCCAGCCAGAGCCTGGACTTGAACCTGATCTAACATCACTGGAGAGACCTGAAAATAGCTGTGAAGAAATGCTCCTCATCCAACCTGACAGAGTTTTATAAGATCTGCAGAGAAGAATCTGAGAAACTCCCCAAATACATGTGTGTCAAGCTTGTAGCGTCATACCCAAGAACTCGAGGCTGTAGTCACTGCCAAAGGGGCTTCAACAAAGTACTGAGTAAAGGGTCTGAATATTTATGTAAACGTGATATTTCAGTTTTTTTAAATATAAATTAGCAAACATTTCTAAACCTGTTTTTGCTTTGTCATTATGGGGTATTGTGTGTAGATTGATGTGGGGAAAAAAGGATTTAATAATTTGTAGAGTAAGGCTGTAACATAACAAAATGTAGAAAAAGTCAAGGGGTCTGAATACTTTCTGAAGGCACTGTATACTTGAATAACAAAACAAAAATGTATTCATATAAAGTATTAATTTGTTATGTGTCTATATTGTCTATGAGTTTCTAGTAGATAGACCATATGGTTCAAGAGAAAATTAGCCTAATTAATGAAAAAAAGCATCTAATTAGCAATGGTATTATTTTCAATTACCTCTGCAACTTGTCCAATTATTGACTTTTTTCACAACTGCCATTAGTTTGACACCAAAACATTGACAACAAATACATATTAACATAGTAAGATAAATAAGTGTGCAAAACATTTTTTAAATGATACAGTATTTCATGCTGAAACCCTCATATTAAACACCAATGGTATTCACTAAGTTGATGGTTGATATTTAGGATAATGTTTTACAGCTTTGCATTCTATTTTTTATTTTTTAATAATCTTATTGAATTGTTTCATATATTTTACATGTGATTAGACCAGAGAGGGCCCAAGATAATTACACACCTAAAGGGTTACATAAAATCTTTGAAAGATACCAAAATTCTGGCTGTTTACTGGTAAATGTTGAGAATGTCATTTTCTTTGAAAGGAATGAAGAAAGACACATGTGGGTACTGCAAAAGGATGTAAAACGAAACACAAAGCAGCATCCTATGATAAGGCTCTGGACATCACACACACATTTTGTTTGCAACAGGCTGAGCAAACATTTGTCTTCGCAGTGGATGATATCAGCATCACCAAGGAGAGGAGGAAAAGCTGACAAAAAATGGCACCTGGCAGGAAGAATATAACAGAGATTCTTTGGTGAGATCGATGCTACTGTGTCTAATCTAAACATACTGTATACTTGGGTCAGTCTCTACACAAATAATTCAAAACATATAACAAGTGCTAGATTACAGACTCGTTTAGCCAAGTCGACTGCAAAATCTCATTCACTGTGACATGACATTATCACTAAGATCAAGGTTCCATCCCAAATGGCTCCCTGAATAGTGCACTACTTTTGACCAGAGCCCTATGCGAGTCCCTATGGGCCCTGGTCAAAAGTAATGCACTACATAGGGAATAGGGTACCATTTGTGATGCACCCTAAGACAAAATAAGGTTTCTAAAGCAGTTTCCTAGGCCGTACACCCAGACCAGAATGGGTAGAAATATGTAGGAAGGTTGTTGGAGGTCAGATACCGTATAGTGGTGCTGTGAAGGTATTCAGGTCAGACAGACATCTGGTTTCCATCCTCACACAGTGCCAGCACACACGTATTCTGTCCGCAGGCCACTGCATACCTTAATATATTGTGTCTAATGTTTTCATCCCATTGTTCTGTATGAGGAACCCAATACCACAATTAGCAGTGATAATGCTTAGAGACTTGATATAATGGGGAGAATATCTGTATCAATATATGAAATATGCTAAATGTTTTGAACTAAAAATGTAATATAATAAACTGTATGTCTTTGAATCTCAATGAAAAACAATAGTACGGCCTCCCGAGTGGCGCAGTGTTCTAAGGCACTGCATCGCTGTCAGTGGAGGCTCCTCAGAGGAGGAAGGGGAGGACCATCCTCTGTGAAATTTCATAAAAATAGTAAAACACTAAAAAAGTTTTCATTTTTAGATAAAACTATACTAAATATATTCACGTCACCAAATAATTGATTGAAAAACACTATTTTGCAATGAATGTCTATAGTAACTTCAACAGCACTCAATGGGTCAGCACAATGGTGTGGCCTGAGGACAGCTCTGGATCCATTGACTTCAATAGAAAACCTAGGAGGTAATTATGACCACTTCCGGAGGACGTCTTCCAACCAATCAAAGCCTTTTTCAGTATGAACTGACATGTTGCCAATCCAATCATACGATTGGGATCAGAGAACGAACCTAGTGCGTTGTTTTGGGGTTGTGCTGCAGAGCATTATGAGCAGTGTTGCCAATTTAGCGACTTTGTCGCTATATTTAGCGAGTATTCAGACCCTCAAGTGACACATTTTTAAAAAAGCGACTAGCGACAAATCTAGCGACTTTTTCTGGTGTTATTGGAGACTCTGACATGAAAGCACGTATCGTTCTTAGTCTTCTCAACGAGCAGCGGGTGCTGCCATGGGCCCCACCCATAGGCCCACCCCCGTCCCAAAGCACTCACAGGCTGCCCAGTCCTCTCGCAGCAGTAGCTGCAGTCAGAGCAGGAGATGTCCACCCCTCCGCGTCCAGACTGCAAATGAATCGCGCGTGAGGGAAGCCGCCGCTGGCTGATCCCGCCCTGGTTTACGTATTTTTTAAAAATCTATTAACCTGAATTTGGGCCAGACTAGTTACCATAATTTTCTCACATTGCCGTTGAAAGTTTTTTTCTATTGTCTCTTTTTGGTGCATTTAGATTGTTAATGTAGATTGTATACAAAAAAAATGTAAAAAATGTTACGGTTAAAAATGTTCATGTTTTACTGTGACTTGTTGTAGGCTCCTAAGTGGACCATGAGGTTAAAAACAAAAACAAATTAAGAAAACTAAACAAAAAAATTTTAAAAAAAAAATTAAACTAAGTAACTCTGCCAGAGTGTCTCTTTTGGGTCACTTTTGCCGGTCTCAAGCCCGCATAAAGGAGGAGGGTTGGAATCGACAGAAGAAATTTAATTTGTAGTTCTAAACATATTTAGGGTGTTTTTTACTCACTTTTTTTCTCTCCTAGTGTCCATCACAATTACATTCGCATGGCTAATTATGCAGATTAGGTGATGAGTCATTTAGCGACTTTTAGGACAGCTAATAGCTACTTTCCTTACTGAGGAGTTGGCAACACTGTTATGAGGGGTTCTATGAGAAGCTTCATTGGATAGAGATTGAAACGTGATGGTTTAGCATGTTTTTGATTCAAATTAGTTGAATGTTTTTCATTCAAATTAGTTTCTTCAAATTACAGGAGACGGGGGAGGTTGATTATACATTGTTTTCTTGGTTTTATAACTAATATTTTTGTGGGGAGGGTTTGGCCCGCAGGGTTGTGTTTCGGAGGACGCACGGCTCTCGACCTTCGCCTTTCCCCGAGTCCCGTACGGGATTTGCAGCGATGGACAAGACTAACTACCAATTTGATACCACAAAATTGTGGAGAAAATGGGGTTAACATTTTTTTTTAATAAAAAATGTTAAAAGATATCCTCTCACAGATATGAAAGGGCTATATGTTTCGAAAACCTTTTCGCAAGCAATGATTATTTACGTTTGTAAACTTTAAAACACAGAGTCGGAATTGTAGTTCACATGGAGCCAGCAGTGGGCGAAGCTAACTGCTGGAAATCCTATGAAGAGAAGGGTTATCGAGAGCTAATGTAGGGGATCATTGAGGATTCAGTGGAGGTACAGCCATCAACTATCACTTTTATTATTCAAATTAGTTTCCTCACATTACAGGAGACGGAGGAGGTTGGTTATACATTGTTTCTTGGTTTTATAACTTTATGTTTGTGTCCAGATACGGCAATTTATTTCGCCGCCAACGCTACCGTTGAACCCCTTTCATTCTCTGGGGTACACGGAAAAAGTGCGAATTAAAACCGAGGTCGACTGCCTGAGATCAGTTTGATGAAGAAAGATGAAAAGGTGATGGCGTTCAATACCAATTGCTATCAAAAGTATAGCTGGTTAACAGGGAACCTTTAATCAATCCGTCTGTATTTTTGCTTTTTGGAAAGTCTGAGCCTTGGGCGAAAGAGGGGTACAGTGCCCAGAAGAACATTTGATCATTCAGCTAAACGACAAAACAAAAGCAGGGAGCGTAACGTTATAAGATTCAAGCTTCTGGGAAAAAGCCGCATCTATCATGACGAAGGTCTGCGTATTCAAAATGCGCAACACAATGAGAAAGTAAGAAGAAACAGGGATATTCTCAAGCGGTTTATCAACAGCACTGCGTTTTTGGGCATGCAAAAAGAGACCATTTTTGTCAGTCTACAGTCTGACCAACTGTAAGCTACTAATAAGAGCAGCTGCATACAGCCTACTATGCGCTGTCCATTTGGTCAGGGTAAACTAATTGGTAGCCTTGTGTATTTACAGTCCATTTGTGTGTCAGGAGAAAATGTGAATGTGATCAAATTTGGTTTATATTCAAAATTGGGCTGGCTAGACTGCCTATACGTTTTCAATCCAAAATGATTAACTGGAATTAATCAATCAACATAATAGTGATGACAGACGTAAGTAAAACATTTTTATGAGGCCTTTTTATACGGCCCAGTTGCATAGGCCTGCATGATACAAACATGCATAAAGCAAGCTCAGCCCTTTGAGTTCTATTGTCTATCAATTGTTGTCTCTGGGTAGAGGAAATCCCCCACCTACTCTCCTCTAAATATAATTCATATGAACAAGTATAAGGTTGCCCCCCCCCATGTGACCTGATTAGGGACCTAAAGGTCCAGAGTTTTCCTGGTTAGGTTAACAGATAAGGAAAAACTCCAGGCCCCAGTGGGTAAAAATTTCCCCCCAACTCTGGTTGCCACCAGCCTGTTAGCCGTTGTCAGTTATCATCAGGTATGTGGATGATCAGGGCTTATTCAGGAACGTTTCTTGGGCGAGATGCGCAGTCTTTATTTAACTTCATGGACAAACTTGTTCAAACTTACATCGGCGCAGCTGTAATGGAATGTATCTGCTATTTGTATTTCCATCTAAGTCCCCTCCTGTTCCCTGATTTAAGAAGTGACCACTCCTCTCCACTACGATTGTCAACTCTCTCCTGACATGAACTGAAGCCACGTCTCATGTTCCCGCTCATCCACTGTTACATTTAATGTTTCCTCTCCAAGCACTGTGAGTACCCCTATCAATTTTCTCTCTCTCACATACACAAACACAATCAAATTATTACACATCAATAATTTGACTCCTTGCTTGGACTAACTCATTCTTCGCTCTTTTGTCTAACTGTGTAGTGTGTTGTGTTATTGTTTTTTGTCCTCACAGTCAAATTCTGTCCTGCACTGAAGTCAAGCCTCCACTGGTCTCTGCCCTTGAATGTCTGCATTGGACATCACTTGGCCTTCATGGAGCAGCCATGTACCACCACCCTCTCAATATATCATTAGTCAAATGCAGGCTATACCACGCCAGAGTTCTATCCAAATATAAAGATGGCAAGCTTAGTTCGGCAACTTTTGATCTCCTTACATGAGATTTTAACTACAGTCAGACATTATTATGAGGTACATATAATGTAACCTACCTTTGTGATGTCATATGGGAGAAAAATACAGTTTAACTTTCTTCAGCTGTTTAATTTTCCCATTGAGACCAAGGTGTCTTCTGCAAGGGAGCCCTGCATCTTATTATTAAACAACAAATTACACATAGAAAATACACCAGAAAATAAAAATACAGAGATTACAAAAAAGAAAAGAAAACACACATGAAAAACAATCACATTCCTCAGCAAAAAGGTCCTCAATCAGCACTCTGAACTGCCCGAAAGGCACCCATGCATCCATTTGTAGGGAACTCTGAAGAAACTAAAAGCTGTTTTTCCTAATTCTGTAGCAACAGGGAATGTCCAGTTATCTATCCCTGTGATGGGTATGGTAACTCATACATCTATGGGTAAGTAAAGATGTCAGGTAATGTGGGAGTTTTTGCAAAAGGGCTTTAAAAATGAATAAAATGCAGTGTTTCGACATACATGAGGTCAAAGAGGACCATCCTACTTTCTGATAGAGCAAGCAGTGATGAGTGCAAAACCTCTCACCCCTGATAGAACAAAGCACACTATGGTAAACTGCATCTAACGGCTTTAATGAAGTGACAGCTGCATTCATGTAGATCAGTGGTTCCCAAACGTTTTATAGTCCCGTAGCCATTCAAACATTCAACCTCCAGCTGCGTACCCCCTCTAGCACTCTCAAATGTTTTACCATCATTGTAAGCCTGCCACACACACACTATACAATACATTTATTAAACATAAGAATTAGTTTGAGTTTTTGTCACAACCTGGCTCGTGGGAAGTGACAAAGAGCTCTTATAGGACCAGGGCACAAATAATAATATAATAATAATAAATAATTTTGCTTTTTATTTAACCATCTTACATATAAAACCTTATTTGTTCATCAAAAATTGTGAATAACTCACCACAGGTTAATGAGAATGGTATGCTTGAAAGGATGCACATAACTCTGCAATGTTGGGTTGTATTGGAGAGAGACTCTATCTTAAATCATTTTCCACACACAGTCTGTGCCTGTATTTAGTTTTCATGCTAGTGAGGGCCGAGAATCCACTTTCACATAGGTACGTGGTTGCAAAGGGCATCAGTGTCTTAACAGCACGATTTGCCAAGGCAGGCAACTCTGAGCGCAGCCCAATCCAGAAATCTGGCGGAGGCTTCTGATTAAATTACATTTTCAGAGAACCGCTTGCTGCAATTTCGATGAGGCTCTCTTGTTCAGATATCGGTAAGTGGACTGGAGGCAGGGCATGAAAGGGATAACGAATCCAGTTGTTTGTGTCGTCTGTTTCGGGAAGGTACTTGCGTAATTGTGCACCCAGCTCACTCAGGTGCTTCACTATATCCCATTTGACATTGTTCATAAGCTTGAGTTCATTTGCACACAAAAAAACATACAGTGATGGAAAGACCTGTGTGTTGTCCTTGTTAATGCAGTCAGAGAACAGCTCCAACTTCTTAATCGTGGCCTCAACTTTGTCCTGTACATTGAATATAGTTGCTGGGAGTCCCTGTAATCCAAGATTCAGATCATTCAGGTGAGAAAAAACATCACCCAGATAGGCCAGTCGTGTGAAAAACTCGTCATCATGCAAGCGGTCAGACAAGTGAAAATTATGGTCAGTAAAGAAAACCTTTAAGCTTGTCTCTCAATGCAAAAAAACGTGTCAATACTTTGCTCCTTGATAACCAGCGCACTTCTGTATGTTGTAAAAGCGTTACATGGTCGCTGCCCATATTATTGCATAGTGCAGGAAATACAGGAGAGTTCAGGGGCCTTGCTTTAACAAAGTTAACTATTTTCACTGTAGTGTCCAAAACGTCTTTCAAGCTGTCAGGCATTCCCTTGGCAGAAAGAGCCTCTCGGTGGATGCTGCAGTGTACCCAAGTGGCGTCGGGAGCAACTGCTTGCATGCGCGTTCCCACTCCACTATGTCTCTCTGTCATGGCTTTTGTGCCATCAGTACAGATACAAACACATCTTGACCACCAAAGTCCATTTGATGTCACAAAGCTGTCCAGTACTTTAAAAATATCCTCGCCTGGTTTCCAGTGGTTTGCAGAAGATGATGTCTTCCTTAAAAGCCCCCCCATAAATGTAACGGACATATACCAGGAGCTGTGCTAGGCCCGCCACGTCTGTCGACTCATCCAGCTGTAACGCATAGAGTTCACTGGCTTGTATGCGAAGCAGTAATTGTTTCAAAACATCTCCTGCCATGTCACTGATGCTTCGTGTTGTTTGACGAAGTCATTTTGGCCTTTTCCCCCAGCATTGTCCAACCCATATCCGCGGCAGCAGGAAGAATGAAGTCCTCCACAATAGTATGGGGCTTGCCTGTCCTAGCCACTCGGTAGCTCACCATATAAGACACTTCTAGCCCCTTCTTATTAATGGTATCTGTTGCTTTTATACATGTCTTACTATTTGAAAGTCGTCTTAGAAAATTGGACTGTTTCATTTCTAAATGTCTCCGCAAGAGTGAAGGTTTCCCGCGATAGAGTAACGGTTAATGTGTTTGGATGTTAATTATTTGACTAGACTATCTGTATTTCTCACATCCTGACCCTAGTAAGATGTAATTTTCTATAGTAGGGCAGAGCGTGACAGGGGGTGTTTTTGGTCTATCTATGTTTTCTATGTTTAGGTTCTAGTTTGTCTATTTCTATGTTGGGATTGTTTGGGGTTGATCTCTAATTGGAGGCAGCTGATCCTCATTGCCTCTTAGATCATATTTAAGTAGGGGTTTTTCTCATTGTGGTTTGAGGGTTATTGTCTTTTGAGTAGTGTGTTGTCCTCTGCGTCACAGTTTGTTGTTTTCCTATTTTCAAGTTATTAGTGTATTGCATTCAGTTTCACTTTTCATAAATATGAAAACGCTGCATCTTGGTCCGCTCCTTCGAACAGCCGTGACAGTATTTGACTTTGTTGTTATTTCGCTGAACACTAGATGGTTTAATTTAATTTTTTGGCAGTGAAACGAGGCTACTCAGACGAGAAAAAACAACATCATTCAGTCGACGTTCCTTCATGTCCTAGACTATGGCGACATCATCTACATCGGATATTCCCCGCCGGGGGTACGCCAAATAAAAATGTGATTCACATTTTAAAGCAGTCCATTTAGATTTTCCAACGGGGCAATACATTTCAGTGAACTGCATTCTACTATTGAGAGGCTTAACCTACAGTGCCTTCAGAAAGTATTTACTTGACTTTTTCCACATTTTGTTGTGATACAGCCTGAATTTAAAATTGATTAAATTGAGATTGTCACTGATCTACACATGTCAAAGTGGAATTTTGTTTGTAATAAAAAAATTGAAATGTCTTGAGTCAATAAGTATTCAACACCTTGGTCATGGCAAGCCTAAATAAGTTCAGGAGTAAAATGTGCTTAACAAATAACATAAGTTGCATGGACTTAATTTGTGTTCGATAATAGTGGTTAACATAATTTTTGAATGACGACCCCATCTCTGTACCCCACATATACAATTATCTGTAAGGTCTCACAATCGAGCAGTGAATTTTAAGCACAGATTAAACCACAGACATGACAACCATGGGTAAATGAGGAGACTCTAGGAGCAGAAAAGGCATAGACTCACTGGTTTTCTGACACTCGCAGGTGGATAGGAACCGTATTGTGGGTGACTCTGCCGATAGAGCGCTCTGACGTCTATCCGGGTGGAAAGGGGTTGAGTCGAGATACCCGGCTCCGACACCAGGGTAGTGTCCATAAAGCTCTCGTCGGCCCCAGAGTTAATGAGCACCCGGATGGATTTGGACTGGCTTTCACACAACAGGGTAGCATAGATGGGGTTACGGGTAGTGCGAGATTGAAAACTCCCTGTACGGCTCACCAGTCTACTCGTACCAACTGATGAGCCTGCTTTTAGTGGGCAGGTAGTTAAGAAATGTCCCGTAGCTCCACAATACAGACAGCTCTTGATGTCTGTATTGTGGTGATTATCGGAGGTGATTAAAGACGAGCTCGCAGCCCGGGACACTTACATGAACTGTAACTGATTAAAATCGTTGAAATTGTTGCATGTTGCGTTTATATTTTTGTTCAGTATATTTCCTTTAACATCCTGTGTCGTGTGCTTATTATTTTAAAATTGAATGTTCTAAGATATTTTGAGACCTTAAGGAGCATCAGGCCTACTGCTGGAATGTCTACCAATGGCATGTCCATCCTTTTGTTAAAATATACACTGGTCACTCAAAACATTTATAAAGTATAAATAGCCCACACTTTAGATGAGTCCACGCAAAAATACTTAACTAATGATTAGTAAATAGTTTATAGGGACCTACATTAAACATCATGAATGGATTAATGATTAGTAAATAAAATATTTACTAATCCATTATAAATGCTTTATTACGCAGAGTTATCATAAATTGCTACCCCAATTGAGTACCATACTGTGATTTTTTTGACCGTTTTAAATCAAAACAAACAAAATAGCTTCTTAGCAAGAGCTATTTCAAACGCAATAATTTTGCTAGCTAGGACTGTCTGGGAGTGGTCTGAGTGGGTAGGGGAAAACTGACTACTAGCTGTTACTGATAGAGAGGTTTGGAAATACTTTTCATCTCTCTATTAACAAATTTACGGCCTGGTGATGTCACCAGGCAGGCCAAAATTCCATCCCACCAAAACAGGCTGAAATTTCAGGTGGTCTTTTCAAACAGCTCTTACAATTAAAGAGCATTATCATAATTTAACAATTTCACAGATTTATTCCAATCTCATAGTGTGGAAATATATACAGTATAAAACACATTATTTTGTTGTTGGTGTGTGTGTGTGTGTGTGTGTGTGGCGGGGGTTGGAAGGGGGGGTAAGGAGGTGGGATTATGTAGATTCATCTAATAATAGTCAATTGATACTGCGTATTATATTGAAATGGCACTCAACCATGAAACCGGGGCCCTTTGTACACCGATATGATTTTCTGACAACAACGTTGGTGTGAACATATGCATATTTAACTTTTAATTAAAAGTCACTTATGATCCTTTTTTTTTGCTGTTTGTACTACGCTGTTGGTGAGCATGACAGGTGTGGCATATGAAGAAGCTTATTAAACAGCATTACACAGGTGCACCTTGTGCTGGGGGACAATAAAAGGCCACTCTAAAATGTGCAGTTTTGTCACAAAACAAAATCCAACAGATGTCTCAAGTTTTGAGGGAGCATACAATTGGCATGCTGACTGCTAGAATGTTAACCAGAGCTGTTGCCAGAGAATTGAATGTTAATTTATCTTCCATAAGCTGCCTCCAACTTCGTTTTAGAGAATTTGGCAGTGCATCCAACCGGCATCACAACCACAGACCACGTGTAGCCACGCCAGCCCAAGACATCAGGCTTCTACACCTGCAGGATCGTCTGAGACCAGCTGATGAAACTGTGGGTTTGCACAACCAAAGAATTCCTGCACAAACTGTCAGAAACCGTCTCAGAGAAACGTATCTGCATGCTTTGTCGTCCTAACCAGGGTCTTGACCTGACTGCAGTTCGACGTTGTAACCAACTAAAGTGGGCAAATGCTCACTTTCGATGAACACTGGCACGTTGGAGAAGTGTGCTCTTCAAGGATTCCTCCCTGTTTCAACTGTACCAGGCAGATGGCATACTACTCGTGTTAGCGAGCAGTTTGCTGATGTCAACATTGTGAACAGAGTGCCCCATGGTGGTGGTAGGGTTATTGTATGGACAGGCATAATCTACGGACAACGAATACAATTCCATTTTATCGATGGAAATTTGAATGCACAGAGATACCGTGACGAGATCCTGAGGCCCATTTTCATGCCATTCATCCGCCGCCATCACCTCATGTTTCAGCATGATAATGCACAGCCCCATGTTGCAAGGATCTGTACACAATTCCTGGAAGCTGAAAATGTCCCAGTTCTTCCATGGCCTGCATACTCACCAGACATGTCAACCACTGAGCATGTTTGGGATGCTCTGGATCGACGAGTACGACAGTCTGTTCCAGTTCCCGCCAATATCCAGCAACTTCGCGCAGCCATTGAAGAGGATTGGGACAATATTCCAGAGGCCACCATCAACAGCCTGATCAAGTCTATGCAAAGGAGATGTGTCACGCTGCATGAGGCAAATGGTGGTCCCACCAGATACCGAATGATTTTCTGATCCATGCCCCTACCTTTTTAAGGTATCTGTGAACAATGCATATGTGTATTCACAGTCATGTGAAATCTATAGATTAGGGCCTAATGAATGTATTTCAATTGACTGATTTCCTTATATGAACTGTAACTCAGTAAAATCTTTGAAATTGTTGCATATTTTTGTTCAGTGTTTTTAGTTGTTTGTATTTATTTATTTTTTTACAATTATTATTTGTTATTATAATTATTCTTGCTTTTTTGTGTGAAAAGTTTGTGACACTAAATGTTTTTATCTATCTATCTAGCCAACTGGCTAAATCCAGCACATTTACATAAATGTTCATTAATAATGTAGGCCTACATTGTCCCTGTTAAATAAATCAATTAGTCGTTTTATTTCAAATATTTAATCTAAACCGTTTGTTGAACGTCACATTGGTAGCCTAATGCGAATTCGAACTTGTGCACCTAGATGCCCCTGCGTGTACGGAGTTGAGATCAGCACATCTATCGCCTGAACAGCGCCTTTGACACTCATCTGTATCGCACCGCGCAACAACGCTCTCGCCTACAGCTGGAGATGGGTGAACGGCTTTCTTCAGTCACTGTTCGATGCGCAGCGGCAGAAGTGACGGAATAAGGAGCTGAAGCTTTTGTGTATAAACAGGATATAGGCCTAGACATATCACTTTAATTAATTATATTCAGGCAGGCTGTCGACGGAGATAATGTTGTGCGCTAGAGTATGTGGTCAACTTGGGGTCGTGTTCGTGCAAGGATACATTGGGAAATAAGGTTTTTAAACAAAGTGTCGGCAGAATCCAAACCAAAAGAGATGGTAAGTTGTGTGTCGAACCATAAATGAACTCATAGTGATAGTCTAAACTGACATGTTACAGTATAGGCAAGCATATGTTGTATAGGTTACTGGACTGAACTGATCGAAAATTATGACTCAATGTGTTTCCAGCCTGTAGGCCTACTCATTAGGCGTATTAGGCTACATGGACGATTCAATAGGCTATGTCACTCTTACATATATAAATATAGCCTATATTTTATGAATGGCATCAAAATCAAAAATGCTGCAAAGTTTTTAATGCTCTTTCTGCAGTATGGATTTATCAACACCTGTTTGAAGTCGCTGGTTGTTGACAAGTTTGGCGAGGAGACATGGATGAAGCTCCGGTAACAATGTTATTAATTAACAGTGGACTCACTAACATCATATTAGACAACATGAATATCTCTTGATAACTGATTAATTGTAATAATATGTTGCGTAATTCCAGAAGGTGGCGTTAAAGGCTAGCATTGAGCACGGCCCCTCAGCGTGGACCTATATGCTAGCTAATTGATGGATTCATTCACTGCTTTCTGTTTATTGGTCATCAATGGGATGTGTAACCTGCTGAAATGAGCTCATCATCATCATCATCATCATAATTATATGCAGAGATGAGGCCGGGGTTCAAGATACATTCTTGACATATGAAGTGTACAAAGACGACATCACCATGCAACTGGTGGCTGAGGCCTCCAAGCTACTGGGTAGGCAAATGTATCATTATTTGATGAATAACCTGCGACATCATATCAATGTAGCTCTGGACCAGATCGCGCACCAACGATCTGCACCGGAGCTAATATATATTCTGAGCGGTGTTATAAAAGCGTACAATTCCATGCCAATCACGGTTACTTGCAGATTATGAATTATAATTCAAGTCATGGATTGAGAAATAGCTACAAAAATTAGGAATCATTTTAGAATAGTGAATTTCTTGCACTGCATGGCTTGATTTTAATTGTAATCAAAACTATGTGGCAGACAGGCAAAATACATGACTCAAGATGATGAAACAAATACATATTAGGAATATTACATGAGAGAACAAAATGTGTTTTATGTGATGTTTTACGTAAAGGCGTACATGTTGGTATTAACCTATATATTCATTAGGCCTACTTTATTTTCTGTTCGAAGAGGTTAAACCAGAGGTGGTGTTGAGACAATTTGGGGAATATTTTTTTTACTTTTGTAAACGATCTGGATACGACCACATGTTACGGACTCTGGGAGGGAACCTGTTCGAGTTTATCGAGAATCTGGATGCACTGCACAGCTACCTCGCCCTTTCTTACAAGGTATAATGTGTGTGTGTGTGTGTGTGTGTGTGGATGGGGGGGTTCAAAGGATTCGGTCAAGGCATATATTATATAAGAAATCAATAGCCTGCTCTATTTATATAGGTCTATATGTGACAATCGATCTATAAATAGTGGACAATGGACACACGTTATATTTTGGACAGAAAAAAACGGTCAAATGATTTGTAAATATGCTTGCAGGAGATGAACGCGCCGTCATTTCGAGCGGAGAGGAACGGTGACGGCACGATGTTTCTTCACTATTACTCCGACCGCCGAGGCCTATGCCAAATTGTACCCGGTAATTATGCTGAATGCTGCTAGATTAAATTATTTACGTTAAGAACAAATGTGTTAAACAACTTAATACACTCAATATCGTGAGATTTTAGCGTGCGTAAAAGTAGGGGCTTTGTGCGTAAAAGTGAAACGACTGTTTCCCATTTCCACAGGTATCATTGAAGCTGTAGCAAAGGACTTCTTCAACAGCGAGATAACGATGGAAATCGTCAACCAAATAGAGGAAGTAGAGAGGACAGGAAAGAAGGAGCATGTAGTATTCCTCGTCACTCAGAAACCGACATTTTCGAATGTAATGTGCAGTAACAAGCTCTCACAGACACCGCCATGTTTGCCCAGAGGCCCCAGGCGCAACGCAGTGCACTGGAACCCAAACAAGGAGGTAAAATCCGGGTCAGGACAGCAGATGACCCACAAATCATTGGCTTGCATCCAAAATGGCACCCTATTCTCTTGATAGTACACCACTTTTGACCAGGGCTCATAGGTAATAGGGTGCTATTTGCGATGCATACATAGGCTACAGAAACAAGCAGATGCCATCTCTGAGGAAATAATTGTCCCTAAACTATCTTAATAACCCAACCCAACACAGCCAACTTTCCAAATGGTTTAAAAGTTAACCTTTTTATGCAACTTAACCATAACACGAATTTCCTCCAATGTGTCCCTCGCCCCATCTATCAGGACGTACAGAAATCACTGCAGAGGAAACTCCAATCTCAGGGATTTTCCATGTGTAGGAACCACTGGGAGACTGTGAGGGGATTGGTCCAGCTTGGGAAGGGTAAAGCCCAAACTTTACTTATCATTCCTTTTCTAATGGATTGGCTCAGTCCGCCTCAGATATCGATAAAGCCTGTCTATTCCATCTCGCTTGTCTCGATATCTCTAATCTTGATATCCTTACTATCATTAATAGATGTTTACTTCACTTATAGGCAAACTCTTGAGAGGATTTGAGCCAGTCTACCCGAAGAACCTTTGCATCGACCTGAAGACATTTTGCAATGCCTTTCCCTTCCATATAGTGTTCGACGAGGAGGTACAAAAGTATTATCTCCCAGATTACCTCTTGGTATTGAGTACATGCACTGTAAAAAAAAAATATACACTGCTCAAAAAAATAAAGGGAACACTTAAACAACACAATGTAACTCCAAGTCAATCACACTTCTGTGAAATCAAACTGTCCACTTAGGAAGCAACACTGATTGACAATACATTTCACATGCTGTTGTGCAAATGGAATAGACAACAGGTGGAAATTATAGGCAATTAGCAAGACACCCCCAATGAAGGAGTGGTTCTGCAGGTGGGGACCACAGACCACTTCTCAGTTCCTATGCTTCCTGGCTGATGTTTTGGTCACTTTTGAATGCTGGCGGTGCTTTCACTCTAGTGGTAGCATGAGACGGAGTCTACAACCCACACAAGTGGCTCAGGTAGTGCAGCTCATCCAGGAGGGCACATCAATGCGAGCTGTGGAAGAAGGTTTGCTGTGTCTGTCAGCGTAGTGTCCAGAGCATGGAGGCACTACCAGGAGACAGGGCAGTACATCAGGAGACGTGGAGGTGGCCGTAGGAGGGCAACAACCCAGCAGCAGGACTGCTACCTCCGCCTTTGTGCAAGGAGGAGCAGGAGGAGCACTGCCAGAGCCCTGCAAAATGACCTCCAGCAGGCCACAAATGTGCATGCGTCTGCTCAAACGGTCAGAAACAGACTCCATGAGGGTGGTATGAGGGCCCAACGTCCACAGGTGGGGGTTGTGCTTACAGCCCAACACCGTGCAGGACGTTTGGCATTTGCCAGAGAACACTAAGATTGGCAAATTCGCCACTGGCGCCCTGTGCTCTTCACAGATGAAAGCAGGTTCACACTGAGCACGTGACAGACGTGACAGAGTCTGGAGACGCCGTGGAGAACGTTCTGCTGCCTGCAACATCCTCCAGCATGACCGGTTTGGCGGTGGGTCAGTTATGGTGTGGGGTGGCATTTCTTTGGGGGGCCGTACAGCCCTCCATGTGCTCGCCAGAGGTAGCCTGACTGCTATTAGGTACCGAGATGAGATCCTCAGACCCCTTGTGAGACCATATGCTGGTGCGGTTGGCCCTGGGTTCCTCCTAATGCAAGACAATGCTAGACCTCATGTGGCTGGAGTGTGTCAGCAGTTCCTGCAAGAGGAAGGCATTGATGCTATGGACTGGCCCGCCTGTTCCCCAGACCTGAATCCAATTGAGCACATCTGGGACATCATGTCTCGCTCCATCCACCAACGCCACGTTGCACCACAGACTGTCCAGGAGTTGGCGGATGCTTTAGTCCAGGTCTGGGAGGAGATCCCTCAGGAGACCATCCGCCACCTCATCAGGAGCATGCCCAGGCGTTGTAGGGAGGTCATACAGGCACGTGGAGGCCACACACACTGCTGAACCTCATTTTGACTTGTTTTAAGGACATTACATCAAAGTTGGATCAGCCTGTAGTGTGGTTTTCCACTTTAATTTTGAGTGTGACTCCAAATCCAAATCCTCCATGGGTTGATAAATTGGATTTCCATTGATTATTTTTGTGTGATTTTGTTGTCAGCACATTCAACTATGTAAAGAAAAAAAGTATTTAATAAGATTATTTCTTTCATTCAGATCTAGGATGTGTTGTTTAAGTGTTCCCTTTATTTTTTTGAGCAGTATATATATATATATATATTTGGATCAACCAAAAACATATATTTTGTTAGTAAATTTGTTTAGTTTTATCAATTGAAAAAAAACGACATTGAAACCAAATATATCATTCAATGCCAACTGTTACAAACTTTTCCCCATTGGTTAAGCTGAATAGATAACATAAATACACACTAAATGGCTACAACCCATTTTTTCATGTTGTACCAAGTTGATTTTTCAGTTTGGAGTTACCTATCCAAATGTATTCAATTGGGTTACAAGCAATTAAATCAGTTTCCTGTTAATCAAGATATTAAGTTGGTTCCATAACATGAAATAATGACTCCAAACACTTTCTTTCCATAAGAATTTCACATGAACTGGTTAACAATATTGTAACCAAATGGTGACCGTCTCATCAATTGAAACCTTTCCAGGCTCTTTAGAGTCACAGTACTTACAGAGATATCATAGAAAGTGAAATGTCAAAATTGTTCAACTTCATATTCATCATCTCCAGCACCACCCCAACATGTGAAAAAGGCACGTTTTTATATTTTGTAGTAAAAAAACATATAGGAAGTTAAGCGTTTCCAATAACATCATCGGTGTGCATCATGAGATTTTAACCAATCATGAGGAGGCATTGCCTACTTATTGCCTGTTAATTGTCTACTAATTGGTTGATGATGTCATTGGAAACACTTACCTTCTATCTTTTTTACAACAAAACATAGAAATGCGCCATTTTCACATATGTTGATGTTGGGGTGGTGCTGGAGATGATGAATATGAAGATTTTATTTTTTAAATTTCCCTTTAAGATTCAGTGCTGGCAGTGAACATATATTCATAAAAAAAACAACACATTACTTGGAATGACATTCACTCTCACAGGTGGCCAAAAATAACAAATTGAAAGCCACACCCCCAGTAGGCCATGCCTCCAACTCTTCTGATAGGCTGCCACCGCTACGTGGTGTTGAAAGCAATTTATAAGCTTTCATTCAATTAAAAACATCACATGATCTGTCAAATTCTTTATTTGATTCATACAAATTGAATAGAATAGGTTGAACGAACCAAAGCGCAATTTTGGATCATGTCGATCACAAAAAGCACTTCAGATGAACAACAGTGCCGTCCCACTTTTTCCAGCGTGGTTTAGTAATGCCAGATAATCACTGGGATGGTTTCCCGGACACAGATAAGGCTAGTCATGGGCTAAAAAGCATTCTCAATGGGGAATCTCAATTAGAAGTGCTTCTTAGTCCAGGACTGGGCTTATTATGTGTCCAGAAACGGGCCCTTTATGTAGATATGAATTGTAATCTTAATACCTGGCTGCTGAAGTGCACTGCTTTTGACCAGAGCCCTATTGACCCTCGTAAAAGTAGTGTACTGCAGTATATAGGGAATAGGGTGAAATTTGGGACCCACCCTGAATCTCTGCTCCAACCCTTGCAGCTGATGGTGAGACAGGCGGGGGTGAACATCCAGAAGATCGTCCCCGGGCTGCAGACCATGAGCATTCACCTGGACCAGTACTTCAGTATCGTCCACCCCGAGGTCACCTTCACCATCTCCAGCATCAGGAAGTTCATCAACAGCCACTTTGTCCTGCAGACGCGACGGGACATGATGCCCGAGGCCTGGAGGGATAGACCCATGCTGGAGCTCAGAGGTGAAATTAATGAATGAACGGATGAAGTAATGAAAAAATGGATGGATGAACGGATGAATGCATGGATGGATAATAGAAGGAAGGAAGAATTACATGAATGGTTATTTGTTATTGAGTCATGCTACTTATGCAACCTATCCCACCCTCCATTTCATTTCCCCCCATTCACTCTCTTTATCGCCACCCCTTACTCCTCTGTTCCCAGGTCAGATGTTGTGGATGGAGTCTCTGCAGTGCATGCTGTACCAGGCCTCCCCTTTGCTGCGGAGCCTCCACGAACTGGAGGAGCGGAGCATGCACATCTCTGACATCGCCCCTCACGACGTCACGCGGGACCTCATCCTGCTCAACCAGCAGCGGCTGGCCGAGATGGAGCTCTCCAACCAGCTGGAGAGGAAGAAGGAGGAGCTCCGACACCTGTCCCAGCATCTGGAGGAGGAGAGGACCAAGACGGAGAACCTGCTGTACGCCATGCTGCCCAAACATGTGGCCAACCAGCTGAAGGAGGGGAAGAGAGTGGAAGCAGGTGAATGACACAGGGAGAGGCGAGATGGGGAGAGTAGAATAGAGGAGAGGAAAGGTGCAGAGAAGCGAGAAGAGGAGAGAAGAGGAAAGGAGAGGGAAGAAGTGGGGAGGAGATGTGGGGAGAGGAGAGTAGGGGAGAAAAGGTGAGGAAAGGAGAGAAGGGAAGAAAGTAGAGAAGATGAGAGTAAAAAAGAGGAGTGGTAAGAAAATAATTGGTGAGAGGATTGGTGTTGTATGAAATGCCCTAGTAGGGCCAAAAACTCCTTTGCCAATACCTGTACACAGTAGCCTATGCCTCCCTTGCTCTGACACACAACAGACAGTAGAGATGTACAGAGTGGAATTGGGGGGATTTTTGAAGGATATTTCCCTGCCTTGCTGCAGTGTATTACATATTTAATGAAGGCATGAATTACAGATTGAAACAGCACCACGACACAGCCAGCGGCTCCCAGACACATCTGTCTTTGAAACACAGACAGACAGACAAACAAACATAGGCGCAGACAGACGGACACAGACAGCCAGAAAGACAGACAGACACACAGAGATACAAACTGACAAACACGCATGCACAATGCACACACACAACTCTCATGCATGAACAGCACACACACATGCGCACGGACACACAAACAAAATTGATTGAAATGAATCAACAGGCCAGCTACATGTGGATAAGTATTAAGCAGAATAACTTGTTTTCACTATTGTTCTCGACATTGTAAAAGGACGGAAACAGTGGTATATTTATGGAAATGGCCATATGGTCGGTGGTGGTTGTGGTTATGTTTGCTCCAAAGGAGAGTTCAAGGAGTGCACCATCCTCTTCAGTGATGTGGTCACCTTCACCAACATCTGCTCGGAGTGTGAGCCCATCCAGATCGTCAACATGCTCAACTCCATGTACCTCAAGTTCGACCGGCTCACCACAGTACACACAGTTTATAAGGTAACATAAATATTACATTTGTCAGATAGGCTAAACATTTATCATTCATAATTGAAACATCTTGTGAATTATTCTACATATCCATCTATTCATTCATCTAGACCAGGCAGCCTGGAATAGCCATTCCAGTACTTAACTCATCGATATCAATCTGCCTGTGGTTGTCTGCATCAGGTGGAGACCATAGGTGATGCCTACATGGTGGTAGGTGGCGTGCCCATCCCAGTGTCCAGCCATGCTGAGAGGGTGGCCAACTTTGCCCTGGGCATGATCATAGCAGCTAGGGAGGTCATCAACCCCATCACAGGGGGGCCTATCCAGGTGAGACCCACAGATGGCTAGTGTGTTTGAATGCTGGGTGATTTTTCCAAATATTTTTGTAACATCATTGATCCATTGATCCAAATCCAAAGGGTTGTATTTCCCTGCCCTTGTCTTTCTTTTTGAGCTGATCTTTCTCAGTTCTCCTGCTAGTTTTTATCACAATACCTCTCTCTGTGTCTGAGGCTGGTCTAGTGGGTAACGCAGCCAGCGTGGATACGAATCCTTCCACTACTCAATGCTCATTTCCACCTATTTCTGTCTCAATAAAGTAAAAATATCCCACAAAATATATTTAAAAAACAAACAATACCTCTTCTGTAGATCCGGGTGGGTGTACACAGCGGGCCGGTTCTAGCTGGTGTGGTGGGGGAGAAGATGCCTCGGTACTGCCTGTTCGGAGACACAGTAAACACGGCGTCTCGCATGGAGAGCCACGGCCTCCCCAACAAGATCCACCTCAGCCCCAGTGTTTACCTGTAAGACCTCAGCTCATGTCACATGACTGAACTGCAGGAAATTAAATCAACCAAGCAATCGATCAAGAAAGCAAGCCAGTAATTTTATTTAGAAAGCCCTTTTTA
The DNA here is from genome assembly GCF_901001165.1 of Salmo trutta. NCBI lineage: Eukaryota > Metazoa > Chordata > Actinopteri > Salmoniformes > Salmonidae > Salmo > Salmo trutta. The sequence goes on from NC_042969.1 coordinate 46,660,898, forward strand.
CATCAACTGTTGTCAAAAGTGCTTGATGATTGGTTGGTTGGTTAGTTGGTTGGATGATGGATTGATTTATTGATTTATTAATTGAGTGCTTGGTTGGTTGAGCCCATAGGGCTCTGTACAAAAGTAGTGCACTATATAAGGAAAAGGGTTCCATTTGGGATGCAGGCTTTGTTTTTATATGTCTTCCTCCTCCAGGGTTCTGAAAGACAAGGGCTTCATGCTCCAGGAGCGAGGGGAGATCGATGTGAAGGGGAAGGGCAGGATGTCCACCTACTTCCTGGAAGGGAACCTGACCTCCACGGAGCACGAGATCATGGGCCGTTCAGTTAAGGAGGCCGACTCGGGCCGTGCGTCTGTCCAGTCGGCACGGGACTGCAGCACAGAGGCAGCCCTGTACAGACCGGGTAAACAAGGTTCTCCTGTCTATCTGCCTCTCAACTACTCAACTACTACAAATACACACCTTTATAAATATACAGTACACCTGAGGAAATTTCTTAGATGTGTGTCACACCTTGTTGTACCTTATTTGTGTGTCTAGTTCTTTGCGATAGCTCAGCCTCTGTGTGCATTATCTCAACAGGTTTTCTGTTCCCTGATATTTATGGCGCATTTAGCCATAATCACCACAGAGACAAACACTAACCCCATTCTAGCTTCCCTCTCATGGCTGTGGTATATTGTTAATGCCTCACTCTAAAGCTAGACCTCTTTGTTGTAATCTATAATCCCACAGCCATCCAGAGGGTGCAGAGTGAGGACAGGAATCCTGCAGTGCCCATGGAGTATGGAGACAGCCTGACTGACCCACAGCCCTCAGTCCAGCTCACTGACCCCCAGCTGCAAGCCAGAGCCAAGAGCCTCAAAGGTGCCTCCTCCTCTTTCTTTTATTCGATCATTCATTCTTTTTCTTTTTATTGAATGATATTCTTTAATATGTACATTTTATTTAAGTATTATATTCTTAGTATCTTGTATTCTTTATCTTATTCTAAGATGATCTTTAAGTCACAGGTAAAAGACTGCTCCTCCATTTCTTTTACATTTCTCCTATTCGTTACCTCCATTGCCTTCCACTCAGCGGTGTGTGTGTTTCACAGGAAAACCTCGGGACTCAGAGAGCTACGGCAGTCTCCACAGTGACAACAAGTCAGTGGAGGGAGGTCTCCCCAACCCAGACCACCAGCTGACCAGAGCAACCTTGTCCCAGAGTCCCACTCCCATAGAGGCTGAGGCTCCTCCTTCCACCAAACACATCCGGACCAGTTTCTGTGTGGTCCTCTGAGCTGTTGTAGTACTATCCAGACTAGTCACTGTAGCCCCGTTTATACCTGGTGCTAACACATACGTCCTTGATCCTGATCTTGTCATCATTCTGATTGTGCCCACATTTTAGCTGTTGCATCTACACATGATAAGAGACACATATTAAAATGTGACCAGATTTCCCGGTATGCAATACAATAATTTAAGACACGTATTGAAGTCAATGGTGCCAACTGTCAATGATTTTAGAGGGAGGGATAATGATGATTTAATAAGTTTTACTGTCCAGATCCGCCTAAGATATTCAGACACAATGCATCCCTAAATACCTCCAGAGGTCGTCAGGAACATCAGATCACAATACATATTCTAATCGTCTACACCTGTCTAAAAAGTTGGGCACAATTCGAATGTGGACAAGATCAGGCAAAGGACGCATGTTAGCACCAGGTATAAACTGAGCTTAAGTGACCCACCCATTCAATTGGATCACAACTGCTGGAATATAGGACATTTAATAAAATTGGATTATCTCTGCTGATGAGCCTATACTCTGTGTTTTATGAATATTGAAATTACAGTGTCTATGGTCATCTTGCTAATGTTTCATTATATGTGATCTCTCCCCCGGGGCACTGCTATCTATGTGATATATTTAAGTCAACTGTAACCAGACGAGTACCTCTGGTCCAGGGCACTATGAACCAAGACAGCGGAGCAGTAAGACGTGTTTGTTTACGTCCCATGTAAATATTGTATTTTTCTTTCTTTCTTTTTTTTGTATACATTTCATTATATTTCAATCTCTTTTTTCCATTTTCGAATTAAATATACCTTCTTGCAACCCGCCTCACCCAATGTGTTACGGATCTGCTAGTTTTTAGACCTTATAACTCTAACCTCCATCAGAAGCTAGCAATCTTAATAAGCTACTGGCTTTTTAGTCATTGTTAGCCACTGCTAGCGGTCTTTATCTTTAGCTCGGACTCCAGCCGCTTTAGCCTGGATAGCCTGGATAATACCTGCCAGTCTGCACAGCACAATATCAGTCCTGAGCATATCGGACTGCTTTTTTCCCTACTACATCACCGGATTCCTGCCGCAAGCTCTGGACTATTACACCGGATCTTCACAGCTAGCTAGTTGCTACCGAGTGGCTATTGTGGCTAGAAAATGAAGTACACCAACAACAATACCTCTCTTGCCAATTGGCCTGGACCTTTTGTCGACACCACCGATCCATCACGACTGGTCTGCTGGTCTGCTGACGTAATTCGGCCGATGTGCTCTCAACCGGCCTCTGTGTCATGGATGTTGGTGTTGATCTATCTGCTAGCCCCGACCTGCTAGCTTCCTGAACGCCGTGTCTCCCGCTCGCCTTGCGTAGGAATCTACTACAGAACGGCTCCCTGTTTCATCTTTGCTGCTCATTGGACCCTATGATCACTCTGCTACACAGCTGATGTCTGCTGGACTGTTCATTAACACGATACTTCATTTTATTTATCTGTCGGCCCCAGCCTTGAACTCAGGCCCTGTGTGTAGCTAACTGACACTCTGCCCATTCATCGCCATTTACCCGTTGTTGTTGTCCTAGCTATTTACCCGTAGTTGTCTCACCCATTGTTGTCTTAGCTCTCCCAATCAACACATGTGATTGCTTTATGCATTTCTCTAATGTCAATATGCCGTGTATACTATTGTTTAGGGCAGCTCTCATTGTTTTATTTTACTGTGGAGCCCCTAGTCCTGCTCAACAAGCCTCAGATAGCCCCCTTGTCCCACCCCCCACACAAGCGGAGACCACACCTAGCTTAACTGGCACCTCCAGAGATGAAACCTCTCTCATTGTCACTCAGTGCCTAGGTTTAGCCCCACTGTACTCTCACCCTACCATACCCTTGTCTGTACACTATGCCCTGAATCTATTCTACCACGCCCAGAAATCTGCTCCTTTTATTCTCTGTTCCCAAAGCACTAGACGACCAGTTCTTATAGCCTTTAGCCATACCCTCATCCTACTCCTCCTCTGTTCCTCTGGTGATGTGGAGGTTAACCCAGGCCCTGTGTGTCCCCAGGCGCTCTCATTTGTTGACTTCTGCAACTGTAAAAGCCTTGGGTTCATGCATGTTAACATCAGAAGCCTCCTCCCTAAGTTTGCTTTACTCACTGCTTTAACACACTCCGCCAACCCTGATGTCCTTTCTAATCGACCTGGCCCAGGTATCCTGGAAGGATATTGACCTCATCCTGTCAGTAGAGGATGCCTGATTGTTCTTTAAAAGTTATTTCCTCACCATCTTAAATAAGCATGCCCCTTTCAAAAAATGTAGAACTAAGAACAGATATAGTAGCCCTTGGTTCACTCCAGACTTGACTGCCCTTGACCAGCACAAAAACACCCTGTGGTGTACTGCACTAGCTTCGAATAGTCCCCGCGATATGCAACTTTTCAGGGAAGTCAGGAACCAATACACACAGTCAGTTGGGAAAGCAAAAGCAGCTTTTTCAAACAGAAATTTGCATACTGCAGCACTAATTCCAAAAAGTTTTGGGACACTGTAAAGTCCATGGAGAATAAGAGCACCTCCTCCCAGCTGCCCACTGCACTGAGGCTAGGAAACACTGTCACCCCCCCCCCCCCCCCCCGCTTCTCCTTCACCCAAATCCAGACAGCTAAGAGCTGCAAAATCTGGATCCCTACAAATCAGCTGGGCTACACAATCTGGACCCTTTCTTCCTAAAATGATCCACCGCCATTGTTGCAACCCCTGTTACTAGTCTGCTCAACCTCTCTTTCATATCGTCTGAGATTCCTAAAGATTGTAAAGCGGCCACGGTCATCCCCCTCTTCAAAGGGGGAGACGCTCTTGACCCAAACTGTTACAGACCTATGTCCATCCTGCCCTGCCTTTCTAAAGTCTTCAAAAGCCAAGTGAACAAACAGATCACCAACCATTTTGAATCCCACCGTACCTTCTCCGCTATGTAATCTGGTTTCCGAGCTGGTCATGGGTGCACCTCAGCCACACACAAGGTCCTAAACGATATCATAACCACCATCAATAAAAGACAGTACTGTGCAGCCATCTTCATCGACCTGGCCAAGGCCTTCGACTCTGTCAATCACCGTATTCTTATCGGCAGACTCAACAGCCTTGGTTTCTCTAATGACTGCCTCGCCTGGTTCACTAACTATTTCTCAGAAAGAGTTCAGTGTGTCAAATCGGAGGGCCTGTTGTCCGGACATCTCTGGCAGTCTATGTGGGTGCCACAGGTTTCAATTCTCGGGCCGACTCCTTTCTCTCTATATATCAATGATGTCGCTCTTGCGGCTGGTGATTCTTTGATCCACCTCTATGCAGACGACACCATTCTGTATACATCTGGCCCTTCTTTGGACACTGTGTTAACAAACCTCCAAACGAGCTTTAACGCCATATAACACTCCTTCCGTGGCCTCCAACTGCTCTTAAATGCTAGAAAAATGAAATGGATGCTCTTCAACCGATCGCTGCCCGCACCCGCCCGCCCGACTAGCATCACCACTCTGGACGGTTCTGACTTAAAATATGTGGACAACTATAAATACCTAGGTGTCTGGCTAGACTTTAAACTCTCCTTCCAGACTCACATTAAGCATCTCCAATCCAAAGTTATATCTAGAATTGGCTTCCTATTTCGCAACAAAGCCTCCTTCACTCATGCTGCCAAACATACCCTCGTAAAACTGACCATCCTACCGATCCTTGACTTCGGAGATGTCATTTACAAAATAGCCTCCAACACTCTACTAACCAAATTGGATGCAGTCTATCACAGTGCCATTTGTTTTGTCACCAAAGCCCCATATACTACCCACCACTGCTACCTGTATGCTCTCGGTGGCTGGTCCTCGCTACATACTCATCGCCAAACCCACTGTTTCCAGGTCATCTTTAAGTCTTTGCTAGGTAAAGCGCCGCCTTATCTCAGCTCACTGGTCACCATAGCAACACCCACCCATAGCACGTGCTCCAGCAGGTATATTTCACTGGTCATCCCCAAAGCCAACACCTCCTTTGGCCGCCTTTCTTTCCAGTTCTCTGCTGCCAATGACTGGAACGAATTGCAAAAATCACTGAAGTTGGAGAATTATATCTCCCTCACTAACTTTAAGCGTCAGCTGTCAAAGCAGTTTACCGATCGCTGCAGCTGTACACAGCCCATCTGTAAGTAGCCCATCCAACCAACTACCTACCTCATCCCCATATTTGTTTTTCTGATCTTTTGCACACCAGTATTTCTACTTGCACATCCTCATCTGCACATATATCACTCCAGTGTAAATTGCTAAATTGTAATTACTTCGCCACTATTGGCCTATTTATTGCCTTACCTCCTTACTTCATTTGCACACACTGTATACAGATTTTTCTATTGTGTTATTGACTGTACGTTTGCTTATCCCATGTGTAACTCTGTGTTGTTTTTGTCGCACTGCTTTGCTTTATCTTGGCCAGGTTGCAGTTGTAAATTATTACTTGTTCTCAACTGGCCTACCTGGTTAAATAAAGGTGAAATGAAATAAAATAAATAAATAAAAATAGTGTGCATAGGTAACTCGTTGTCGTTGTGTGATGGGACCAGAGCTACCAGACTGCAGGGTGAATGTATACCAGACCTGTGTTCAAATAATATTTAAGGCATTTCAATTACTTTCAAAGACATTTCAAAGTAAGTTTTTTCATTTATTTTAATTTTAAATACAAGCAGTTGAATATTGTAATGAATATGGAAATACTGGAATCACACATGGCATGTATTTGAAAAATATTCAAATACACAAATTTTCAAATCCATGCATTTGAACCCAGGTCTGTTTAGTCCCTTAGACCACTGCGCCACTCGGGAGCCCCTATTTATAGGAAGTTATTTGAAAATACTTTAAAATACTTAAATTAGAAGTAGCTGATATGGCAACAGTTTTTTTAATAATAAAATGCACAGAAAATAAGTATTTAAATAACAAAGAGTGTGCAAAGCTGTCATCAAGGCAAAGGGTGGCTACTTTGAAGAATCTAAAGTCTATTTTGATTTGTTTAACAGTTTTTTGGTTACTACATGATTCCATATGTGTAATTTCATAGTTTGATGTCTTCACTATTATTATACAATGTAGAAAATAGTAAAAATAAAGAAAACCTTTGAATGAGTAGGTGTGTCCAAACTTTTGACTCGTACTGTATATATTTGAGTAATGGACATATTAAGGTTTGTCATTTACATACATATAATTTGTATTTCCTGATGAGGTATTTGACAGTCCTGTGGCAATATTATATTGTCTATGAAGTTTTAATGCTTTAAAAAGAAATGTAGTCTCCTATTAATGTTTTTTAAACGGTTGAAGACTATGTTTAAGCCTAAAATATTAAAATACCCAAGCAATAAGATTACATTTTATATTATGAAAAGGTCAATCATGTGTGTAAATATTATATCTAGAAAAAGAATGAACAAATCTTAACATTTATAAGACTGAAATATTTAATAAAGACAAAATGATATTTAAAGTTAGACAAAATAAGTAAGTACTTATTGACTATTTACAAATGATATACAGTATGACATAGGCCTACTGTTCATTTCAGCAGAACCAAAGCAGATAAAATAACCTGCACTGGGAATTTATTTACTTCATTTACTGTACATGAATACCAAGGAAAAGAAAGGACAATATTCATTTTGAGAGAATAAAATAAAATCTGTAAAAATGAACACCCTGGTTCTAATGAATTTGTGTTCTCTCTGTCTTGACCCAATGCAAAATATTGATAGGCCAATTGATTTTTTCTCAAAGCCACCCTACATTACATAGTTAAGAAAAACAAGTGATGACCCTGAAATTCACCAAGAGGCTGCATGCCCATTGCTCTGAAAAAAAGAGACCACACTGTCACTAAAACGATCGTCACCTCAAGTTTCTCAAGGTTGACACGATGGGCTGCAGGGCTGGACATCTGATCCGTGGAGGGAGTGTTGTTGGTGTTGCAACAGAGGGAGGGCTGGCAGCTCATCACTGATGACCGGGCGTTGGATCACCTCGGCCGTATGGAAACAACACCTGTAACCGGAGTCTCCGTGTGTGGAGTTCCGGAGTTCAGGTCAGGTGCGATAAAATCAATCTTCTGGCTGACCTAAAAACTATGTAGCTGACACTCTGCCCTAGATACTGTTTGTGTGACAGGCCCATTTATGTAGCCCTAACTCCCTGCTCTTCACATATTGATGGGCTAAAGATGAAATATTGTCCCGCCACCTGTCGCCATCCATCTTCACTTTACGAATCCGTCTCCGCAATCGCATCCAAATCTGTCAGATGGTTGGCCAGAACTGGTCGGTTGGTGTAGATGTTATCCACGGGCAGAAGAAATGTGACCGTCTTTACTTTGGTCCTGCAAAATAAGAGGGAATTAATAGCAACCTAAGCGATATTCTACATTTAGTTTTAAATTAGGTTATCTAAAAGTTCTGGTGAGGTTGGATGAGAAGGCCCACTGGGCCACTCACCTGTTTTTGTGCACATATTCTTGGAGAAATAACCTGTTGGTTAACTTCTTTGCAGTGGTGCTGAACTCGTCTCGCGTGGAATTCCCGAAGACGGATGGGGCCCTTCCATGGACTTCCTCGTGAAGTCGACCCCAACTTGAGTTACTTCCTTTCGCAACCTCTCTATTCTTCGACACTCTATCTTCGCTCTCACTCTTCCTGATCACACTTGGCATATTGGAGGCGATTGAGTATCTCCGGACAGTCATTACAATGTTCTCTGTGAAATCAATAAACCATATTGATCAGATTATTTTGTTCAAACTAAGCCTAGCTTTAAATAACCTAATTTCAAACAATGTTCATATATTACAATTGTTTGCTTTATCTTGCTGCTAAAAACGAAAAAATGCCGTTACAACATAATAGCCTAATAGTGCGACTTTACCCTTGTATTGCCGCTCGAGTGCGGGCGCGGACGCATTTCGTCTCAGGTTCATGTGGGATGGGTTGTCGTCAGCCCCGATCCTGGGCTGTCCTGCCGGTGAATACGGATTCGGTTCCCCTTGCTCAGTCCCAATCGTCGGCTGACCGATTTCCCCCCTTAGCACACTGTTCTCGGTCTCGAGCTTCTTGATTTCGTTGCGCATCTCCATGATCACCTGCGCCAGCCTCCGGCTGCTCTCCATGGTGCTGGAATTCCGCTGCCAGAACCACGGCTTCCCATACAACCGCGACTCGTGCAAGAGGAGCTCGCTTTGCTGCGGTTTTAACATGCTGCCTGTACTAGCTCTCTGCCAGTCTCTGTCTGAGTCTCTCAATCTCAATCTAGATCTTGTGCAAAGACGATTATGTCACCTTTCACCACCTATACAGCCGAAAGGGCTCGGGTGATCAGCCATCAGCAATGTTTTATTAATTGGCGCGGGGTGTCGTGTTTCAGGAAAAGCATGCTGCGGAATAAACAATGGACAAGGAGGTGAAATCCTTGGTCCGAACATTTCAGCAAAGCAGGTAAACTATAATAACCGGTTGTCTTGAATTAAACGTAGGCTAGACCATTGTGTGAATCTGATCATGAGGCGATTACAATTGTACCCTGGGGCAAATGATGTGTATCTCCTTCCCACCACCCACAACACCTAAAATATTAATTAGCTCTGTCAACAAATAGCAACTATTAATCTAGGGTGGCAAAACAACCTGCAGACACGTTATAGTTGCTCTCTTTTATTTAATGAAACACCTCAATAAAAAGGTGTCATTAATGGACGAGAAGGTTCTATTAGGCTACTATAGGTTTTGATGAGTTTAGGTCGGATGACAACAGATTCATTTATCTGTTACCAGAAAGACTGCAGCCACCAGAACCAAACGAAACATTACAAGTTTACACATTGCAGCACGTGCACAGCAAAGTAGACACATGATCATGTGATATCGCTCACAACAGGTTGGTTGTCACAGTTTGGTTGGGTCCCATTGTGATAATAAATATGAAACAAAAAAGACATGGTTATCACTCACGTTCATTAATAGTCTAAAAAGTCGTCCCTCGACCTTTTTAGGCTACTCAAGTATTTCATATCTACTGCTTCTGTATTTTGCTATGTAGCCCAGACTGTTGTCTCTTCCCTATTATATATGACGTGAATTTTCATTTTTTTTATACTTTTATATATTCCTATGCGTTGACTCCCTATTCGCCAGGCTCTAATTAACTATCTGCTACATGACTTCAAGAAGGCATAAGGCCGAAAGTATGCTCTGTTTATATATTTTTTTAATCAGCACCTTGCACTTTCCGTTTTTGTATTCTTATGAGCATTGATTAAATTAATTATATTATTTTTGCATTTCGGCCTCCTTTGGTGTAATTTATTTATTTAAATGTACTGATTTCCTTATATTAACTGTAACTCAGTAAAATTGTTGAATGTTGCGTTTATATTTTTTGTTCAGTATATTTGCTATTTTCTCATCCAATGTGAGAAAAGTGCACGGATCTTTAATTGCATGGTCCCAGCCATTAACAGGTGAGAGACAGTAGCTGTGCGAGGGTAAAATCACTAGGGAGCCAGAAAAAAAAGCCATATTACAACCTATTTGGTGTGATAATTGCGTTGTTTGCTCTATAACCTGTTAATTCATATGCCTTGCGACCGTGATATATAGGCCTAAAGGACGAGACGAAGAAGACACAGCGGCAGAATAAATTCACAAAACCGGATAGCAGCCTCTGTCCGGTTCAGTCCACAAATCATATTGCGTGTAACAGACATTAGCATTCTACTAGCTACATATTGAACTTCCATGCTCTCAGGCCAGGGGCACTAAAATGTATGAATTAATGGCTGGATCAGAATCACCTTTATAATAATTGACCAGTACGGATAATTAAGTAAAACCAAATATCTATCTTCATCCATGGCTAATTTAGGAAAGGGCCAACTTTAGATAGCTAGCTAGGCACCGGAGGACAACAACACAATGAGACACAACAATTCAAGTTGTTTCTGTCAATGATGTATGCTAGTGCTCTAAATGCTTTTTGCTAGGAGTGACGCTGGCTTCCCTTGACAATTTTGGGGGGTTTGCAAGGACCTTGACACTTTTTTGAGCTCGCTCAGTTTAGCTCAATGCTGATTGGCCATTTTTTTAATATTTGTTTTTTTCAAGGGAGGCCAAAGTAAAATGGTAACGTTAGGATAGCGCACTAACCGCATCATCTATTTAATCAAATTTGCAGGCATCTTTCAGCATAACCATTTAATTGAAAATATCAATTTCGTTTGTTTTTCAGCCATGCAGCTCAGATATTGGAGGAATGAAGAAAAGGTAGGATAGCATAAACAATGCTGAGTTAAATTACAACGCTGTAATGAGCTAGGCTATTACATGTAGGTCTATGCCTATAAGATAGGGTGCCTTTAGAGAGTATTCAGACCCCTTGACTTCTTCCACATTTTGTTGTGTTACAGACAGAATTTAACATTTATTAAATTGAGATTTTGTGTCACTGGCCTACACACAATACCCAATGATGTCAAAGTTTTATGTTTTTAGAAATGTTTACAAATGAATAAAAAATGAAAAGGTGAAATGTCATAAGTTAATAAGTATTCAACCCCTTTCTTATGACAAGTCTAAATAAGTTCAGGAGTAAAAATGTGCTGTCAAATAATAAGTTGCATGGACTCGCTGTGTGAAATAATAGTGTTTAACAGGATTTTTGATTGACTACTTCATCTCTTTACCACACACATACAATGATCTGCAAGGTCCCTTAGTCGAGAAGGGAATTTCAAACACAGATTCAACCACAAAGAACAGTGAGGTAGATGGGTAAAACATTTAAAAATCGGACTTTGAATATCCCTTTGAGCATAGTGAAGTTATTAATTACACTTTGGATGGTGTATCAATACATCCAGCCACTACAAAGGTACAGGCGTACTTCTTAACAGTTGAATGGCTGTGATAGGAGAAAACTAAGCAGAGGATGGATCAACAGCGTAATTACTCCACAATACTAACCTAAATGACAGAGTGAAAAGAAGGAAGCCTGTACTGAATAAAAAATATTCCAAAACATGCATCCTGTTTGCAATTAGGCACTGAAGTTAAACTGCAAAAAAATGAGGCAAAGAAATGAACTTTATGTCCTGAATACAAAGCGTTATGTTTGGGGAAAATCCAACACATCACTGAGTACCACTCTTCATATTTTCAAGCATGGTGGTGGCTGCATCATGTTATGGGATAAAAATGGAATAGAGCTAAGCACAGGCAAAATCCTAGAGGAAAACCTGGTTCAGTCTGCTTTCCAACACAACAGACACTGGGAGACAAATTCACCTTTCAGCAGGACAATACCCTAAAACACAAGGCCAAATCTACACCAGGGTTGCTTACCAAGACGACATTGAATGTTCGTGGCCTAGTTGAACTTACAATAGCTAGCCCCAAGTTGTTATATTTTTTGTTGTGCTTTATGCTATTTGCCTCGTGACTCCTGCGTGCTTTGTTGATTATGAACTTGCTTGTTAACCCAACCATGGGACAGACTATGTTTTTTTTCACACTGTAGGGACTCTGACTCTCTATTGGTTAAATGGACTTTTGGCCTCCCATCCTATTCTAACCACCTCTCGTCGGCTTTGTATTCATGTTACCTGATAAAATTGCTGTACAATATGATCTTGTTGCCATCTGATGCACATTCAAATGTCATAAAAAAATCAACAGTGCAGATTTCACCCTGTCCTCTGCCATGCCCTGATTGTATTACTGTTGATGATATCTGGAAATGTGCATGTACACCCTGGCCCATCTACTGTTGCTAGCCTCAATTCTGACTTGTGCTCTGATATCTGTTTCACTGATTTCTGCTCTCATAAAAGCCTGGGTTTTCTGCACGTTAACACTAGAAGCTTATTACCTAAAATGGATCAATTGGAAGTGTGGGTTCACAACTCCAATCCAGATGTGTTGGTCATTACTGAGACGTGGTTAAGAAAGAGTGTTTTGAACACTGATCTTAACCTTTCTGGTTATAACCTTTTTCGGCAAGACATATCTTCCAAAGGTGGTGGAGTGGCAATCTTCACCAAGGATCATCTTCAGTGCTCGGTTGTCTCCACCAAGTCTGTCCCCAAACAATTTGATTTGCTGGTTTTAAGTATTAAATGTTCAAAACGTTCTTTGTTGACTGTTGCAGGGCGTTATATTGTCCACCATCACCACCGGCCTGTACCCTACCTGCCCTAAGCTCTCTCCTAGCCCCTTACACTAAGTCTGAATTTGTCCTGCTAGGTGACCTAAACAGGGACATGCTTAAACCACCTGACTAAGTCCTAAAGCAATGGGACTCCCTAAATCTTTCTCAGATTATTACCAATCCCACAAGGTATGACTCCATACACCCAGAAAAGGCTACTCTCCTTGATGTTATCCTCCAAAATAATCCTGATAGGTGTCAGTCTGGTGTTTTCTGTAATGACCTTAGTGATCAGTGTTTTGATCTGTCCTGATTTGACATAGAAGCTTGCTAAAAAACTTTAATGAGCAAGCCTTCCTTCATGACTTGGCCTCTGTAAATTGGTATAGAATTAGATTGATCCCCTCTGTTCGAAGATGCTTGGACTTTTTAAAATATATATATTTTCAGTGGTATTGTTAACAAACATGCCCCCATAAAGAAGCCACAGTTAGTCCTTTATTTAATTTTTTACAATTTATTTAACCTTTATTTAACCAGGAAGGGCTCATTGAGATTTAAAATCTCTTTTTCAAGAGCGTCCTGGCCAAGATAGGCAGCGCCAAGTCTTTACAAAAATTACAGACAAACAACATGAAAAACTACAATTAATCTAGTAAAAACCATAGAATTAACAAAGAATATAACAAAATCAAAAACAGCAAATTAAAAACATTGACATGTCAGGGAATCAGTCTCCAGATCATTCATCAGTGATTTTAAAAATACCAATCGAGACAAGTTCTTCCAGTTTAAAAGTATTTTGTAAGGCATTCCAAGACGATGGCGCAGAGTACATAAAAGCCCTTTTACCAAATTCAGTTCGGACATTTGGAACAGTTAGCAGGATAAAGTCCCGCGAACGAAGAGAGTACCCACCACATTTCTGAACAATAAAAATGCCCAAATAAAAAGGGAGTAAACCCAAAATGGCTTTGTAAATAAAAGTATACCAGTGACTGAGCCTACGAGTGACTAGAGAAGGCCAGCCAACCCTGGTATACAAAGTGCAATGGTGCGTAAGGGTTTTGCAATTTAAAATAAATCTCAAAGTGCCATGGTATAGGGTGTCAATTGATCTCAAACACTGAGCGGAAGCATTCATATATAAAATATCCCCATAGTCTAGTAAAGGCATAAATGTAGCTGATACTAGCCTCTTTCTGGCTTCAAAAGAAAAACAAGCCTTATTCCTAAAATAAAATCCTAATTTCAGCTTCAATTTTTTTGTAAGTTGTTGAATATGCATTTTAAAAGAGAGGCCATCATCAATCAAAATTCCAAGATATTTATATGAGGTTACAACCTCAATCTCCTTGCCCTGACAGGTAGTAATAGGTGAAAGGTTCAGAGGTCTATTTCTTGCTTTAGAAAACACCAGTAGTTTAGTTTTGTCAGTATTGAGGATAAGCTTCAATTGAGACAAGGTATGTTGAACAGTATTAAAAGCAGTTTGCAAGTTCTGGAAAGCTTTTGTAAGAGATGAAGCACAACAGTAAATAACAGTATCATCAGCATAAAAATGAAGTTGTGCATTTTGGACATTTTTGTCTAAATTATTTATATAAATAGTGAATAAGAGAGGACCAAGTACAGAGCCTTGGGGCACACCATTTAAGACAGACAATTTAACAGACCTAAGCCCATCAAATTGAGTGCACTGAGTTCTATCAGACAGATAGTTAGCAAACCATGCAACTGCATGCTCTGAAAGACCTAGACTCGACAATCTCTGCTTTAGTATAGCATGATCAACTGTATCAAAAGCCTTAGAGAGATCAATAAAAAGTGAGACACAATGCTGTTTTTTGTCAAGAGCTTCAGTGATATCATTTAAAACCTTCATGGCTGCTGTAATAGTGCTATGCTTCTTCCTGAAACCCGATTGGTACATTGATAAAATAGAGTTAGTAAATAAAAACTCTTTTAGCTGTTCACTCACAAGGGTTTCAAGTATTTTCACCAGGGGTGACAGCTTTGAGATTGGCCTATAATTATTTAAAATAGTTGGATCTCCCCCTTTTAAAAGTGGCAGGACAAATGCTGATTTCCAGATCTGTGGAATTTCATTACATTCCAGGGTTAGATTGAACAGATATGTAAGTGGTTCAGCTATGAAATCAGCTGCCAGATTTAAAAAGCAGGGATCCAAAAGATCAGGACCTGGAGGCTTTCTCTGATCTAAGGATTTCAGGGCTTTATGTACCACCTGCACTGAGAATGGCAAAAAGCTAAAAGTTTGACCAGCTCTCACTGGTTCATCCACACAGGGTTGTACAGAGACAGAGGACACTGAATCAAACAGCCTACCAGATGATACAAAGTGCTCATTGAAACAATTCAGCATTTCAGTTTTGTCATATATAGCAACAGAGTCCTTCAATACACATGACGGTAATTCATTAACATTACTGTTACCAGACATAGACTTAATAGCCTTCCAAAACTTTCTAGGGTCATTCAGGTTATAAGTGGTAACAGACATAAAATATTCAGACTTAGCCTTCCTAAGAAGAAAAGAACACTTGTTTCGTAACTGCCTAAAAACAAGCCAATCAGCATCAGAACACGATTTCCTTGCTTTAGCCCAGGCTAGATTACGGTCGTGAACAATGCAAGAAAGCTCAGACGAAAACCATGGATTATCCCTCCCTTTAACCCTGAACCTGCGGAATGGAGCATGCCTGTTTACTATTTGGAGAAAACCATCATGAAAGAATTTCCAGGCAGTTTCCACATCAGGGATAAGCTCAATCTTGCTCCAGTCAAAATAAAACAAATCATGAAAGAAAGCCTGCTCAATGAAACACTTCAGATTTCTCTTACGAATAAAACGCGGGTTAGACTAAGAAATATTAGTATTTCTAATAGCAACAACAGCACAATGGTCACTTAAATCATTACAAAAAACACCAACCGCAGAATATTTATGAGGAACGTTTGTCAATATCAAATCAATCAGGGTAGATTTATCTGGGCATTTTAGATTTGGGCGAGTGGGTGAGTTAATCAACTGGGTAAGATTTGTAGAATTACAGAACATTTTTAAATCATCAGACACCGGCATTAACCAACACCAGTTGAGATCACCAATCAAAATCATTTCACTGTAAAGAAGTTTTGACATGAGGTGCGTCAAAGAAGAAAATGCATCACCGAGAGCAGAGGGGGGTCTATAACAGCCAATCACAGTTCAAAGACCCTTTGAAACCTCAATATTCAAAGCAAGAAATTCCAACTGTTTACAAATAGTTTCAGACTTTGCCACACTTACAGGGAATTTCGTTTTTACATATATAGCCACACCCCCACCTTTCTTAACCCGATCAGTGCGATAAACATTGTAACCAGTTATACAAATATCCGTATCAAGAACAGACTTGCTGAGCCAGGTTTCAGAAAACACAATTATATCAGCATCAGTTGATTTAGCCCAAATCCTAACCCCATCCATTTTTGACAACAGGCTGCGTACATTTAAATGAAAAATACCAAGACCAGATCTTGATTTAAAATCAGAGGGGGTTTGGAGGCATTGCATATCAGGGCCAGGGTTAGGCTGCACGTTACCTGATATCAACAATAGAAGAATAACTAGGCACCTCTGTTTAATAACTTTGCACGGCTTCTCTTTTTTAAGAGACCTACTGCAAGCGAAGTCTACAAGTGAGTTTCCAGACATTACAAAACAGTCATTTAAAACCATTAGACTTTGGTAGTGACACAAATTCGTAATGTTCACATCATGCCACAAATACATCGGCACTTGGACGAGTGGAACGAGTGAAAAAGAGCGAGTTCCTACAAACAAAATGTCCAATGGACGGGAGAGCACATTGTCAGATGTACTCACCCAGCGACAATGTTCGTTTTCTCCAGAGCTCAGTAAAGTCAGTGCACAAAGCAATACCACAAAAATGGTCATTTTCTCTAACAAATGTAAATAATAGAGCCCAATGAAGGTAAGGGGAGAGAGGGACAGCGTATATGTAAGTCTGAATGTGAGTATTTGCACGTGTGAGTAGATTGGGTGTTGAGGTCGATTGAGAGAGCGGGTTGGGGATTGTTGAGCTGCCACTGACAGCCAGACGAAGAGCAAAAAGGAGCGGCATAGACGAGACACTCCGTGGATGAAGAAGGAACTCAGGCCAGCCAGAGATAGGGTTACTTTGGTAAACTTCAGTGCCGAGTTGAAGTGCCAAGTTGAGGAAGACCCGTGATCTTTACAGCAGCAAAAATAAAATAGTTTGCACTACACAACAAGGAAGTTACTCAGCCATAAATAAATAGGTTATTAGTAGGTTAAAATGTACTAGTCACAGACAAACGACTTGACATGCTACCATCTTGGTAGCAAAAGTGGGAGATCAAGCTGATCCTAACTGTTGTAGGCCAATTTCTATTTTGCCTTGTTTATCAAAAGTGAACAAGAAAAACTTGTCTACAATCAACTGATTGGCTTTCTTGATGCCTATAGTATACTTTCTGCTATGCAATCTGGTTTCCGCTCAGGTGATGGATGTGTCACCGCAACATTAAAGGTCCTAAATGATGTCACCATTGCCCTTGATTCTAAGCAATGTTGTGCTGCCATTTTTATTGACTTGGGCAAAGCTTTTGATACAGTAGACCATTCCGTTATTGTGGGCCGGCTAAGGAGTGTTGGTGTCTATGAGGGGTCGTTGGCCTGGTTTTATAACTACCTCTCTCAAGAGTGCAGTGTATAAAGTAGGAACATCAATAGTGTGCAAAGCTGTCATAAAGGCAAAGGGTGGCTACTTTGAATAATCTCAAATATAAATATATTTTGATTTGTTTAACACTTTTTTGGTTACTACATGATACCATATGTGGTATTTCATAGTTTTGATGTCTCACTATTATTCTGCAATGTAGAAAATAGTAAACATAAAGAAAAACCCTTGACTGAGTAGGTGTGTCCAAACTTTTGACTGGTACTGTGTATTAGACAGAGAAGAAAATCACAGAATAAATCCCTTATAGATGACCATTGGCTATTATAATATCTTATAACAGACTAACTACATACTTCAAATTAGTGCTGGTCAAGTGTTTCCCCTGCCCACTTAGCTAAGTGTTTAAATATTAGGCTACATATAATTTAATAGAAGAAAACATAGAGAGGTTAGAGAGGGACTGCCAGTTTCTTAATGTTTTGGCTGTATAATACAGTCAATGGCTACGTTAAAGAACCTCTTGAGCGTCTCGTCCCACAAGCGGGATCAACATCCAGCGAAAAACTCCTAGCGACATTAGCATAACAAAATGTAATATATATATTTTTTCAAATATAGGACTGTCTCATATCGTTTTATAGATACACCTCTCCTGAATCGAACCACGTCGTCCGGTTTCAAAAAGGTTTTACAGGAAAAGCTAAATATTAGATTATGTTAGAGGAGTACATGGTAAAAGTAGCAACATAGCAATTTTCCGACCAACCACATGCATCACAAATAACCAAAAAACAGCTAAATGCAGCACTAACCTTTTACAAACTTCATCAGATGACACACCTAGGACATCATGTTACACAATGCATGCATTCTTTTGTTCAATAAAGTTCATATTTATATATAAAAACAGCATTTTACATCGGCACCTGACGTTGACTAACTATTTTCCCTCAAATGCATCCCCGGAAACAGTGCTACAATTTACTAAATTACTATTCGAAAACATTTTTAAAATGTAATATTGTCATTCTAAGATTTATAGATGAATATCTCTTGAAAGCACCTGTCATACCAGATTTAAAAATAACTTTACTGGGTAATCACACTTTGCGATAAAAGGGGATGTGATACTCAGAAAATTAGCTGGTAAACCTAGCTCGGCGCCATCTTGGAACAATCGCATATCACATCTAATCTTGTATACTATTGTCAATAATCCCTTACCTTTAGTTGTCTTCATCAGAAAGCACTTCCAGGAATCCCTGGTCCTCAACAAATGTATTTTCGGTCGAAAAAGTCCATCCTTTATGTTCCATTAGCTTGCTGTTGTTAGCGCGTCTGAAGGCTGTATCCAACTGCTCCGTCGGGCGCGGGACAGCGGTTTCGAAAAATAACTTTTTTCCCTCATTTAGGTTCGTTCAAACATGTCAAACGTTGTATAACATAAATCTTCAGGGCCTGTTTCAACAAGAGAGCCAATAAGATTCGAGGGGGACGATTGTATTGTGTTTCAAAACGTTTCGAAAGGAGGGGGTAGACAGGGCCGCCGCCCGTGCCGGGCTACAGTGACCATCCAGCCAGGACGGGGTGTGCCAGCCCTGAGCTCCAGACCTCCGGTGTGCCTCCACGGCCCAGTGTTCCTTGTGCCTGCACTGCGCACCCAGTCTCCTGTGCGTCTCCCCAGTCTGGTGAGACCGGTTCTTCACAGGAGGCTCCCCGTAGGAAGCCTCCAGTGATGATCCATGGCACGAAGCCTCCAGTGATGATCCATGGCCCGGAGCCTGTAGGGATGATCCATGGCAAGAAGCCTCCAGTGATAATCCATAGCACAAAGCCTCCAGTGATGATCCAAGGCACGGAACCTCCAGCGACGCCCCTCGGCCCGGGGCCTCCGGCGACGCAGCTCGACCCGGGGCCTCCGGCGACGCCGCTCGACCCGGGGCCTCCGGCGACGCCGCTCGACCCGGGGCCTCCGGCGACGCCGCTCGACCCGGGGCCTCCGGCGACGCCGCTCGACCCGGGGCCTCCGGCGACGCCGCTCGGCCCGGGGCCTCCGGCGACGGTCTGCAGCCCAGAGCCTTCGGTGACGGTCTGCAGCCCAGAGTCTCCGGCGGTGGTCGGCAGCGCAGAACGGGGGCTACGCCCAGAGCCAGAGCCACCTCCGTAGCTGGAGGATTGGCAGAAGGGTTGGGTGTAGCACAGGAACCGTCGTAGACGGTGGCCACCCTCCCTTCCCTCCCTTTAGGTTTGGGGTTGTTTTTGTGGGTTTTTTGTTCGGGTGCAGTCGGGGTCTGCACCTTCGGGGGGGGGGGGGGGGGGGGGGTACTGTCACGTCCTGACCAGTGAAAAGGGTCATTTTGCCATAGTAGAATGGTCAGGGCGTGGCAGGGGGGTTGTGTGTTTGTGTGTTTTGGGGTTGGTTTGTTTCTAGGGGAATTTGTTCTAGTTTTCTGATTCTATGTTTCATTTTCCATGTGTGGCCGAGTATGGTTACCAATCAGAGGCAGGTGTCTTTCGTTGTCTCTGATTGGAAGCCATACTTAGGCAGCCTGTTTTTCTTTGGGTTTTGTGGGTGTTTATTTTCCGTTTAGTGATTTTACCTGACGGAACTATTGAGCGTTTATTATTTTGTTGTTGAAGTGCATTCATTAAAATCCAAAGATGAGCACTATACACGCTGCGCCTTGGTCTAATCCTTTCGACGCTTGTGACAGGCTGACAGCCGTGGTATGTATATACCACGGGTCTCACAAAACATTTATTTTGACTGCTCAAATTATGTTGGTAACCTGTTAATAATAGCATTAAGGCACCTCAGGGGTTTGTGATATACGGCCAATATACCACGGCTAAGGGTATATTCACAAATAAGTTGATTCATTTCCCACATTTAGCAGCGTCGGCCTCAAGAGCGTTTATTTTGTTCTCTATCTTTTTCGGCATCACCTTTCTGTTTGATGATGCGCGTTTGACTTTGAATACGCAAGCTCAGCTAATCAGAAAACCGGGCAGACCTATCTTGGTAAGGGGGCCGGCCATTGCCCACCGGTCATCCAAATGCTGAACATACAATGTGGTAAAAGCAGAACAAACGCAACATATTGACACAGAAATGTGTATGTGTGTGTACTTTTTTTTAACATAGATGTAGGCCTATTTCTGTTATTGTTGCATACATTGACTGCAGAGCCCTATGGGCCCAAGTCAAAAGTGGTGCACTGTAAAAGGAATAGGGTACCATTGGGATACAATCTTGATCTTGTTTCTTTGCCCAATTTTCCCTTTTTATAACACCAGTAATTAACCCTACCCTAGGTTTTGTTGTCGTGATGACGGATGGCCAAGCCATCACCATTTGTCACTACAAATTATTTATTGTAAACAAACATTACCATGAAAAAGAGGCAAAAGCATAGCTCGAGTGTCAGTATTTTTATGCTATGCAAACTCCTTTGGCTTGACAACGTTTGATAAACTACACTGAACTAAAATATAAACGCAACATGCTATTTGTAGACCTTATTTATTTATTTAACCTTTATTTAACCAGGTAGGTAAGTTGAGAACAAGTTCTCATTTACAATTGCGACCTGGCCAAGACAAAGCAAAGCAGTTCGACACATACAACAACACAGAGTTACACATGGAGTAAAACAAACATACAGTCAATAATACAGTAGAAAAATAAGTCTATATACAATGTGAGCAAATGAGGTGAGATAAGGGAGGTAAAGGCAAAAAAAGGCCATGGTGGCAAAGTAAATACAATATAGCAAGTAAAAACACTGGAATGGTGGATTTGTAGTGGAAGAAAGTGCAAAGTAGAAATAGAAATAAGGGGGTGCAAAGAAGCAAAATAAATAAATAAATAAATACAGTAGGGGAAGAGGTAGTTGTTTGGGCTAAATTATAAATGGGCTATGTACAGGTGCAGTGCTCTGTGAGCTGCTCTGACAGCTGGTACTTAAAGCTAGTGAGGGAGATAAGTGTTTCCAATTTCAGAGATGTTTGTAGTTCGTTCCAGTCATTGGGAACAGAGAACTGGAAGGAGAGACGGCCAAAGGAGGAATTGGCTTTGGGGGTGACCAGAGAGATATACCTGCTGGAGCGCATGCTACAGGTGGGTGCTGCTATGGTGACCAGTGAGCTGAGATAAGGGGGGACTTTACCTAGCAGGGTCTTGTACATGACCTGGAGCCAGTGGGTATGGCGACGAGTATGAAACGAGGGCCAGCCAACGAGAGCATATAGGTCGCAGTGGTGGGTGGTATATGGGGCTTTGGTGACAAAACGGATGGCACTGTGATAGACTGCATCCAGTTTATTGAGTAGGGTATTGGAGGCTATTTTGTAAATGACATCGCCAAAGTCGAGGATCGGTAGGATGGTCAGTTTTACGAGGGTATGTTTGGCAGCATGAGTGAAGGATGCTTTGTTGCGAATTAGGAAGCCAATTCTAGATTTAACTTTGGATTGGAGATGTTTGATGTGAGTCTGGAAGGAGAGCTTACAGTCTAACCAGACACCTAGGTATTTGTAGTTGTCCACATATTCTAAGTCAGAACCGTCCAGAGTAGTGATGCTGGACGGGCGGGCAGGTTCGGGCAGTGATCGGTTGAAGAGCATGCATTTAGTTTTACTAGTATTTAAGAGCAGTTGGTTGGCCACGGAAGGAGAGTTGTATGGCATTGAAGCTCGTCTGGAGGGTTGTTAACACAGTGTCCAAAGAAGGGCCAGAAGTATACAGAATGGTGTCGTCTGCGTAGAAGTGGATCAGAGACTCACCAGCAGCAAGAGCGACGTCATTGATGTATACAGAGAAAAGAGTTGGCCCAAGAATTGAACCCTGTGGCACCCCCATAGAGACTACCAGAGGCCCGGACATCAGGCCATCTGATTTGACACATTGAACTCTATCAGAGAAGTAGTTGGTGAACCAGGCGAGGCAATCATTTGAGAAACCAAGGCTATTGAGTCTGCCGATGAGGATGTGGTGATTGACAGAGTTGAAAGCCTTGGCCAGGTCAATGAATACGGCAGCACAGTATTGTTTCTTATCGATGGCGGTTACGATATCGTTTAGGACCTTGAGCGTGGCTGAGGTGCACCCATGACCAGCTCTGAAACCAGATTGCATAGCGGAGAAGGTGCAGTGGGATTCAAAATGGTCAGTAATCTGTTTGTTGACTTGGCTTTCGAAGACCTTAGAAAGGCAGGGTAGGATAGATATTGGTCTGTAGCAGTTTGGGTCAAGAGTGTCCCCTCCTTTGAAGAGGGGGATGACAGCAGCTGCTTTCCAATCTTTTGGAATCTCAGACGACACGAAAGAGAGGTTGAACAGGCTAGTAATAGGGGTTGCAACAATTTCGGCAGATAATTTTAGAAAGAAAGGGCCCAGATTGTCTAGCCCGGCTGATTTGTAGGGGTCCAGATTTTGCAGCTCTTTCAGAACATCAGCTGACTGGATTTGGGAGAAGGAGAAATGAGGAAGGCTTGGGCGAGTAACTGTGGGGGGTGCAGTGCTGTTGACCGCGGTAGGGGTAGCCAGGTGGAAAGCATGGCCAGCCGTAGAAAAATGCTTATTGAAATTCTCAATTATAGTGGATTTATCGGAGGTGACAGAGTTTCCAATCCTCAGTGCAGTGGGTAGCTGGGAGGAGGTGTTCTTATTCTCCATGGACTTTACAGTGTCCCAGAACTTTTTTGAGTTTGTGTTGCAGGAAGCAAATTTCTGCTTGAAAAAGCTAGCCTTGGCTTTTCTAACTGCCTGTGTATATTGGTTTCTAACTTCCCTGAAAAGTTGCATATCACGGGGGCTGTTCGATGCTAATGCAGAACGCCACAGGATGTTTTTGTGTTGGTTAAGGGCAGTCAGGTCTGGAGAGAACCAAGGGCTATATCTGTTCCTGGTTCTAAATTTCTTGAATGGGGCATGCTTATTTAAGATGGTGAGGAAGGCATTTAAAGAAAATAACCAGGCATCCTCTACTGACGGGATGAGGGATACCCGGGCCAGGTCGTTTAGAAAGGTTTGCTTGCTGAAATGTTTCAGGGAGCGTTTGACAGTGATGAGTGGAGGTCGTTTGACCGCTGACCCATTACGAATGCAGGCAATGAGGCAGTGATCGCTGAGATCTTGGTTGAAAACAGCAGAGGTGTATTTAGAGGGCAAGTTGGTTAGGATGATATCTATGAGGGTGCCCGTGTTTAAGGCTTTGGGGTGGTACCTGGTAGGTTTATTGATAATTTGTGTGAGATTGAGGGCATCAAGTTTAGATTGTAGGATGGCTGGGGTGTTAAGCATGTCCCAGTTTAGGTCACCTAGCAGCACGAGCTCTGAAGATAGATGGGGGGCAATCAGTTCACATATGGTGTCCAGAGCACAGCTGTGGGCAGAGGGTGGTCTATAGCAGGCGGCAACGGTGAGAGACTTGTTTTTAGAGAGATGGATTTTTAAAAGCAGAAGTTCAAATTGTTTGGGTACAGGCCAACTGGCTCCAGGTCATCTATAAGTCTTTGCTAGGTAATTCTCCGCCTTATCTCAGCTCACTGGTCACCATAACAACACCCACCCGTAGCACGTGCTCCAGCAGGTATATCTCACTGGTCATCCCAAAAGCCTACACCTCTTTTGGCCGCCTTTCCTTCCAGTTCTCTGCTGCCAATGACTGGAACGAATTGCAAAAATCGCTGAAGTTGGAGACTTATATCTCCCTCACTAACTTTAAGCACAGCTATCTGAGCAGCTTACTGATCGCTGCAACTGTACACAGCCCATCTGTAAATAGCCCATCCAATCTACCTACCTCATCCCCATATTGTTTTTATTTACTTTTTTGCTCTTTTGCACACCAGTATTTCTACTTGCACGTCATTATCTGCACATCTATCACCAGTGTTAATTTGCTCAATTGTAATTACTTCGCTACTATGGCCTATTTATTGCCTTACCTCCTCACGCCATTTGCACACACTGTATATAGACTTTTTCTATTGTGTTATTGACTGTACGTTTGTTTATTTCATGTGTAACTCTGTGTTGTTATCTTGGCCAGGTCGCAGTTGTAAATGAGAACTTGTTCTCAACTGGCCTACCTGGTTAAATATCAAATCTCTATCTGTCACGTCCTGACCCTAGTAAGATGTAATTTTCTATAGTAGAGTAGGGCAGGGCGTGACAGGGGGTGTTTTTGGTTGTTCTATGTTTTCTATTTCTAAGTTTAAGTTTTAGTTTTTCTATTTCAATGTTGGGATTGTTTGGGGTTGATCTCTGATTGGAAGCAGCTGATCCTCATTGCCTCTGATTAGAGATCATATTTAAGTAGGGGTTTTTCGCTTCCTGTTTTGTGGGTTATTATATTTTGAGTAGTGTGTTTTCTTCTCTGCATCACGGTTTGTTGTTTTTGTGTTTTTAAGTATTTAAGTGTATTGCATTCAGTTTCACGTTTAATAAATATGTGGAACCACAAACACGCTGCATTTTAGTCCGATCCTTCAAACAGCTGTGACACTATCAAATCAGCCGCTGGTCCAAAATGTTCACAATCTCTCCCTTTTCTTCTCTTATTTACTTGAGCTTTTTTTTTTACAATCAAGATAATGGAATTATAGCAATTGGCCTAAATTGATTGGCCATGTTTGGTCAAAACAAAACCCAGCAATGAAAGTAAGTAGCATCCAATCAGAGGCTGTGCTGTCAGGTGGGTGTAATTAGGGTCCATGTATGGGCCAGGGGCGTTCTTATGATGTTCTATTATGTTGTACTGATAGTTCAGTTCTATGGTCCTGGCCTTTGAATATTCATGTCCCAACTATATAAAGCCAGGGGTCAGGGGTCAGCCCAATGATTACAGACAGCGTACGCCAAAATATATACAAAATTAAACTGGGCTTTTGATAAAAACAAGAAAACAAATCCTGGTGATAAACATCAAATAAAAGCACACTGCAAAACACACAAAGGAGAAAATTACAGGTAATTACACTAATATGCATAGTCTCTGAATCACGGTTTCCCCGTGCAGTGATAGAAGTTGTGTGGTCAGGTATTGTAATGCAGGTCATGTGGTCAGTAGCTCAAACAACCAGTGAGAAATCATGACCATGGTAACCGCTCATTTGATTTATCTATTGATCGTTACAAGACACATTTAGGTTTAACGATGGTAACAAACCATATAACACAAAAATCATGCAGTACTGAAATTGTGCAAAACAACATATTGTGTCAGACAAAGTACTACTACACCAGTCACACATAGCAGTATAATGATTTTCATGAATATGATCGTTAGTTAGTTTACCAGCCACGGTTGCATCCCAAATGGCACCCTATTCTCTATATAGTGCACTACTTTTGACCAGGGCCCATTGAATAGGGTGCCATTTGGGATTCAAAACAGTTCTTGGATTCAACCCAGTTCTTGGATTCTGCTGGCTCAGAGCAATCAAACCCCCCTGCCTGTGCCTGCAGAGTCCAGGCCAGTGTGTGAATCATACATGAGCCTGTCTATGTGGGAGAGAAACCCAATCGCGTTTACACAGACTGACTGACTGCCACTTAGACCTATGGACACAGGAGACAAGGAGGGGTGGAAGGGAGGGAAGGATTTTGTGACACCCCTATGATTCATTTCAGCCTCTTTCTCCCTCCATCCACCCCACTCAGGGCCCTTATCGCTAAGCCACGGGGACACTTAACCCTGTTTTCATGTGTGCTGCTCGAGCACGAGGCTTACCATTAATAAGTAAAGAGGCACTCTGCTCCTCGCCTTTCCATGGGCAGTAATTATACTTCCAGCGAGATGGAAAATATTAGGTCTGTGTCCCAAATGGCACCCTAATTCCAGTCTAGGACTGTTACTTTAAGACTAAATGCTACTGTATCATAGATAATCGAAAATGAAGAGCTTCTAATTTAAAAGTAAAATTACAATAATGGCTAGGTGTTTCACATTCAGGCACATTACATGTCTTCAGACATAGTTCGTTTCAAGACTCCAGTTCACCCTCTCTTGGATTAAAGCATTGCTCCGGAAATGAGCCCACACAACAAATAGAGATGACCACTGAATAATTGAGGACTCATCTTCATATTCTTGTTGAAGTATTAGTCTGGTGGATGAATTTTTTAAGAGCCTGGCACACCGATGCAGTGATGACATCCCTAATGATGATCCTTATCTTCCCTTTGAGCCTGGCAAACATTGACAGAGACAGACAAATAGACGGAAGGACAGAAAGACAGGCAGACAGACAGACAGGCAGACAGACAGACAGACAGAAACACAGATGAGAGCGACACAGTATCAAACCCACATACATACAGAGAAAGAGAGAGAGAGAATCAAAGGAAACATTCACAGTAACCACTCCATATGTCAGCTTAATTGAATTTTAAATTACCTTTAAATAGTGCATCGACAAAGCACGACGACAGAACATGGTCAGATTAAATCCTGGCCTGAGTTAATATCGCACGCACGCACACACTTAATCTACACCCTTTTTCATCTTTGTAGTTATATTTAGATAATTCTAATACGAGTTCATTCAACAAGCTTCAAACACATGTTTTAAGTCCTTTAACAATGTGATTAGCTGTGGAGCGAGGAAAGACAGTACAGGAGAAATACAGAGAGAGAGAGCAATGGATTGGGCCTTTGGGCTCTCACATATCTCTCCAGAACGGCTCAGTCCTAATTGAATGTGGTCTCTGACTTTGTTCTACTTTGAAGTGGAAATCAATCAGAAAGCTAACTTCAGAGAGACTGCCCCCCCATCCCCTCTACCACCTCCCCCTGTCTCTCCAGGACACATCACTGAAATATACGTAACACGTATAGTCAGGTCTAAAAAGTTTCTATGGGGTTCAAGTATGGAGACTGAGATGGCCATTGCAAAATGTTGATTTTTGGTCAATTAACCATTTCTTTGTGGATTTTGGGGTTATTTTCTTGCTGGAAGATCCACTTGCGGCCAAGTTTCAGTCTCCTGGCAGAAGCAACCAGGTCTTTAGCTAAAATGTCATGGTACTGGGTAAAGCTCATGATGCCATTGACTGTAACAAGGGCCCCAGGACCAGTGGAAGAAAAATAGCCCGTTAACATCAAAGATCCACCACCATATTTAGGAAATGTCCATACATTTTAACGTGGATCTTCCGCGAGATTAAATCTAGCCCTAAATCTAGTCCTGCAATAGCACGCTCAATAGGGATTCTCCATTGAATATGCTTTTTAGTCCAGGACTAGGCTTGACTATGTCTGAGGAACCAGTCTATAGAGTCTGCATACGATATAAGGGGTAGGGTTGCAAAATGTTGGTAACTTTTCCTAAATTCCCAGAGATCCCTGTTGGAATATTACTGAAATCTTGAGGGATTAAGCAGGAAATCTAGGAATCCTCCAAACGGGATTTACGGAACACCTCATTGTCTTATTTCAGATAGCGCGACAAGCCGTCTGAGGGACAAGCGTTGCGTAGGAGTGACGCCCTCTGACATCAGACAATGGGAAAGCTGACGTTCACAGTGCACAGCTTTCCTTAAGACTGCTGCCCATCACCGCCCAAATCAAACTGGACTCCGAAAAATGGCCCTTTCAAAGGAAAAGAAAATAGGTCAATAGAGACAAACGCAGCAAAGGACGAAAAGTGTCCAAATCACTTCAGCTCAAAGATTTTATACATCATATTATTTTTCCAATTTCACACATGGAAAGTATTGCCAGACTCAGGGCGCTCCGCACACTCCAGCGGCTATGAGAAGAGACTATACAAGTACACTGACTTTCTTTTACATTCAGTGTCACTCCGTCAAGGGAAATATAGTATTTTTTCTAACAAAGATATTGTGAGGGTTCAGTGAACAGCCGGAGGAAGACGACGCGACAGAACCCTCCTCATGGGATCGGTACTCAGTGTTAAGCCAATTAGTACACAGCTGGGCCCATTAATTGGCTTGGTGTTTCCCTCTATATAGGTGTGCCAGGAGATGAGTTCGAGGGGGGATTGGGAGCAGACACTGAGACTTGTGAGGATGTCGGACATGCCTACCTCAGAGAAAATGACTTTATACTTGGGGTCTGAAATGTACGCTGTGGCATGTATGGGCTTCAGGCAGAAGTCTTCATGCTTTTTGATCTATTTCAGAACTGCAGTTTTCTCTGCTTGGAGCAACAGTGAAGTGGACAGGGCAGTACGGATTTCTTCTCCTACATCTGCAAGTAGAGTCTGAACAGCGTCTGAACAGGATGGCAGAGTCAGAAAGGATGGCATTGTCTCACTCAATCGGTGAAATGGCTACTGCTATAGGTTTCAGGAGTATCAAACTGCTTACTACTCTCTCCCAAAATACATCATCTAGGAGGATCCTCTTGATGGGGCTGTCCATATCGGCAGACTGTGATATGGCCATTTCTTGGAGAGACTTCTTCCCCTCCAGGACTGTCAAACATGATGACACCACCACCCCAGCGGGTGTTGCTGGGCAGCTTCAATGTGGTGCTCTTATTCTTCTCACTTTGCTTGATGAGGTAGATTGCTGCTATAACTTGATGACTCTTCACATACCTAACCATTTCCTTGGCTCTCTTGTAGAGTGTATCCATTGTTTTCAGTGCCATGATGTCCTTGAGGAGCAGATTCAATGCATGAGCAGCACAGCCAATGGGTGTGGTGTGAGGGTAGGACTCCTCCACTTTAGACCAAACAGCCTTCATGTTCGCAGCATTGTCTGTCACCAGTGCAAATACTTCTGTGGTCCAAGGTCATTGATGACTGCCTTCAGTTCATCTGCAATGTAGAGACCGGTATGTCTGTTGTCCCTGCTCTTGTCTGTGTCTGTGCTCTTGTAGAATACTGGTTGAGGGGTGGAGATAATTATTCCTTGCCCACGAGCATTCGACCACACATCAGAGTTGATTGCAATACAGACTGCTTTCTCTATGATTTGCTTGACCTTCACTTGAACTCTGCATCCAGCAAATGAGTAGATAAAGCAGCAAATGAGTAGATAAAGTTGGAGGGGTTTATGCTGGGTGAAGAACATTCAGAAATCTCTTCCAATACACATTGCCTGTGAGCATCAGAGGTGAACCAGTTGCATACACAGCTCGAGCAAGACATTCATCAGCATTTCTCTGACTACGTTCCTCCATTGAGGAACTTCTGATTCCAGGAGGACCATGAGCTGTTGTTATCAATAAGGTGTCTGATTCATCATTTTCACCTTGAGTAGAAGTAGAGGGACTTTTGTCAGAGGTTGCTTGTTGTGAGCGCTGAGGGAACTTTATGCACTTGGCCAGATGATTCTGCATCTTTGTTGCATTCTTCACATATGATTTGGCACAGTATTTGCAAATATACACAGCTTTTCCTTCTACATTAGCTGCATTGAAATGTCTCCACACATCAGATAGTGCCCGTAGCGTTTTCCTGTAAAGATGAGAAAAAAAATACAATTTCATGTACAGATAAATAGTTAAGCAGTTAGATTAAACAACTCCATTGTAAGATCACACTTTGCTGTGGGCTACTATTTACTAGTTAACAAAAAATAATGTATGTCATAAAATATATTCACCCCACCCAGTATTGTAATCAAAACTGACTAGAAAGCATGTAATCCTTGGCTCAGACAGTGTAGTAGTGTGGGCTCAATAGCATCTCATTAGTGTGCAAGATCTTGAGAATCAGCTGTACATGTGATGGAAGAGTTCACTGCACATGTGATGGAAGAATGCACTGTGCATGCAGAGGGTTGTAATTCTATTGAATTGGGGATAGCTTAACCAAAATATTCCACAAGACCTAGAGTTGCCTTGTGTATCCCACAAAAAAGGTTCACTGTTATAAGCTAACTTTTTTGATGAATTTTAGCAAAATTCCGAGCTTAACTTCCCATGGAAATTTACTGGAAAGTTTACAACCATTTACAACCCTAGCTGTTAGAACCAGTAATGGCAGCTTTACGACTCTTGGGTAGCGGAAAGACTTTTTGCTTCCCTCCAGGCCTGAGGACAAAGACTTTCCTTTAGGCTCAGATTAAAGATATGACAGATAGGAGTGGCTATAGAGTCAGCTACCATCCTCAGTAGCTTTCCATCTAAGTTGTCAATGCCAGGAGGTTTGTCATTATTGATCGATAACAATTTCTTCTTCTTTTTGTTGAGTTTAGTCACATAATTTATTCTAAAATGTATTACATATTATTTGTTTTTATCAATCTACACACACTACCCCATAATGACGAAGCAAAAACTGGTTTTTAGAAATGTTTCATTAACATTTATTAAAAATAAAAACAGAAATACCTTATTTACATAAGTATTCAGACCCTTCGCTATGAGACTTGAAATTGAGCTCAGGTGCTTCCTGTTGATCATCCTTGAAATGTTTCTACCACTTGATTGGAGTCCAGGACACTGGTAAATTAAATTGATTGGACAAGATTTGGAATGGCACACACCTGTCTATATAAGGTCCCATAGTTGAGAGTGCATGTCAGAGCAAAAACCAAGCCTTGAGGTTGAAGGAATTGTCTGTAGAGCTCTGAGACAGGATTGTGTTGAGGCACAGATATAGGGAAGGGTACCAACAAAAATTATGCAGCATTGAAGGTCCCCAAGAACACAGTGGCCTCCATTATTCTTAAATGGAAGAAGTTTGAAACCACCAAGACTCTTCTTAGAGCTGGCCGCCCAGCCAAACTGAGCAATTAGGGAGAACGGAAGCCACTCCTCAGTAAAAGGGGGAAAGATGAACAGAGCAAAGTACTGAGAGATCCTTGATGAAAACCTGCTCCAGAGTACTCAGGACCTCAAACTTGGGCGAAGGTCACCTTCCAACAGGACAACGACCCTAAGCAGACAGCCAAGACAACACAGGAGTGGCTTTGGGACAAGTCTCAATGTCCTTGAGTCGCCCAGCCAGAGCCTGGACTTGAACCTGATCGAACATCTTTGGAGTGACCTGAAAATAGCTGTGCTGCGACGCGTCCCAACCTGACAGAGCTTTAGAGGATCTGCAGAGAAGAATGGGAGAAACTCCCCACATACAGGTGTGCCAAGCTTGTAGCGTCATACCCAAGAAGACTCGAGGCTGTAATTGCTGCCAAAGGTGCTTCAACAATGTTCTGAGTAAAGGGTCTGAATACTTATGTAAATGTGATATTTCAGTTATTTATTAAATTTTTGGCACACATTTCTAATAACCTGTTTTTGCTTTGTCATTATGGGGTATTGTGTGTAGATTTTTTAGGGAAAAAAACGATTTAATCCATTTTAGAATAAGGCTGTAAAAAGTGAACGGGTCCGAATACTTTCCTAATGCAGTGTATACAGCAACACTTCCCCTGTAAGCATTCCTGTCTCTTCTATAGATGTTATATCCTTGTATTGCTACTGCTGTATCATCAAATTAATTATCTAAGTGAGTCTCAGAAATGGCCAGTATATGAACGCTATTTGATGTTAGTAAGTTATTGATTTCATGAACCTTATTTCTTAGGCTACATATATTAACATGGGCTATTTTCAGCCCTTTCCTGGGTAGTTTATCAGAGATAGACATAATATGGAAAAGAGAAAACAAAGCAAGAGAAAATAATATTCATTCAGCAGTCCATTAATTGGTGGGTGCGTGTAAGTGTGTGTGTGTGTGCTGCTGGGGTTAAACTACGAACCCATAGGCTTGGCTCTCTCATCCCTTCCAGGCTTCTGGGAGGGAGGGTGGACAATGAGCCTGTCATAGTGGATGTAAGCAACGTCCCCACGCGCTCTGGCAGCTTTCATGGCTGGGATCAGTTCTTTCCTCTTCTGCCGCACAGCTTCAGGATAGTTCTCGTTGAGGAAAATATATGTTCCTCTCAAGTTCTTGGCACTTTCCAGAACAGCTACCTTGTCCTTGAACCTCAGGAACTTGACCACTATCGGGCCTGTCATCTGGGCCGGTGGTGGGTTTTCCAGTCCTGTGGGCACGCTCCAAATCAATCTTCCTGTGGTCCATTTTTAGTTTCTCTGAGATCATTTCCCTCACTTTGTCCTCAGACTCAGTCCAAGTCTCATGGGGAGATTCTGCAATTTCGTCCACAACCATGTTGTTCCACCTTGATTGTCCCTCGTGATAGTCTGATTTCTCCGTCATTGTTATCATGGATTTACATACAGAACTGACGTCTTCTCTCAATGACTTACAGATTGCTGTCATCTTGCCGTTCTCCTGTTTAGACTCATCGAGCTGAACCTGGGAAAACTGCTAACTCTTCTTCAGGTCCTGGACCTCTCTGGTCTGGTCATGCATTCTTTCATTAGTTGACTCCACCAGTATTTGGATAAAACACTTGAAGCTATTTTCTTGTTGTTGTAACAACTGCTTGTAGAACTCTTTCAGTTCGTTTAAAAGTTCCTTCACCTGTGACAGAGAGACACCACTGTCCTCAATGGTACTCCCGGCTGGCTTTGGTCTTCGTCATGGTAACAACAGTAGGTTACGCTGTTACTCCTCACAGTTCCAGACAGGGCACTGCCCATAACATAACCCCACCGCCACCATGGGGCACTCTGTTCAAACCTTGACATCAGCAAACCGCTCGCCCAAACAATACACTGTCTGCCATCTGCCTGGTACAGTTGAAACCAGAATTCATCTGTGAAGAGCACACTTCTCCAGCATGCCAGTGGCCATCGAAGGTGAGCATTTGCGCACTGAAGTCAGGTACGACGCCAAACTGCAGTCAGGTCAAGACCCTGGTGAGGACGACGAGCATGCAGATGAGCTTCCCTGAGACGGTTTTATGACATTTTGGGCAGAAATCCTTCGGTTGTGTAAACCCACAGTGTCCTCAGCTGTCTGGGTGGCTGGTCTCAGACGATCCCACAGGTGAAGAAGCTGGATGTGGAGGTCCTGGTCTGGCGTGGTTCACGTGGTCTGTGGTGGTGAGGCCGGTTGGATGTACTGCCAAATTCTCTAAAATGACTTTGAAGGTGGCTAATGGTAGAGAAATTAACATTAAATTATCTGGCAACCGCTCTGATGGACATACCTGCAGTCAGCATGCCAATTGCATGCTCTCTCAAAATTTGAGACATCTGTGGCATTGCGTTGTGTGACAAAACTGCACATTTTAGAGTGGCCTTTTATTGTCCCCAGCACAAGGTGAACCTGTATAATAATCATGCTGTTTAATCAGCTTCTTGATATGCCACATCAGTCAGGTGGATGGATTATCTTGGCAAAGGAGAAATGCTCATTAACCGGGAATGTAAACAAATTTGTGCACAAAAGTTGAGAGAAATAAGCTTTTTGCGTATGGAACATTTCGGGGATCTTTTATTTCAGCTCATGAAACATGGGACCAATAGTTTACATGTTGCGTTTATATTTTTGTTCAGAGTTTTGTTCGTAAGGCATTGCAAAAAAGTTATCCTGGAACAGGGTGATCAAATTAAGATCCCTACACCACTTTTTCCATGTGGTTTCTTCCTTCACAGACCATGAAATTATCACCTCTTCCTAAATATTTGGTAAAATTCTACATTTTGTGTATGGTTTCCTAGAAACAAGGGTGGCTCAACTTATCCCTTTGGCTCAACTTACCCCACTCTCCCCTAACCATCAGGAAGCGAAAGAGTGGTTGTTCCTTTGACAGAGACAAATGGCCCCCTATTCCCTATTTAGGGCACTACTTTTTACCTGGGCCAATAGGGTGGGAATAGGATGCCATTTGGGACACATCCAGAGAGACAGAGTACACACACACGCACACACACACCTGAATTCACAGTGTCTTCCTCTCTCAATGAAAGGTCAGTGAGAACTCTGCAGCACATCCATTCCTCCAGGTCAGTCTGACATCCAGCAAGCTAACAGCGCCTCTTCCTCTGCATCACAATACAATACAGTCCCTCTTCTCCAGCACTCAGACCTATGAAAAAGGGGGCATTGGAGAAAGAGGACCTTGGATAGCTAATGTTTTCTGGAGGCATTTTTGAACACTGCTAATTGTCATCAATGTTCAGTTACGTGTGAATTGTTCAGTAAAATCCAAACGCACTTCTTCCTGACCTGTTCTGTTCAGTGAGCAGAATAGATTTGTAGTGTTGTTCCTGCAGCAGCCGTGCGGATGAGAGAGTGAGAAAGTGTGTCAGAGAGAGAAGAGAGAGAACAGGGAGAGAGAGCAGAGAGAGAGAAACCTCATTGTTGTCTCGTTTCTCAGAGGCTCTAGCAGTCAGATAGCATAAAAGGAGGTTTTCTGATCACACGCTCCCCACTTCACACACATCCCTCCATTGATATAGGTGAAGGCCCTGCAATTATCTACTGTATAATGACGGTGCGGCCCTGTCTCCTCACACACTCAACGAAAAGGAAATGAGGGGGTTGTCCCAAATGGCACCCTATTATAGTGCACTACTTTTGACCAGAGTCAAAATTAGTGCACTTTATATGGAATAGGCTGCCATACGGGACACAGTCGAGGAGCGGAGCAGGCAGCGGCACAGCTGGGAGAGCGCAGCTGGCTCAGTCCTCCTCTCATTCTCACAGAACAACAGGACAGAATGTGTTGCCTCCGATAATGTTGTGAATGCAAATGACCGTTGGCCGAATGAAGAACCCCATTCTGAGGTGAGATCAGAAAGGAGGTGGTGGTGAAGGAGAGAACGAATGAGAGAAGGAGGGAGGGTGTGAGGGAGCGAGGTAGGGAAGGTGGGCTTGTAAATGCATTGGGTACATCATGACTAACTTCTTGCTTGACTAAACCTAAAGTTTAGCTTTACTGTAATTGTGGTACTGTAATACTTTGTATTTGTATTTATTAAAGATCTCCATTAGCTACTCTTCCTGAGGTCCATCAAAATGAAGGCAGTTATATAACATTTGTAAAACATTACAATACATTTCACAACACATTACACTCTACAACACAAAATCAATGTGTACGTGTGTGTTTAGTGTGTATGTTATCATGTGTGCGTGTATGAATGTGTATGTGCCTCAGATTTTACTGCTTACATGAGTTACTTGATGTCAAATAGAGTTCCATGTAGTCATGGTTCTATGTAGTACTGTGACCCTCCCATAATCTGTTCTGGACTTGGGGACTGTGAACAGAGTTCTGGTGGCATGTTTTGTGGGGTATGCATGGGTGTCTGAGCTGTGTGCTAGTAGTTTAAACAGACAGAACGGTGCATTCAACATGTCAATACTTCTCTCAAAAAAAGTTGTGATGAATTCAATCTCTCCTCTACTTTGAGCCAGGAGAAACTGACATGCATATTATTAATGTTAGCTGTCCGTGTACATTTAAGGACCAGCCGTGCTGCCCTGTTCTGGGCCAATTGTAATTATAATTATTTTGTGTCACCTGACCACACGACTAGAGAGTAGTCCAGGTGCGAAAAAACTAGGTCCTGTAGGACCTGCCTTGTTGATAGTGTTGTTAAGAAGGCAGAGCAGTGCTTTATTATGGACAGACCTCTCCCCAACTTAGCTACTGTTGCATCAATATGTTTTGACCATGATAGTTTTACAATCCAGGGTTACTCCAAGCAGTGAAGTCTCCTCAACTTGCTAAATTTCCACATTATTCATTACAAGTTTTAGTTGAGGTTTAGGGTTTGTGAATGATTTGTCCCAAATACAATGCTTTTAGTTTTTGAAATATTTAGGACTAACTTATTTCTTGCCACCCATTCTGAAACTGACTGCAGCTTTTTGTTAAGTGATAGTGATTTCACTTGCTGTGGAAGCTGACGTACATAGACACTCAGGCTTTACTCTGAGTCAGTGGCAGGTTATTAGTAAAGATCGAAAAAATGAAGGGGCCTAGACAGATTCCCTGGAGAATGCCTGGCTACCTGGATTATGTTGGAGAGGCTTCCATAAAAGAACCCTCTGTGTTATGTTAGACGGGTAACTCTCGATCCACAAAATGGCAGAGGATGTAAACCCATAACACATACAGTACCAGTCAAAAGCTTGGACAGACCTACTCATTCCAGGGTTTTTCTTTATTTTTACTATTTTCTACATTGCAGAATAATAGTGAAGACATCAAAACTAAATAAAGAAAAACCCTTGAATGACCAAACCTTTGATGTGTCCAAACCTTTGACTGGTACTATACGTTTTTCCAGCAGCAGATTATGATCGATAATGGATAAGAGCATCTGCTAAATGACTTATATGTAAATGTAATGTCAAAAGCCACACTGAAGTCTAACAAAACAGCTCCTACAATCTTTTTATTTTCAATTTCTCTCAGCCAATCATCAGTCATTTGTGTAAGTGCCATACATGTTAAATGCCCTTCCCTATAAGCGTGCTGAAAATCTGTTGTTAATTTGTTTACTGTGAAATAGCACTACTAAAGGGTTGGTAACAAGCTGATTGGTCGACTGTTTGAGCCAGTAAAGGGTGCTTTGCTTTTCTTCGGTAGCAGAATGACTTTTGCTTCCCTCCAGGCCTGAGGTCACACACTTTCCTGTAGGCTTAGCTGGAAAATAAGTG
This sequence comes from Salmo trutta, assembly GCF_901001165.1. Lineage (NCBI taxonomy): Eukaryota > Metazoa > Chordata > Actinopteri > Salmoniformes > Salmonidae > Salmo > Salmo trutta. The sequence goes on from NC_042969.1 coordinate 46,697,660, forward strand.
TGACAATATCATCTGCTATCATCCTCAGTAATTTTCCATCCAAGTTGTCAGACCCAGGTGGCTTGTCATTGTTGACAGACCCCAACAAAAATTATTCACCTCTTCCACACTCACTTTACGGAATTCAAAATTACAATGCGTGTCTTTCATAATTTAGTCAGTTATGCATGGATGTGTAGATTCAGAATTAGTTTTTGGTATGTCATGCCTAAGTTTGCTAATCATGCCAATGAAAAAATTATTAAAGTAGTTGGCAATATCAGTTTTTTTTGTGATAAATGAGCCATCTTATTCAATGAATGATGGAGCAGAGTTTGCCTTTTTGCCCAAAATGTAATTTAAGGTGCTCTAAAGCTTTTTAATATCATTCTTTATATAATTTCTCTTTGCTTCATATCAGTTTATTATTTTTGTGCAGCCAGACTTTTTGCATTAAGTTGGTCTTATACCTGTGCATTAACACTGTAATTACTCTAGTAACATTGTATTGACACATTGTTACATAGTAACTTCAGTAATTGCATAGTATTGGAGTTCAACTGTTATTCTCAAAGGGGAATAAGGAACAGTCCCTATATATGCATATATGTAGCCCCTATGTATGTTTGTACCGGTATGTAAAGAAAAATATTTCTAGAGAGAAATGGGCACTTACCCTGTGGTTTATGGACGTTAACAAATTTTATTTAAATGTTATACATAAAACTTTAGTTTGTTCATTCTTTTTTTTATTTAGCCAAACAAAAAATCATATATTTTTTAAATATTAATTCTTATTTACAATTTAAAACAGTACAGTAAATAATAACAACATTATCAATAATAAAAATGTTATAAAACATAAACTTTCCATTTGAAAATTTGTAAGCTGGGAATTCCATAATGTTAGGATACAAAGTAGCTATGCGGAGTTGTTCTACATTCAAACAGGAACTAGAGGTGTGTTTAATCAAATAAGAATTAGGCTACATGTCAACCTGTTCAGCAGGACACAACGATGTGGAACATTCTGATAGAAATAAATGATGTGGAACAAACATGTCTCTCGGCCTTATAGAAGAAGTAATCATGTTGGCTGTATTCATGCTATTTCTATCTGCAACATTCAACAATGTTTGACTACTGAATGTGACCCTAATTTCCTTTATAGAATTCCTTGAATTGTCATTTTACAACACCATTTGGAAGTGACAACCACACAGGTGGCATACATTTGCAGCATAAAGATAACCAACAGAATATGGACAAATTATGATCGACATGGTTGTGGCCAGAATTACAACCAAACGTTTGCTCTGTTGAACGCACTTCGAGCTCATTATTAAGGTCACCATTTTCTAAAGGGACGGGGATGGGGAGAGAAGGCGTGTGTTGTCTGTGTGTGTATGTGTACAGAGTAAGGAGATGAGACGGTCGGCAGGGTTGTGAAAACATGGATAAAAACAAAACAAAGTAACGGTACAGCAGCCTGGTCTACTGGACATCATCATCATCATCACCAGGACTGCAGACTACCGGGACGCCATACAACCACAACTTCAGACTACCACGACCAAAGTCTACAGACTTCTGGACTTCCCCATCCAATTCCCTTTTTTCCAGGTCCCATAAAGTCAGTTCCAGTCCCCCGCTCCTTCCTGTATAATTCCTGGCAGGAGGAAGAACGACGTCTGTCATCAGGAGCCATTTTGGGGAAACGTGTCCTCCTGGGCATTGGCAGATTCCAGCATGCCTGCTGGCTGCTCAGAAGGCGCTGTGTCGTTCTGTTCCTGGTGGTCTTGTGTGAGGGATCTTGGCATGAAGGAGAGACATAGATAGTAATTTCATGTTTCAAATCACACAAAAAGAATCACACAAAAAGTGTGTGTGTGTGGGGGGGATTGTGTGACGTACCAGTCTTAGAAATGATAGTGAAGGAGATGTTAGAAAGAGAGGCGCAGAAACTGAATGAGAGGATGTGTATATGCAGCTGAGATCCAATGAAAGAACAAATGAACAAAGAGAACAACACAAAGAGATGAGACCAAGAGACAAAACTCTGGTTAGTCCAGAAAAATATAATGCGTAAAAATAAATAATGAAACAATGATATCAGAGCAAGTAATGATGGATTAAAAAGAGTGTACCACACGAAAGTGAACAAAAACATTGATAAGATGAGTATGAAGGTTAGTACTGTAAGTAGCTAGGCTTGATACATGCAGCCCAATGGCCGCATGTATCAAGTTTCTCACAATACGAGTTCTGATATAGGGTCTTTTTATTTATTTTTATTAACATCACAATGAATAAGATGACAAAGGGGGGGTAGCACTCCTGTTTTGAGACATTTGATGCATACAGCCTCAGTTCTCTAAAGAAACAGCAGTTTCTACGTTTTCTGGGCGGCTCCACAGACCTGCTCGTTCATGACAGTGGAGAGCTCGGTGAGCATGTCCCTGTAGTGGGCCCTCATCTCCTCCTGGTACTCCAGCTGGTCCTCCTTGATCAGCCGCTCGTTGACGTCCAGCGCCTGGCCGCACGCCTCCGCAAACTGCCTGCAGGGCCAGACAGAGATTGTTAGGGCACTGTAAGGGCCAAGAGTTTTCCCTGTCCTGACCATGTGACCTGATCTGGAAAAAATCTGGGTTCTAGTTATCTTGATCTGAATTGACCCCAACCCTTTTCCTTAAGATGTATCAAATGCATCATCGATCTATGTGTGGCGCAGTTGGTAAGAGCGTGGCTCTAGCAACGCCAAGGTCGTAGATCCAATTCCCACAGGGGTCACATACACATACTAAAAATGTACTTTTTGGATAAAAGCATCTGCTAAGTGGTGCATAAAGGTATTTTCTTTGATCCAGGTCATGAAAAGTGTTGTGAAGAATACCTGAAAATCTCCTTGAGCAGTTTGACTTGGTTGTCAGGGTATTTCTTGGCATTTTTCTCTTCCAGGAAGGCTCGGGCATAGGCCATGGGCCCTGCATTCACCTGTAAGGTAAGTTCATGGTTATTCACCTGCATCATTTTCAACAGACAGCACAGTATGAAGACATTAGTACTGGGGGTAATGCTAATAATGCAAGAGGCTAATACTAGTGATGCAAGAGGCTAATGCTAAAGATGCAAGACGCTAATGATAATAGTGACGCTTGAGGCTAATGCTAATTCCGTGGTTGCCATGGTGCCATGAGGTCACTTTGGCAGAGAGCTCCTGTACATTTTGTATATAATTAAAACATTTCCCTGCAAATCTTTTGTTTTAAGAATGAACAATTAATATACCCATTTTTTTACATTTATTTAACTAGGCAAGTCAGTTCTTATTTACAATGACGGCCTAGGAACAGTGGGTTAACTGCCTTGTTCAGGGGCAGAACGACAGACTTTCACTTTGTCAGCTCGGGGATTCAATCCAGCAACCTTTCAGTTACTGGCCCAAAGCTCTAACCACTAGGCTACCTGCCGCCCCAGAATCCACCACAGACTTTTAAAACTGAAGCTGGCAAGTCATTTGTTTGTTGTATTTAATGTCAGCTAGCTAGCTGGTAATTGTTTTGATTTGAATGCCAGCCATGTGTCCGGAGGTTGAGGATGGAGAGAATCCCGAATGCAAGACGGCTGAGGTATGCAATGATGAGGATCGTATAAGGAGGACTAGGTTACAAGGCTACTCTTGAAATATTATTGAAATGTGGTGTGCTTTCTGGCGCCATGTAACTGCCGTATTAGCTTCACCCAAGTGGGTGCTTCATTTTGGTAGTCGTGAAGGACTAGATAGCTAGCTACACCAACTACAGAGTCCATGAACTGCAGTGGCTGAGGTCAAACTTCATCCGAGTCCTACTATGGAGAAGCCACACAGACGGCAAGGATGGCGAGACACCTTGACGACACCGTGCTGCCTGCCTGCCCCTGGACTTCTCTTTGCTTGCTCTCCCCCTTTGACCACCTCCCTCCAATGACCACTCAAGCCATGAATTTTCTGACCCTCTCATGACCTTCCCTTTCATGACTGATGATCAAATTAAATCAAATTGTATTAGTCACATGCGCAGAATACAACATGTGTAGACCTTACCGTGAAATGCTTACCTACAAGCCCTTAACCAACAGTGCAGTTCAAGAAAGAGTTAAGAAAATATTTACCAAATAAAGTAAAATAATTCTAAAATGTAACACAATAAAATAACAACGACGAGGCTATATACAGGGGGAACCGATACCGAGTCAATGTGCCGGGGTACAGGTTAGTTGAGGTAATATGTACATGTAGATAGGGGTGAAGGGACTATGCATAGATAATGAGTAGCCGCAGTGTAAAAAACAAATGTGTGGGGCGAGGGGGGGTGTCAATGTGAATCATTTGATTCATTGTTCAGCAGTCTTATGGCTTGGGGTTAGAAGCTGTTAAGGAGCCTTTTGGTCCTAGAGTTGGTTGTCCGGTACCGCTTGCCGTGTGGGAGCACAGAAAAAAAACAGTCTGTGACTTTGGTGACTGGAGACTTTGACAATTTTTGGGGCTTTCCTCTGACACCGCCTAGTATATAGGTCCTGGATGGCAGGAAGCTTGGCCCCAGTGACTGGGCAGTACGCACTATCCTCTGTAGTGTCTCATGGTCAGATGCCGAGTAATTACCATACCAGGCGGTGATGCAACCGGTCAGGATGCTCTCAATGGTGCAGCTGCAGAACTTTTTGAGGATTACATTTACATTTGAGTCATTTAGCAGACGCTCTTATCCAGAGCGACTTACAGTAGTGAATACATTTCATAATTTTTTCCCCCGTACTGGTCCCCCACTTGGAATCAAACCCACAACCCTGGCGTTGCAAACACCATGCTCTACCAACTGAGCCACACGAGACCGAGGATCTGGGGACCCATGCCAAATCTTTTCAGTCTCCTGAGGGGGAAAAGGTGTTGTCGTGCCCTCTTCATGACTGTCTCGGTGTGTTTGGACCATGATAGTTCGTTGGTGATGTGGATACCAAGGAACTTGAAACTCTTGAACCGCTCCACTACAGCCCCGACAATGTTAATGGGGCCTGTTTGGCCCGCCTTTTCCTGTAGTCCATGATCAGCTTCTTTGTCTTGCTCACATTGAGGGAGAGGTTGTTGTCCTGGCACCACACTGCCAGGTCTCTGACCTCCTCCCTATAAGCTGTCTCATCGTTGTCGGTGATCAGGCCTACCACTGCTTTGTTGTCAGCAAACTTAATGATGGTGTTGGAGTCGTGTTTGGCGACGCAATCGTTGGTGAACAGGGAGTACAGGAGGGGACTAAGTACACACCCCTGAGGGGCCCCAGTGTTGAGGATCAGCGTAACAGATGTGTTGTTGCCTACGCTTACCACCTGGGGCCGCTTACCAACTGGATCCAGGAAGTCCAGGATCCAGTTGCAGAGGGAGGTGTTTAGTCCCAGGGTCCTTAGCTTCGTGATGAGCTTTGTGGGCACTATGGTATTGAACACTGAGCTGTAGTCAACGAACAGCATTCTCACATAGGTGTTCCTTTTGTCCAGGTGGGAACGGGCAGTGTGGAGTGCGATTAAGATTGTGTCATCTGTGGATCTGTTGGGGTGGTATGCGAATTGAACTGGGTCTAGGGTATCCGGGAGGATGCTGTTGATGTGCGCTATGACCAGCCTTTCAAAGCACTTCATGGCTGCCGACATGAGTGCTATGGGGTGATAATCATTTAGGCAGGTTACCGTCGCTTCCTTGGGCACAGGGTCTGCTTGAAACATGTAGGTATTACAGACTCGGTCAGGGAGAGGTTGAAAATGTCAGTGAAGACACTTGTCAGTTGGTCCGCAAATGCTTTGAGTACACATCCTGGTAATCCGTCTGGCCCCGTGGCTTTGTGAATGTTGACCTGTTTAAAGGTCTTGCTAACATCGTCTACCGAGAGCATCATCACACAGTCGTCGAGAACATGCTTCAGTGTTGCTTGCCTCGAAGGCATTTACAGTTGAAGTCGGAAGTTTACATGCACTTAGGTTGGAGTCACTAAAACTCGTTTTTCAATCACTCCACAAACTTCTTGTTAACAAACTATAGTTTTGGCAAGTTGGTTAGGACTACTTTGTGCATGACACAAGTCATTTTTCCAACAATTGTTTACAGACAGATTATTTCACTTATAATTCACAATTCCAGTGGGTCAGAAGTTTATATACACTAAGTTGACTGTGCCTTCAAACTGCTTGGAAAATTCTAGAAAATGACGTCATGGCTTAGAAACTTTTGATAGGCTAATTGACATTATTTGAGTCAATTGGAGGTGTACCTGTGGATGTATTTCAAGGCCTACCTTCACACTCAGTGCCTCGTTGCTTGACATCATGGGAAAATCAAAAGAAATTAGCCAAGACCTCAAAAACAAAATTGTAGACCTCCACAAGTATGGTTCATCTTTGGGAGCAATTTCCAAACACCTGAAGGTACCACGTTCATCTGTACAAACAATAGTACGCAAGTATAAACACAACGGGACCACGCAGCCATCATACCGCTCAGGAAGGAGACGCGTTCTGTCTCTTAGAGATGAACGCACTTTGGTGCAAAAAGTGCAAATCAATCCCAGAACAACAGCAAAGGACCTTGTGAAGGTGCTGGAGGAAACAGGTACAAAAGTATCTATATCCACTGTAACATGAGTCCTATATCAACGTGTCCTATACCGCTCAGCAAGGAAGAAGCCACCGCTCCAAAACCGCCATAAAAAAGCCAGACTACGGTTCGCAACTGCACATGGGTACAAAGATTGTACTTTTTGGAGAAATGTTCTCTGGTCTGATGAAAGAAAAATAGAACTGTTTGGCCATAATGACCATCGTTATGTTTGGAGAAAAAAGGGGGAGGCTTGCAAGCCGAAGAACATCATCCCAACCGTGAAGCACGAGGGTGGCAGCATCATGTTTTGGGGGTGCTTTGCTGCAGGAGGGACTGGTGCACTTCACAAAATAGATGCATCATGAGGGAGGAAAATTATGTGGATATATTGTAGCAACATCTCAAGACATCACTCAGGAAGTTAAAGCTTGGTTGTAAATGGGTCTTCCAAATGGACAATGACCCCAAGCATACTTCCAAAGTTGTGGAAAAATGGCTTAAGGACAACAAAGCCAAGGCATTGGAGTGGCCATAACAAAGCCCTGACCTCAATCCTATAGAAAATTTGAGGGCAGAACTGAAAGAGCGTGTGCGAGCAAGGAGGCCTACAAACCTGACTAAGTTACACCAGCTCTATCAGGAGGAATTTGCCAAAAATTCACCCAACTTATTGTGGGAAGCTTGTGGAAGGCTACCTGAAACGTTTGACCCAAGTTAAACAATTTAAAGGCAATGCTACCAAATACTAATTGAGTGTATGTAAACTTCTGACCCACTGGGAATGTGATGAAAGAAACAAAAGCTGAAATAAATCATTCTCTCTATTATTATTATTCTGACATTTCACATTCTTAAAATAAAGTGGTGATCCTAACTGACCTAAGACAGGGAATTTTTACTGGAATTAAATGTCAGGAATTGTGAAGAACTGAGTTTAAATGTATTTGGCTAAGGTGTATGTAAACTTCCGACTTCAACTATAGCTCATCTGGCAGGTTCGCTTCACTGGGCAGCTTGCGGCTGGTTTTCCCTTTGTAGTCTGTAATAGTTTTCCAGCCCTGCCACATCAGATGAGCGTCAGAGCCGGTATAGTAGGATTCAATCTTAATTCTGTAATGACGCTTTGCTTGTTTGATGGTTCGTCTGAGGGCATAGCGGGATTTCTTATAAGAACCCGGATTAGTGTCGCGCTCCTTGAAAGTGGCAGCTCAAGCCTTTAGCTCGATGTGGATGTTGCCTGTAATCCATGGCTTCTGGTTGGGAGATGTACGTACGGTCACTGTGGGGACGACGTCGTCGATGCACTTATTGATAAAGCCGATGACTGAGGTACTCCTCAACATGTTGTTGTTTTCTAAATTGCTTGTCTTTTCTGTGTTACTTTAAAGCGCTTTGAGATTCTTTATGTAATGAATAGTGCTATAAAAGTTGAATAAATTATTAATATTATTAGAGGCTAATGCTAAAGATGCAAGAGGATAATTCTAAATTAGCTAGAGGCTAATGCTAGTGATAGAGGGCTACACAGAGGAAGCATGCGATGATAGACAGTAAGTAGCTTGTGCTGCTTCACCATGACAGATAATCCAATATCTCTCTCTGTTACTGCAACAGCGTATTAAGATTAGCCTGCTTCATGCTGTCACTCTGAGCTGAGCTGTTTTCACACATTTCACTGTATTTACAGGGGATTAGGGCTGGGAAAAGCCTGAGAAGAGGCAGGATTATGGAGAGCATGGGTCTCAGCACAGACTGTTTGGTAATAATATACCACGTGTGGATAAGTGCAAGCGTGTGTGCGTTCATGTTAGTGTGTGACCAGTGCCTTGGCGCAGTTTCATGAGCAGTGATTAATTTGAGACGGATCCTGATGGAACTTTTGGGTGTTGGGTCGGGGGGTCAGGTTTATGGTTTGCTCAACATTGTAGCCTGGAGACCAACACATTGTTCTTGCTGTGGTGAGAGAGAGAAGCATACCTGCAGCCTATCTATCACAGGACTAGAGTAAGATTCACTTTTTATTATCGCTCTGCTTCGCTCTGCTCTGATAGACATGAGCCTGCAACTATTATCTCTCCAGCGTTGCACTTCATCATCATCATCATCATCCTTATAGAACCATAGCTGCGGAAAGGGTACTGCAGCACCCCTGACAAATTTCAATACATTTGCCAAAGTTATGTAATTACTGCTGTCTGTTCAGAAATAAATTAAATAATTCAGAATACTACACCAGGAGTAGGCCTATAATCTAGCCACAGCCACATTTTTATTGCCTAGCTGTGGATTGTGTGTAGCCCAATTACAATGCATAGCCTACAGTCCAGAATGTGCATCAAATCTGTCAGTGAGCAGGGATTTCCCAATATTTAAAATACAATTGTGGGAAAACACAGGTTGGAAAGCAAATGGCTCTCGTTGAAAAGAGAAGCCTCTAATCTGTCTGTAGAGGCTACCAAAATATTCTATCAACTTCCAAACAGGTATATTGAGCGAACAACATTGTTTTACAAAGTAGGCCTAAAAAAATGGAGAGATATGCTTTTGGCTCGAGCGCATCGGCCATGTCCGGATGCGTGAGCTGCGCATTATTGAGCGAGTCAGTGAAACTGGAAAGCCTTTTTTAGAACTATAATTTATTTTTCATATTGTACAATATGTGTGTCTCCACACACCTACTGTAGGCCTAGGGTGTTGATGGATTCAAGACAAGGTATTTTCTATTGATCTTATATTCTCAGTTTGTCAGGGTCAAAGTAGCCTGCCATTTGAATCATATGTACGGTATTAAACAATATTATGCTAAAGTCTCCAGTCATTATAAAATGCTTTTATAAAAGGCAACATTTTCCCCATGTGAGCAACTTCTGCAAGCACCTCTACACTACTGCTCTATGCCACTATGCAAATGCAATGATATGCATGCAATGCTTTATTATAAAGGTGTTTTTTTTCATGCGTTCTTGTACCTCAGAGCCCCCCAGGACACCCCACTCTCACACACACTTTTTGCTTGGCACCTCCCGATTTACAAATGAAGCATACATTTGCATTTAGGAAAACAGCTAACTTCCTACACATTTTCCCATAGCTATTTCATAGCTGCCATTTTTTGGGGTTTGGGGGGGTGGGGTGCATCCTACGCCAGGATGTGTGAATGTGTGTGTGTCAGCTCAGCCATGTCTGAACTCACTTATGTGTGTATGTGTGTGTGTCAGCTCAGCTATGTCTGAACTCACTTATGTGTGTATTTGTGTGTGTCAGCTCAGCTATGTCTGAACTCACTTATGTGTGTATGTGTGTGTGTCAGCTCAGCTCAGCAATGTCTGAACTCACTTATGTGTGTATGTGTGTGTGTCAGCTCAGCTATGTCTGAACTCACTTATGTGTGTATGTCTGTGTGTCAGCTCAGCTATGTCTGAACTCACTTATGTGTGTATGTGTGTGTGTGTCAGCTCAGCTATGTCTGAACTCACTTATGTGTGTATGCATGTTGTTGTGTGTGAGTGTGTCTGTCTGTCAGTTGTGTCTGATTGTCAGCTCAACCCACTTGAGTGGTGGAGTGTGTGCTTGCACGTGTGTTCGTCTGTACAGTATGTGCATGTCTTCTCAACTCAACCCTTCTGTGTGTCTCTCTCCATCTTTCTCCTCCTCCCCCCTACCCTTACCTTGACGCTGACGCTGCCCTGCAGTTTGAGCTGCAGCCGGATCATGTCCACCTCTGCCATGGCACACAGCTGGTTGAGCTCGGACACCTTGCAGGACATCTCGTCGATGGCCACCTCGATGGGGTTCATCTCCGTGCTCTGCTGCTCCACCACCTGGATACGCTTTTTCAGGTAGGGGAAGGTGGAATTCGCTGGGTGGGGGGACAGAAAGGGGGAGTAGACACAGGGTATGAGGAACCAATTGGTTAAAGCTTGTGGTCCTGGGTGGCTCAGGCATGAGTAGGGAGCCAGGACTGGGTTTGATGCCCGCTGGGGCTACCCATATGAAAAAATGTATGCATACACTACTGTAATAACTCGCTCTAGATAAAAGTGTCTGCTAGATGGGATATATTTTATTGTATTAAACCAGAACTGTTGGGTTTGTTTGGGAATTGTTGTCCGATCTTTCTTTCATTTTGAAGGGGAAACCATTGAACCTACACCATAACTTTACTGGTCAGAATAGGTCACCAATTACAGCACTGGTCAGTATACTAGTGATTCAGACAGTTACGGCTCAGTAATTACTGGTTATTCAGACACTTCCTAGTTAGTATAGTATACTACCATACAAGCTAATGGCTCAGTGGCAATTTCAGCCACACCCGTTTCTGACAGGTGTATAAAATCAAGCACACAGCCATGCAATCTCCAGAGACAAACATTGGCAGTAGAATGGCCCGTACTGAAGAGCTCAGTGACTTTCAATGTGGTACCATCATAGGATGCCACCTTTCCAACAAGTCAGTTCATCAAATTTCTGCCCTACTAGAGCTGCCTCGGTCAACGGTAAGTGCGGTTATTATGAAGTGGAAACGTCTAGGAGCAACAATGGCTCAGCCACGAAGTGGTAGGCCACACATGCTCACAGAACGGGAACCCCGAGTGCTGAAGCGCTTAGCATGTAAAAATCGTCTGTCCTCGGTTGCAACACTCACTACCGAGTTCCAAACTGTCTCTGGAAGCAACATCAGCACATATATAACTGTTCGTCGGGAGCTTCATGAAATGGCTTTCCATGGCTGAGCAGCCGCACACAAGCCTAAGATCCCCATGCGCAATGCCAAGCGTCGGGTGGAGTGGTGTTAAGATCGCCGTCTTCGGACTCTGGAGCAGTGGAAACGCGTTCTCTGGAGTGATACATCACGCTTCACCATGTGGCAGTCGGACAGACAAATCTGGGTTTGGCGGATGCCAGGAGAACGCCACCTGCCCCAATGCATAGTGCAACTGTAAAGTTTGGTGGAGGAGGAATAATGGTCTGGGGTTGTTTTTCATGGTTCGGGCTATGATTTTCTAGATGATTCTGTGCTACCAACTTTGTGGCAACAGTTTGGGGAAGGCCCTTTCCTGTTTCAGCATGACAATGCCACCGTGCACAAAGTGAGGTCCATATAGAAATAGTTTGTTGAGATCTGTGTGGAAGAACTTGACTGGCCTGCAGAGAGTCCTGACCTCAACCCCATCGAACACCTTTGGGATTAATTGTAATGCTGAATGCGAGCCAGGCCTAATTGCCCAATATCAGTGCCCCACCTCACTAATGCTCTTGGGGCTGAATGGAAGCCCCCGCAGCAATGTTCCAACATCTAGTGGAAAGCCTTCCCAGAAGAGTGGAGGCTGTTATAGCAGCAAAGGGGGGACCAACTCCATATTAATGCCCATGATTTTGGAATGAGATGTCCGACGAACACGTGTCCACATACCTTTGGCCATGTAGTGTATGTGACAGTAAATGTTGACAGTTCTTTAGATCCAAATATTAGCAAAAATCTATATTTTTTAATAACTTACTGGTTAGTATGGTGCGTCTCTTGCACTGCTCCTCCACGTCGCCATGTTTCTTCCCCGACAGAGTGAAAGGCGTCTCGAACACGAAGCGATTGATGTTGTGATGTCGCTCGAAGTCCGTCTTCTTCTCCTGCTGCTCCTTGTCGTCAAAGTAGGGCACTACGTAGGTCACCTGGATGTAGGCGTACTTGGGGTCCAGGTCTTTAGGATTTACCTGGTGGATTATATCAAACAGCACAATCAGTTCACAGTCTGGGTTGTATTCATTAGTTCACTACGTAGAAAACCATGGCAAAACATTTTTGCAATGGAAAATGTTTCGCAAACAAAAACGGGAGTTACTTATTGGACAAATTCAGGTAGTCTCTCCACATTTTGGTCCGTTTTCCACCATTTGGTGTCTAACAACCCTGCTCTCTTAAAAGAAATCTGTCTAACGAATTGTGTTGGTCTCTTTAGTCTTGTTGAGTCAGTCTCATAGTCAATCTTGCAGTCAGCTGTATTCTTGCTCTACCTTGAAGCCTGGCATGCAAGGCTACTGCCTACTGGCTGTAATCGCTGCCAAAGGTGCTTCAACAAAGTACTGAGTAAAGGGTCTGAATACTTATGTAAATGTGATATTTCAATTATTTGTTATAAATTTGCAAAAAAAATTCTCTAAACCCGTTTTTGCTTTGTCATTATGGGGTATTGTCGATAGATTGATGAGGGGGTAAAAACGATTTAATCAATTTTAGAATAAGGCTGTAATGTAAGAATGTAAAAATTCAAGAGGTCTGAATACTTTCCGAATGCACTGATATATGGTGAACGATGGAGTGTAAATTTAGATTTTATTAGGATCCCCATTAGCCGACGCAAATAGAGACAGCTAGTCTTACTGGGGTCCGACACATAACGAAAAAGACATTACAGACAAAATACTTTTTAAATACAATAACATGTAGTGTGTGTGTGTACAGTATGCATCTATCAGTCACACATACACGTCAGTACATACAGATGTCGTATCTTAATTTAAAAGGCTTCTGAAGAACATTTCAGACTTGATTTGCCCTAACGAAAAATATATCAAACCCTACACACTTTCTTAAATGATAAAACACACAATAATTGACATCTCCTGTTGCTGTAGGATTATTTTCCTACTGTAGCCTCAAATTAAGATCCTGCATAGGTGTTGCTTTATTCGTTTTTTGAAAACAGGTTCTGGAGACTGTGAAAAGACAGTGGTGGCATGTCTGGTGGGGTGTGTGTGCCAGGGCTGTGTGTAAGTTGACTATGCAAACAATTCATGTTTCTTATAAAAAGAAGTGATGCAGTCAGTCATTCCTCAACTGTTAGCCAAGAGAGACTGGCATTCATAGTATTAATATCAGCCCTCTGATTACAATGAAGAGCTTGACGTGCCGCTCAGTTCTGGGCCATCTGCAGCTTAACTGGGTCCTTCTTTGCAGGTCTTGACCATATAATAATATATAATTGTAAGTGTTTTATTTCACTCGGTCCCCGCACCCCCTCAACAGTCTTTACTCTGGACATGTATTTATTAAATCACTGCTACAGTTATGACGTATATAGTGCTATTTCTATTGATTTTCTAATACCATTTTCATTTATTTTTTTTCACTTGTCCTGCATGTTGGAGCTCAAAGCCTAAGATTTTTACTGTACCCTGCAATCACACCTGCAACCCCTGTACATGTGACCTTTAAAAACACTCATATGACTGGGCAATAATCAAGATAAGATTAAACTAAAGCCTGCAGGACTTGCTTTGTGGAGCGCGGTGTCAAAAAAGCAAAACATCTCTTCACTACGGATAGACCTCTTCCCATCTTTACAACCATTGATTCTACAGTATATGTTTTGACCATGATCATTTACAATCTAAGGTAACACCAAGTCATTTAGTCTCCTCAACTTTGTACCAAATACAATGCTATTCGTTTTAGAGATGTTCAGGACCAGTTTGTTACTGGCCACCTTTTTTAAAACGAATTGCAAATCTTTGTTCAGGGTTGCAGTGACTTTACTAGCCGTGGTTGCTGATGTGTATAGGTCTGGAAAAATGTAGATTTTTGAGTGTAATGCTCCATTAATTGCACATCTAGCCCTTTAATTGCGCATCTAGCGAGTGAGGAATGTGCAGTCTAATGTGCCGGTCTAGCGATGCTGCCGATGCTCATTTTATAGAAAAGTTAGCAAATAACAAATAAAAAATACAAATTCTATACTTCTGCCAGGTAAACCTACCTTAACATTTAATTGAAACGGTTATCACATCAACTGCCTACACAAGGAGAGATAGACAAACACACGCACCACACAGACAGACTGGGGCAATATTGCTGGAAATGAATTAGCATATTTTGTGTTAGGTTTGGCTTTTTAAGCCAATAGTGGCTAACCAGGGGTGGAATAATGTCAAGTTGCGGTGATTACATAGCAGCTGGGAGATTGCGGTGTCTGACACTTGTGAGATTTGTTTATGGCAGTTTGCGATGGAACTCGTGAAAATTGCATATACTTTCAGAATTGTTTGGCGAGCAATGGACCTGTTGGAGACCCATGGTCTAAATGAATCACTACTTCACTGGCTGCTTTTCTATGGAGAAAGATGGCTGCCCAAATGTAGTAGTACATGAATTCATTTACAACATTTTGACAGCAATCTTTCTATGAAAGTCACAGAGACAAGGACTAAAGAGGCCTGATACACTTTGAATAATACTGAATATGAAACATATACATGTGACAGTGTTTGGAAGCTGGGGGGAGGTAGTAGACTGACCTTGTTGGAGTCCTGGATCATCTTGACGTTGTCGGCCCCAAACTTGTCCGAGTAGAGTTTGAGGAGCCTCTGGGAGATCTCGGACAATCCTGTCAGCTTGGGCTCCTTATAGATGAACTCTTTACTCTCCTCCTCCTCAAAGAAACCCTGTTACAGAAACACCATGTTACCCAACCACCTGTGTGTGTGTGTGTGTGTGTGTGTGTTTCTGACTAAGTCACTCTGAATAAGAACTTCTGTTATATGACCAAACTGTAAAATGCAATGCCTGCTTCAATACTTTGAAGAGTATGTATATTTGCGTGTATTGTTTACAACTGTGGCCCATTGATTTCTGTTTCCATCCCTTAGTTGAATATGAATAATCCTTAGCTGGAAAATCTAGGCTCACATCATCCCCTAGTGGTTTACTGTGCTTCCCTATCAGTCTAGTCATGTGTTTCTTAGTGTTATGTCAGCTTGTTAGAACACAATCATAATCATAAAAGGCACTGGCAAAATTGTAATGTTATGTTCTGGATGAAACAGAGGCCATTCAGATGTCAGAGGTCATTCTCAATGCACCGTTGGGTCAAAGGGCAATGAGGATTATTTTCGGACAGTGTGCTCTTTCCTTAATAAGAATCAACTCCTTGGCTCTGTCTCAATTAGTCTTTCTTTGATTCCTTGCATCCTATGTCCTCGTCTCTTTCTCAACCGTATCGGAGGAAAAGGTCCAAGGTAGGGTTGAATGGTGGGAACCCGGTTACTGAGATTTACCGCCCAAAACCACTCCCTTTTGCCGGGATAAATAACAGCGAAAAAACGGTAAATTACAATAAATGATTTATATCAACAGCATGACGTGAAATGGAGCAGTCTTCCCCTCTCTCTCATCAATTCCATTCAAATTGCATCCAAAATAGATAATCCTGTTCAAGATTGATATACAGCTCTGGAAAAAACTGCGACCTGTCACAAGCGTCGAAAGGATTAGACCAAGGCGCAGCGTGTATAGTGCTCATCTTTGGATTTTAATGAATGCACTTCAACAACAAAATAATAAACGCTCAATAGTTCCGTCAGGTAAAAATCACTAAACGGAAAATAAACACCCACAAAACCCAAAGAAAAACAGGCTGCCTAAGTATGGCTTCCAATCAACGAAAGACACCTGCCTCTGATTGGAAACCATACTCGGCCACACATGGAAAATGAAACATAGAAACAGAAAACTAGAACAAATTCCCCTAGAAACAAACCAACCCCAAAACACACAAAACAACCCCCCTGCCACGCCCTGACCATTCTACTATGGCAAAATGACCCTTCTCACTGGTCAGGACGTGACACGACCACTGCAAAATGATCAGTTTCTATGGTTTTGCTATTTATAGGTATGTGTTTGGGGAAAATTAACATTTTTGTTTTATTCTAGAAACTACTGACAACATCTCTCCCAAATTCCAAATAAAAATATTGTCATTTAGAGCATTTATTTGCAGAAAATGACAACTGGTCAAAATAAAAGGAATGGCATAAAGTCACTCAACATCAATGTGAAAGACTGGTGAAGAGCATGCCAAGACGCATGAAAGCTGTGATTGAAAATCTGGGTTATTCCACCAAATATTGATTTCTGAACTCTTCCTAAGTTAAAACATTAGTATTGTGTTTAAAAATGAATATGAACTTATTTTCTTTGCATTATTCAAGGTCTGACAACACTGCATCTTTTTTGTTATTCTGACCAGTTGTCATTTTCTGCAAATAAATGCTCTAAATGACAATATTTGTATTTGGAATTTGGGAGAAATGTCAGTAGTTTATAGAATAAAACAAACATTTTCATTTTACCCAAACACTTTCCTATAAATAGTAAAACCAGAGAATGTGATCATTTTGCAGTGGTCTCTTACTTTTTCTAGAGCTGTATATGTCCTAGCCTACCTCTTTCAGGTAATGAATGATGGGTTATGCATAATAAGCTTCCAACTAGCCTCTGTCTCTTGAGCAATGTGCACGCACCAGTGCTCCGCTGGCCTCTCTCCTTAACAAACGCTCCTTAGCTCTTGGAGTCCCATGCAGGAAAAGCTAGACCAAAAATAGCTTGCTGGACATGTTTTTTTTTGGGGGGGGAGGTTATTTGTTATACCAATAGACACTTCGAAGAGGGACACAATCTCTTTTTTTCTGAATGTTAAATACAGCAGCCAATAGAACTCATGGGTAGGTTGAAAGAAGAGCCAGCGTGCAATTATTCAGACCCATAACCATTCAATCTTCGTGAAGAGAAGTGAAAGCCGTCTGCATCGAATTCTAGACCTATATTATTATAGCCATTAGAATGATTGAAAGCGAGGAAGGAATGAGGAAGGAATGAGGAAACTACAATAGAAATAGGAGGGAGGCTAATAACATTAGGGGAAATATTATGAAAGGTATATATGAGTCAGCCTACTAATTATACAAATAGGCCCTGTTATATTTCAACATTAAAACCAAATTCGCTAGCCTATACTTGTAACTTTGTAGGCCGCATGTGCTGCACCAGAATCACGTTCTCTCAGGTTTATCATGGTTTGAACGAGGTGTAATTCCAGTCCAATAATACAATACAGTACAGTAATACAGTCATTCTCAAAAATATTTGTCTACTGGAGCTAGTTTCATTTATTTACCCGAGAGAGCATATAGCTAGCTACATCTATGGGATTTCATGTTTTTGTTGTTGTGTGTAACATGCAGTAGCCTATATATCATATATGTATTGGATAACAGCACAATCATTTGGGCTTTTTTGGGCTTGGGCTCATAAAATGTCTTTAATGTATGAGCCACTCATTAAAGACATTTTATGAGCCCTAGCCCCAAAAAGCCCAAATGATTGTGCCGTTATCCAGCATCAGGCTTGAATTTTCGATCAAAGCTCTAATAAAAACCAGATATAGGCGATTTATATGCATCTTTTTTTAAAATGTCCCCTCTTTCGCAGAGTACGACCCTGCCTTACACAGGAAGCGGCGCAGGTCCTAATCCAGGCACTTGTCATCTCCCGTCTGGATTACTGCAACTCCCTGTTGGCGGGGCTCCCTGCCTGTGCCGTTAAACCCCTACAACTCATCCAGAACGCCGCAGCCCGTCTGGTGTTCAACCTTCCCAAGTTCTCTCACGTCACCCCGCTCCTCCGCACACTCCACTAGTTTCCAGTTGAAGCTCGAATCTGCTACAAGACCATGGTGCTTGCCTACGGAGCTGTGAGGGGAACGGCACCTCCGTACCTTCAGGCTCTGATCAGGCCCTACACCCAAACAAGGGCACTGCGTTCATCCACCTCTGGCCTGCTGGCCCCCCTACCTCTGCGGAAGCACAGTTCCCGCTCAGCCCAGTCAAAACTGTTCGCTGCTCTGGCACCCCAATGGTGGAACAAGCTCCCTCATGACGCCAGGACAGCGGAGTCAATCACCACCTTCCGTAGACACCTGAAACCCCACCTCTTTAAGGAATACCTGGGATAGGATATAGTAATCCTTCTAACCCCCCCCCCCCAAAAAAAGATTTAGATGCACTATTGTAAAGTGGTTGTTCCACTGGATATCATAAGGTGAATGCACCAATTTGTAAGTCGCTCTGGATAAGAGCGTCTGCTAAATGACGTAAATGTAAATGTAAATTCTCCCCAATTTTGTGATATCGAATTGGTAGTTAGTCTTGTATCATCGCTGCAACTCCCTTACGGACTCGGGAGAGGCGAACGTCGAGAGCCGTGCATCCTCCGAAACACGACCCTACCTCTTGACACAATGCCAGCTTAATCAGGAAGCCAGCCGAACCAATGTGTCGGAGGAAACACCTGGCAACCGTGTCAGCGGATTTCCCGGCCGTTCAAACCCTCCCCTAACCTGGACGACGCTGGGCCAATTGTGCACCCAGCATGGGACTCCCGGTCGCGGCCGGCTGCGACAGAGCCTGGATACAAACCAGGATCTCTAGTGGCACAGCTAGTACTGCGATGCAGTTCCTTAGACCTCTGCGCCACTCAGGAGGCCTTGCTTTATATGCTTTTGATCCATTTACTCTCGGGATAGAACATTTGTAAAATACCGGGAATATATTCAAACCCTAGTCCAAGGTCCCTCCACTCGGACCCTCGGTTTGGAGAAGAAGGCTGCGAGAGGGGATGCGAGGAATCGAGGAGAGATGAGTTGAGAAAGAGCCCTCCATTCCAACATTCATTAGCAGGGCCGTATTCATAAAGTGTCTCAGAGTAGAAGTGCTGATCTAGGATCAGGTCGCCCCTCTAATTTATTATGACTTAAAATGCTAAACAGATCCTAAAAGCAGCAGTCCCACTCTGAGATGCTTTGTGAATACAGGCCCTGGTCTGGCCTGCCTGCATGTATGCTGCTATGTCATCTTGACACCAACTGTTCTAAGATCTGTTCACAGGAGCTAGAGATTAGAGATTGGGATCATTGAAGGGAAAAAGATTACTGGAGATTATAGGATGTGGGTATCGGGGTAGGTATCAGGGTTGGGATAAATTCTATTTAAGCTCCTTCAACTCAGGAAGTAAACTGACATTCCAATTCCCTTATTCATTTCCTCATTTCTTTTCAATGAGGGACATTTTTATTCCGCTTTATTCTGAATTGATATAGAATCAACCCCAAACCCCGGTAAGTATACATATCATATAGAAGCACATATCAATATGTATACAGCATATATCTTAGAAGACAGGTTAGAGAAGTTACAACCGGTGAAGGGAGAAGAGAGGGAAGAGAGAACGTAGGAAACAAAAAGAGAGACAAAAACTTACCGCAATCTTGATACAGAAAAACCAAAAGGAAGAAAAGAAAAAGAGCAGATGGAGGAATTAAAGAGACAAGTTGTGATCCACCCCTCTCTCCATTCACCAAAGGTTAAATGTCTAAAGGATTCAGGCTCTTCTAAGATGAGTCCAACCAGCTTACTGAATGTAGGAGTTATGCGACTAAAGACAGATACTCGGTGAGAATACCTACGGGACTGGGTTTGTACCAGAGGGTTATAGCTATAGCATGTATGCTGCAGATGTGGAGGCTATCAAGCTAGTCGAAGCTAGTTGAAGCTAGTTTAGCATTGCGGCGTGACATCATTCCTCCTCCCGAGACCTGAAGGATTGAATCCCGGAGCAGGGATGGTACACGCTAGCCTGAGTGCCAGTCTGTGTGCGCGATCCAGATCGATGCCAAACATGACAATGAGTAACAAGGAGTTAGTATGATAGCACGAACAGACTGGCACTCAGGCTAGGAACATGGCAAACACACACCTTTCTATAAGGTTTTCTGTGGCTCTGATGGCACTTACCAGTCCATAGAACGCCACGCGGTAGTATCGGCCAAACAGACGCTTCTCAGAGTTCACGACCTCTGTCACCTTCAGGTAGGAGCGGTGGATGTCGTAGTACAGCTCTGATAGCCTCTGTGGATCACACACACAAAATGTCAATCACAACTATGCCCTTCCTGTCCGAGTGTCTCTGGCCTGGTCAAGAAAGAACCTTGTCCGATTCCACCCAGTCACCTTGAAATCTCGCCTCTTCTCAAAGACAGCAATGACGGGCTTGTTGATATCGGCGATGAGCTCGTGCCTCTCAGACTTCCACAGGTAGTCCACACACAGCTCCAGCTGCTCCACTAGAGTATCCTACACACACAGGAAGTATTGGACGCAAGTTACAGAGAAGAAAGGTAGATAGATAAATCTATACAAGAAACTACACGGACGCATCTCAAATATCCTCCTTCTCTTGTCAGGTTCCTCATTGTATTGTCATTGAATGATCTTCCAAATCTGAGCTGAAAATTTGATACAATTCTTTGTACTGGACCCAGTAGGGGGTGAGGGTACCTCAGTGTAGGGGGTATCTTGCGTCCCTGTGTCCTCTTTCATGGCCCCCTCTTCCTTCACGTTCGGTGAGATGCACAGGAAGGCCGCCCAGCCCATGGAGAACGACGCTGAGGTTTCACACAGGATATGACATCAGAGGAGGGACATCGGAGCGAGAGCTCAAAGGAACAACATGTTGTCACTCTCTTCTTTATGCTTGTGTGCATGTTATCATTCGATGGTATGAGCCCATACACCACACACTCTCGCTGAGTCACACACACACACACACACACACACACACACACACACACACACACACACACACACACTGTGGTACTTAACATTCCTTGTGTTCCATATCAACGAACCTCAAACAAAGAACAGTAACTCCATTCATTGTGAACGTGCTTTCTTTACACATGTCAAGTGAAACTTGGGTGGACATCAATAAAGGCATCTCTCAAAAGGCAAGGTAGACCATAGACATCCAGACATCTTTCAATAGTAAAGGCAAAATCAGTGGACTTCAAAACATTCTACCTGCCTGTACTCCATTCTGTTAGTCTTTTGAGTCACAGGGTTTGTTCAGCATACCACTTAGAATGCATGTCCAATACATTGCTTCCTTCTAAGTGGTATTGCAAAGCCATTGCAGTGGACTTCAAAACATTACACTGTGCACCTGTAAAAATGTAGACTCCATTCTGCTAGTTGCAGTCAAAGATCGGCCCTAGTGTTTTTAAGTAAACTGTTTTCACTATCTATATTGTATACTGTATGTAGATTATGTGTACGTTCTATATATTCTGTTTATTGCTGTCAGCACCATTTCACAACGTTAAATTCCTGGTAGATGTTAATGTACTTGGCGAATAAAGTTCTGATTCTGAAGTAGTCATAGCTTGAATCCCCCCCACCCTTTACGCATCCCTGTTCCATGGCCGGCCCCAGGGCGGCACACTCACTTTCTCCATCTCGGGGGGTTAGTAAGGGGCTACAGTTAATGACATTGGGCTCCTCAGGAACCACACTTGACATCCTGGCCTTGTCAGGTTTCCAGTAGCCTGCGTTATAAGGAGGAATATAGGAGTTTACTCTACACAATTTAACTTTCCACTTGCTGTTTTGCCTTTTTTCACTGCTTTACAGGGCATGCTTTCCACACACGGCGAGCGGCGGCGGAAAGCGAGAGATGATGGCTCATGCTGTGAACGGTGAAGCCTGGGCTAGCAAGCACACACACGTGCAGATGGAGACACCGCGTTCCCATGTCATAGTAGTGCATACTATACACGAGAGGAGGTGAAGTCGCACTCACAGCAGCAGACGCTGGCTACGTCCCAAATGGCACCCTATCCACTCTTTACGCTCTCATACACAAACATAGGGTGCTATTTGGGACGCACCCTACGTTTGTGTATGAGAGAGTAAAGAGTAGATGGCCAGTACTGTGGCACAGAGGTCTCTGTACGCTGATTGGATGATGTCATTGTTTTCCAGACAGTGGGGTTGTGACACACAAAACTCAGCTCTGACTAACCTCTCTTCTCACATCCAAATAAGTCATATGCCAACACACAAAAGCATGCACACATACACAGTGTATAACAAATCCACAAGCATTTACATGCAAATACATGTATACACACACCCGCGCACAGACACACACACATATCAACCCACTCATACCATCTCCAGCCCTACACACGCAGACAACGTCGTTAGAAACAAACGTTTGCGCAGAGAGGCTACAGTAGCCATATGTACACAGTGCTGAATGTCACACATGCTGTCCAGCCAATCGATGGGCAGAGGGGCCAGAAGACTCACAAGCAGTGGTTAGAGGTTCTCCACACGCTATAGAGCACAGGCACACACACACACGCACACACACACACATCTGCAGAAGCTTGTCAGCAGCACTGCCATGTTGCGGCCCACCGGGCTGTGCTCACCTCTCCTCTTGAGGGACTCAGCGATCAGGGCTGAGATGTGGATGTAACACATGGCCGCCTGAGGGACAGAGGAACAGGAGGAAAAGAGGTGAACAGTTTAATCACAGATACCATCACATCATTAACTAGGTGTCCCACAGTAGGAGTGCTGATCTAGGATCAGTTCTAACTTTTAGATCACAATGAATAAGATTCCATGGACAGGGGGGAGATGATTCTAGATCAGCACTCCTACCCTGAGATGCTCTGATATGGCCCCTGAACACTATCACAGTGTAACAACCCTAGTCTTGGCAAGTGCATTATAAACACTGTGGCAGTCTCAAGTAGTATGAATTACCCCTTAAAAATGTTGCATTGTTGTCAGAGGTAGGATGGTACAGTGGGTATCATAAGTATCTACCCCCCTTAGATTTCTTAAAATGTTATTGTATTACAAAGTGGGCTGTGAAGGGAAATGTTATGTTTGTGCTTTTCTAATAACCAATCTGACTGGGTTCATGCAAGTGACTTTGGGAGGAATCCTCCCTGTCAGTATAAGCCATTTGGCTGTACGCCCAGAACATTGCTTTGGGAAGGGAAAGGGATATCTCAGTTTCAAGATGAAGTCACATGCATGAACCAAAATTTAATGATGAATGAATTATGAATAATGTAAATCATGCAAATATAACTTGCCTGTGTAAGCAGTATATAACTAACAGGACTGCCCCGACAGAGCTCCCGACCAATATGTACTATGGTGTATTAAGTTTCTCCAGCTTGCTGATAATAAAGATTGATTCGTTTAATATTGACTTCAGGTGTCCCTGGTGGTAATTTCCACGACAGAGCTTAAAATTGATTTCATTATTTTTTTAAATGGCAACAATCTACACAAAATACTCTTTAATGTCAAAGTAGGGAAAAAAATTCTAACATTTTTTTTAAATAAATGAAAAATCAAACACTAATATTCCTTGATTAGATCAGTATTCGCCCCCGAGTCAATACATGTTAGAAACACCTTTGGCAACAATTACAGCTGTGAGTCTTCCTGGGTTAGTCTATAAGTGCTTTGCACACCTGGATTGTGCAATATTTGCCCATTATTATTTTCAAAATTCTTCAAGCTCTCAGGCATAAGCTAAGGACAATGAACACAATTGCATTTTATCGATGGCAATTTGAATGCACAGAGATACCGTGAAGAGATCCTGAGGCCCATTGTCGTGCCATTCATCTGCCACCATCACCTCATGTTTCAGCATGATACTGTCTCAAGGATCTGCACACAACTCCTGGACACTGAAAATGCCCCAGTTCTTCCATGGCCTGCATACTGACCAAACATGTCACCCGTTGAGCATGTTTAGGATGCTCTGGATCAACATATACAACAGTGTGTTCCAGTCCCCACCAATATCCAGCAACTTCTCACAGCCATTGAAGAGGAGTGGCACAACATTCCACAGTCCACAATCAACAGCCTGATCAACTCTATGTGAAGGAGATGTGTCGTGCTGCACGAGGCAAATGGTGGTCTGATCCACGCCCCTACCTATCATTAAGGTATCTGTGAACAACAGGTGCATGCATATCTCTACTCCCAGTCATGTGAAATCCATAGATTATGGCCTAATTTATTTATTTAAATTGACTGATTTCCTTATATGAACTGTAACTCAGTAAAATATCTGTTGCATGCTGCGTTTATATTTCTGTTCAGTGAACACTTATGCCAGGCCTATATTTTTGTTATTTAATTTGTATTAATTTGTAAACATTTGTAGAATTTACTTTTCACTTTGACATTATGGAGTATTTTGTGTAGACCTGTGACAAAAAAATCTCTATGAAATTCATTTCAATCTCACTTCGTAAAGCAACAAAATGTGAAAAGAGGGGGGGTGACTACTTATGATACCCACTGTACATATCTCTGCACCCTATACATAACATCACATCACATAACCTCTAACCTATAACATATCCCAGTAACCCAGTCCTACTGTACCTCGGAGAGGTCTCCGTTGCGGACGTGTATCTTGGCCATGCTCTCCAGCCAGGTGCGCCGGAGCTCAGGCGTGCTGGCGTAGGAGTTGGCTAGGCTGTATTGCAGGTCCACCAGCATCTCCGGGTCCTTCTCGTGCTCCTTCATCTGGGACGTGGCCATCAGCACCGTGCGGATCCGCTTGGTCAAGTCTTTCACCTCGGCAGGGAATGGTGTGTTCTGGGAGTGTGGATGGATCATACATACTGATATCACAGTTTATAAAGGTTGATTATTCTTTTAGTGGTAAACAAGGAGGCTCAGTTACAGACACAATGTACATGACATGACGTCACATCAGATCAAACACGGGCAGTATACGCAATCGCAGCATATACAAACATTATTAGTCACTAGAGGGAGTTAAGAGAGGAATCACAAACTCACTTCCTCAACACTAGGTCTGACTCCCAAACGCCACCCTATTTGCCATATATGCAACAAGGCAGGTCCTACAAGCCCTGTTTTATTTCGCACCTGGACTACTGTTCAGGCGTGTGGTCAGGTGCCACAAAGAGGGAAAATTGCAGTTGGCTCAGAACAGGGCAGCATGGCTGGCCCTTAAAAGTACACGGAGCGCTAACATTAATGACATGCATGTCAATCTCTCCTAGCTCAAAGTGGAGGAGAGATTGACTTCCTCATTACTTGTTTTTGTAAGAGGTGTTGACAAGCTGAAGGTACCGAGCTGTCTGTTTAAACTACTAGCACACAGCTCAGACACCCATGCATACCCCACAAGACATGCCACCAGAGGTCTCTTCACAGTCTCCAAGTCCAGTACAGACTATGGGAGACACACAGTACTACATAGAGCCATGACTACATGGAACTCTATTCCACATCAAGTAACTGATGCAAGCAGTAGAATCAGATTTAAAAAGCAGGTAAAAATACACCTTATGGAACAGCGGGGACTGTGAAGTAACACAAACATAGGTACAGACACATGCACACACACGATAACATACGCACTATACACACACGTACATATGGATTGTTTTGTATTGCATTGGTAGATATGTGGTAGTGGAGTATGGGCCTGAGTGTAGACACTTAGTGTGTTGTGAATGCTGTAATGAATGCATTGTAATGTTTTTAAAGTTGTATAACTGCCTTAATTTTGCCGGACCCCAGGAAGAGTAGCTTGGCAGCAGCTAATTGGGATCCATAATAAATACAATACAAATATATGCAGTGTCAGAGCAAGGGTCAAAAACACGCAAGTCATAGACTGTTCTCTCTGCTACTGCACTAACTCTTTGGACTCATCACATACGCTGCTGTTACTGTCTATTATCTGTCCTGTTGCCTAGTCACTTTACCCCTACCTATATCTACATACAGTATCTACCTCAATTACCTAATAGTACTGCACATCATCTTGGTACTGGTACCCTGTGTATACAGCCAAGTTATCGTTACTCATTGTGTTTTTATTCCTCCTGTTATTATCTTTCCATTTTTCCAGTTTCTTTCTCTCTGCATTGTTGGGAAGGGTCCGTAAGTAAGCATTTCACTGTTAGTCTACACCTGTTGTTTATGAAACATGTGATAAATACAATTTTATTTTTTTGCCATGGGACAGAGAGGAAGATTTGCAGTTTACAACAGATTTATAGCAATTCTACACATTTTGCCATAGGAGGGAGAGAATATTTAGCTTTTTAAAGCTAGTTTTCTGCAATTCTACACATATTTCCATGGGGCGGAGAGAAGATTTAGCAATTGTATTACTCATTTCATGCACTATTTTTAGTTTTAGAGTTAATTTCTTCCAATTCTACTCCTTATGCCATAGTTTTTAATATGATATCTCAGTGAGAATGACTACTAATTCCACCTTGATTACTACAAGTTTAGATAGCTGGCCGCTAGACTAACTTATCAATCTAATTTTTATGTTGCTGACGTGGGCTAATTGAGTGACTATCAATGACTGACATAACAAGAGAACAACTGTTGATGCACAACAAAATTTAGAAAATGCACCGTGTGTTTTCTACTATTCTACATCGGAACAGTAAGTTGAGACCCCGACTGAGTTCCACCGTGTGTTTTCTACTATTCTACATCGGAACAGTAAGTTGAGACCCCGACTGAGTTCCACCGTGTGTTTTCTACTATTCTACATCGGAACAGTAAGTTGAGACCCCGACTGAGTTCCACCGTGTGTTTTTTACTATTCTACATCGGAACAGTAAGTTGAGTCCCCGACTGAGTTCCACCGTGTGTTTTCTACTATTCTACATCGGAACAGTAAGTTGAGACCCCGACTGAGTTCCACCGTGTGTTTTCTACTATTCTACATCGGAAAAGTAAGTTGAGACCCCGACTGAGTTCCACCGTGTGTTTTCTACTATTCTACATCGGAACAGTAAGTTGAGACCCCGACTGAGTTCCACCGTGTGTTTTCTACTATTCTACATCGGAACAGTAAGTTGAGACCCCGACTGAGTTCCACCGTGTGTTTTCTACTATTCTACATCGGAACAGTAAGTTGAGACCCCGACTGAGTTCCACCGTGTGTTTTCTACTATTCTACATCGGAACAGTAAGTTGAGACCCCGACTGAGTTCCACCGTGTGTTTTCTACTATTCTACATCGGAACAGTAAGTTGAGACCCCGACTGAGTTCCACCGTGTGTTTTCTACTATTCTACATCGGAACAGTAAGATGAGACCCCGACTGAGTTCCACCGTGTGTTTTCTACTATTCTACATCGGAACAGTAAGTTGAGACCCCGACTGAGTTCCACCGTGTGTTTTCTACTATTCTACATCGGAACAGTAAGTTGAGACCCCGACTGAGTTCCACCGTGTGTTTTCTACTATTCTACATCGGAACAGTAAGTTGAGTCCCCGACTGAGTTCCACCGTGTGTTTTCTACTATTCTACATCGGAACAGTAAGTTGAGACCCCGACTGAGTTCCACCGTGTGTTTTCTACTATTCTACATCGGAACAGTAAGTTGAGACCCCGACTGAGTTCCACCGTGTGTTTTCTACTATTCTACATCGGAACAGTAAGTTGAGTCCCCGACTGAGTTCCACCGTGTGTTTTCTACTATTCTACATCGGAACAGTAAGTTGAGACCCCGACTGAGTTCCACCGTGTGTTTTCTACTATTCTACATCGGAACAGTAAGTTGAGACCCCGACTGAGTTCCACCGTGTGTTTTCTACTATTCTACATCGGAACAGTAAGTTGAGACCCCGACTGAGTTCCACCGTGTGTTTTCTACTATTCTACATCGGAACAGTAAGTTGAGACCCCGACTGAGTTCCACCGTGTGTTTTCTACTATTCTACATCGGAACAGTAAGTTGAGTCCCCGACTGAGTTCCACCGTGTGTTTTCTACTATTCTACATCGGAACAGTAAGTTGAGACCCCGACTGAGTTCCACCGTGTGTTTTCTACTATTCTACATCGGAACAGTAAGTTGAGACCCCGACTGAGTTCCACCGTGTGTTTTCTACTATTCTACATCGGAACAGTAAGTTGAGACCCCGACTGAGTTCCACCGTGTGTTTTCTACTATTCTACATCGGAACAGTAAGTTGAGACCCCGACTGAGTTCCACCGTGTGTTTTCTACTATTCTACATCGGAACAGTAAGATGAGACCCCGACTGAGTTCCACCGTGTGTTTTCTACTATTCTACATCGGAACAGTAAGTTGAGACCCCGACTGAGTTCCACCGTGTGTTTTCTACTATTCTACATCGGAACAGTAAGTTGAGACCCCGACTGAGTTCCACCGTGTGTTTTCTACTATTCTACATCGGAACAGTAAGTTGAGACCCCGACTGAGTTCCACCGTGTGTTTTCTACTATTCTACATCGGAACAGTAAGTTGAGACCCCGACTGAGTTCCACCGTGTGTTTTCTACTATTCTACATCGGAACAGTAAGTTGAGACCCCGACTGAGTTCCACCGTGTGTTTTCTACTATTCTACATCGGAACAGTAAGTTGAGACCCTGACTGAGTTCCCCCGCCAGTTGCCCACCACTGATTTATACAGTAGTGGATCATAAAGGGAAAAGGGTGCCATTTGGTACGCAGCACAATTCTCAGTCCAGTCCCTGTTCTCACCTTGAGAGGAGCATCTCCGTTGGCAAAGTTATTGATGATGGCCAAAGACTGTTGGAAGCGTGAGCCCCCGATGCCAGCATCCGCTATCAGCTGACTCACTGCCTTGATCAACTGAAAGGATGGAGAAGAGAGAGGAGAGAAAGAGAGTGAAGGTGGTGCTAATCACAACCGCTCTGAAACAGTGTGGCGACGTGTGTGTGGTCTCTGATCCGCTGCTAAACAGTCTGTTTCAGAGGTAAACACAGACAGATAAACATCCTGGCCTTTCTCTATCTAGGCCCTGTGTTCACAAAACAGTGAAAATAAAGATCTGGTGCGTGCGCACACACACACACACCGCCCCCCCACCACCTCCACCCCAAGAACCACAGCCCACATACACATCCCTCCACCTCCGCTGACTGACCTGTAGGTGGGAGCGGACGATGGACTTTCCCTTGGTGAACTCAAAGTTTTTCCTCATGAAGAAGTAGAGGAGCGCGGAGGCCTCAGTCTGGGTGGAGCTGGAGCGGTGGTTACAACACTTCAGGATCTCGTAGCACAGGCAGCCACACAGGTCGGCTTTACCCTGGAAGAACGCAGAGGGGAACTAGAGAGAGAGAGGGTGGAAGGAAAGAGATAGAGAGAAGAGATGGGGGAGGAAGAAAGAGAGAGAGAGAGAGAGAGAGAGAGAGTGGGGGGAATAAGGAGGGAGAGAAAGGAAGAGAAAGAGTGAGAGAGCGAGAGACAAGGAGAGAGGTCAGCATCAGTAATGTACTATGAATACATTCTGTGTCCATAAAGTCAGTTAGTGTGTGTGTGTATGTGTGTGAGAGCTATCAGCTAGTGCAGAGACCTTCTGTATGAAGAGGCGCAGGGCAGCGAAGACGTGTCTCAGGGTGCTGGTGGACTGATTGATCTGGAAGAACAGGAGGTAGGTGTCGAACACCTTCTTCATCAGCAGGTTCTGACCCTCGTCCTGCAGTAACTGTTTCTGTGGGAGAGAAAGAACAATCAAAGAAAGAAACAATCAACATATGTGTTCCCAAATGGCACCCTATTCCTAATCTCGTCCACCAGATGGCTCTGCGGTACAAATTGAGTCTGGGGGCAAGGTTACCCTATTCCCTATATAGTGCACTATTTTTGACCAGGACCTATATAGTGCTCTTGTCAAAAGTAGTGCACTATATAAAGAAAATGATGCATTTTGGGATGCAACCATAATATGAATTACAAATGGCTCCGGTCAAAACAGACAAAACAGCATGTCTGGGTTGCTTTACAGAGTATAGCAATTGTAGGAATTGTGGGGCAGCCAACTTGAGAATTGAGGAGTGCACAGTAACCTACAAGAACAACAGAAGATAAAATCACCAACTTGGAATACAAACGGAATATCTCGGATTCAGGGAAGTGAAACAATAATGATAGTGAAACAGAGCGGTTTTTAATGTGGAATTCCAAGTGGAAAAGTTACTGTAGTTCTTAGTAATAACCACAAGGTGGCAGTGGCGTATTAAAATGGGCTGTCATGAATGACCGGTCTAGGATTGCAAAATTCCCAGGTTTCCCAGAAATCCCAGTTGGAAGATTCCTGGAGTCACGAGGGAATTAACAGGAAATCTGTGAGTCCTCCAACCGGGATTTCTGGAGAGCCCATTTTAATACGCCACTGCCACCTTGTGGTTATTACTAAGAACTACAGTAACTTTTCCACATGGAATCCACACTAAAAACCGCTCTGTTTCACTAATCATTATGGTTTCACTTCACTGAATCCGAGATATTCCGTTTGTATTCCAAGTTGGTGATTTTATCTTCTGTTGTTCTTGTAGGTTACTGTGCACTCCTCAATTCTCAAGTTGGCTGCCTAACAATTACTAAAATTGCTATACTCTGTAAAGCAACCCAGACATGCTGTTTTGTCTGTTTTGACCGGAGCCATTTGTAATTGAGCAACCGTATCATGTCTCTAGGTTGTAGAGATCGGTGTTTGACCATTCAGTGGTCACTGTTGTTGTCTGACCTTGTGGTGATGGACAAAGAGGCCCAGAACATCCAGTACGATGAGGGCCACCTCGGTGGACAGATTGGCCTCGATGTCCGTCGGGCTCAGGTGGTCACCCTCTGGGATGTTCCCATCTGAGGGAAGGACAGGAAAGGGGCAATGATACAGCAGCACAGCAAGCAACAACACAAAAAACCTAACCCCAGCACTAACCCTCACACACCTGACAACAGAACAGTAATAGCCAAGTACTGTTAGCACTGTAATAGCTGAGAAATAGCACTATTGACGGTTGGTAAGAATAAAAAAGCTAATTGGCCTAGGACAACAAAAGCTAACTAACTAACCACATAGATGTGAACTATGTGAACTAAACAGTTTTAAAATGGGGCCGGGGTGGCAGTGCCCAGTGATGGTGGGTGAGTGGGCGTAATCGGGGGGGACATTACCCGTCTCCATCATCTGCAGAAGCTTGGGGTTGGTCAGGGCGTTCTTGGCCCGGATGATGGGCATGGTCTGGGAGCGTGCGTGCCGATGGCCATCCTGTCCTGACAGCATCCTGGTGACCAGAAGGTCAGGGGTTAGAGGTCAGAGGGTCAACACGTAACTCTCAACCTCGCAAGTCGGGGTGGTGTTCAGCAGGGATGAAACGGGTGCAAGTGGTTTGAAACGAAGGAGATACTCTGTGAACTTGTCCAATATGAACGCTCATTTGATCCGTTTCATGTTTTACGTTTCGTGAACACGACGCCCGATATATTCACTCCGCCTTGAAAACATCCTGTAATTCTGCACTGCGGTCTAATCCCAAATGGACCCCTAGACCCTACGACCTATGCACTTGTGGAGATCTGAGAGGATGTGATTGGTAGAAACAATCCGCTTAACCTATCAAAGGGCAAGTAGGGGCATGTATTGATTGCACCTGTCAAATCTCCACAAGTGCATAGGGCGTAGTCCAGGGGTCCATTTGGGATTGGTCCTAAGTGTGTGAAAATGCCTAAGAAAACATTATCACCTGTAACGTGACAACAAACAGGTTAATGCAACCACATAGTTAAAAGGGATTGCTGTTAAGACAGGGATTCTATTTTTAATGGGGGAGGATATGCAAACAAAGGACTAGCCAATTACACCACGCCACACGTATGGTAGACACTGAGGGGCATGATGAGAAAACAGAGTGGCCGCCACACTATCACATGACACACTCACAATGTCCACCATGGATGGTCACGTGTTCAGGACCATGAAGACGACACTGATGAACAGCAATGATGAACTAAACTCATAACCGGACAAATGGTGTACACAAACTCAGCTGTTTTAAGTCCTATATATAGTTAACTGGACAAAAAATGTATAGTTTACTGGACAAAAAATGTATAGTTAACTGGACAAAAAATGTATAGTTTACTGGACAAAAAATGTATAGTTTACTGGACAAAAAATGTATAGTTTACTGGACAAAAAATGTATAGTTTACTGGACAAAAAATGTATAGTTTACTGGAGACATTTTTTTATATATTACTGGACAAAAAAGTCAAGTTCTAAATAAAGTGGAACAGAACAAATCCTTTCCATCTCTATCACTCAACTCCATGTTAAAGACACCTAGCTACAGTACCGATAGAAAGTCATGAACTTTTTACACATTTTGTTGCTTTACAAAGTGAGATTAAAATGGATTTAATAGTCTTTTTTTCATCAATCTACACAAATTACTCTAATGTCAAAGGAAGAAAAATGTTTAATTTCGTTGTTGTTGATTCATGACAAATAAAGGAAGTTTACATACACTCAGGTTGGAGTCATTAAAACTCGTTTTTCAACCACTCCACAAATTTCTTGTTAACAAACTATAGTTTTGGCAAGTCGGTTAGGACATCTACTTTGTGCATGACTCAAGTCATTTTTCCAACAATTGTTTACAGGCAGATTATTTCACTTACAATTCACTGTATCACAATTCCAGTGGGTCAGAAGTTTACATACACTAAGTTGACTGTGCCTTTAAACAGCTTGGAAAATCCCAGAAAATGATTTCATGGCTTTAGAATCTCCTGATAGGCTAATTGACGTAATGTGAGTCAATTGGAGGTGTACCTGTGGATGTATTTCAAGGCCTACCTTCAAACTCAGTGCCTCTTTGCTTGACATCATGGGAAAATCAAAAGAAATCAGCCAAGACCTCAGAAAAACAATTGTAGACCTCCACAAGTCTGGTTCATCTTTAAGGAGCAATTTCCAAACGCCTGAAGGTACCACGTTCATCTGTACAAACAATAGTACGCAAGTATAAACACCATGGGACCACGGAGCCGTCATACCGCTCAGGAAGGAGACACGTTCTGTCTCCTAGAGATGAACGTACTTTGGTGCGAAAAGTGCAAATCAATCCCAGAACAACAGCAAAGGACCTTGTGAAGATGCTGGAGGAAACAGATACAAAAGTATCTATATCCACAGTAAAATGAGTCCTATAATCGACATAACCTGAAAGGCCACTCAGCAAGGAAGAAGCCACTGCTCCAAAATCGCCATAAAAAAGCCAGACTACGGTTTGCAACTGCACATGGGGACAAAGATCATATTTTTTGGAGAAATGTCCCCTGGTCTGATGAAACAAAAATAGAACTGTTCGGCCATAGTGACCATCGTTATGTTTGGAGGAAAAAGTGGGACGTTTGCAAGCTGAAGAACACCATTCCAACCATGAAGCACGGGGGTGCCAGCATCATGTGGTGTTGTGGCTCAGTTGGTAGAGCATGGTGTTTGCAACGCCAGGGTTGTGGGTTCGATTCCCACGGGGGGCCAGTACAACATATATATTTTTTTAAATGCATGAAAAAAAATGTATGAAATGTATGCATTCACTACTGTAAGTCGCTCTGGATAAGAGCGTCTGCTAAATGACTAAAATGTAAATGTAAAAAATGGTGCTTTGTTGCAGGAGGGACTGGTGCACTTCACAAAATAGATGGCATCATGAGGTAGGAAAATTATGTGGATATATTGAAGCAACATCTCAAGACATCATTCAGGAAGTTAAAGCTTGGTCGCAAATGGGTCTTCCAAATGAACAATGATCCCGAGCATACTTCCGAAGTTGTGGAAAAATGGCTTAAGGACAACAAAGTCAAGGTTTCGGAGTGGCCATCACAAAGTCCTGACCTCAATCCTATAGAAAATTTGAGGGCAGAACTTGTGGAAGGCTACCCGAAACGTTTGACCCAAGTTAATGCTACCAAATACTAATTGAGTGTATGTAAACTTCTGACCCAATGTCATGAAAGAAATAAAAGCTGAAATAAATCATTCTCTCTACTATTATTCTGACATTTCACATTCTTAAAATAAAGTGCTGATCCTAACTGACATAAGACAGGGAATTTTTACTAGGATTAAATGTTAGGAATTGCAAAAAACTGCGTTTAAATGTATTTGGCTAAGGTGTATGTAAACTTCCGACTTCAACTGTACCTTGATTAGATAAGTATTCACCCCCCGTGTCAATACATGTTGGAAACACCTTTGGCAACAGTTACAGCTGTGAGTCTTCTTAAGTAAGCTTCATAAGAGCTTTGCACACCTACTTGTATTGGCCATTATTCTTTAAAAAAATTCTTCAAGCTCTGCCAAGGTGTTGGGGATCATGGCTAGACAGCAATTTTCAAGTCATGCCATATATTTTCAAGCAAATTTAAGTAAAAACGGCAACTTGGCCACTCAGGAACATTCACTGTCTTCTTGGTAAGAAACTCCAATGTAGATTTGGCTTTGTGTAGGTTATTCTCATGCTGAAAAGTGAATTCCTCTTCCAGTCAGTGTCTGGTGTAAAGCAGAATGAAGCAGGTTTTCCTATGCTTAGCACCATCCCGTTTCTTTTCATCCTGAAAAACTCCACAGTCTTTGCTGATGTCAAGTATACTCATACCATGATGCAGCCACCACAATGCTTGAGAAAAGGAGGCAGTTACTCAGTGATGTGTTGTGTTGGATTTTCTCCAAACATAAGGCTTTGCATTTAGGCAAAAATGTGTATTCCTTTGCCGTTTTTCTTTCTTCTTCAGTATTACTTTAGTGCCTTGTTGCATACATATGCATGTTTTGGACTATTTGTATTATGTATATTTGTATTCTTCTTTTCACTCTGTCATTTAGGTCATTATTGTAGAGTCACTACAATGTTGTTGATCCATCCTGTTTTCTCCCATCCCAGCCATTGAACTCTTGCACTTTAACACATCATCCACGGCATTATTATTAACTTGACCATGCTTAAAGATCTGTGCTTAAAGATCTGTGCTTAAAGATCTGTGCTTAAAGATCTGTGCTTAAAGATCTGTGCTTAAAGATCTGTGCTTAAAGATCTGTGCTTGAAATTCAATACTTGACTGAGGGACCTTATAGATATTGTATGGGGGACAGAGGAAGTGGTAATCATTAAAAAATCATGTCAACCCCTATTATTTCACACAGAGTGAGTCCATATAAGTCATTATGTGATTTGTTAAGCCAAGTTTGACTTCTGAAGTAATTTATGTTTGCCTAAACAAATTGGGTGAATACTTATGCAACGACTATATTTTAGTTATTTAATTGTTATTCATTTGTAAAAATGCGTAGAATTTCCTTTTCACTTTGACATTATGGAGTATTATGTGTAGATCAAAATTACAATTAAATACATTTTAATCCCACTTTGTAACGCAACAAAATGTAAAAAAATAAAATAAATAAAAAGTTTAAGGGGTATAGACTTTCTATAGGCACTGTAAATACTATTTGTAGTATTACTGTAAGTCCAGTGATCCTTATCTAACCTGCATTAAAAACATGTAGTTAACAACTAAATTGCGGTTTTCTGAACTACTCTACACAGCTCACTCAGTGTTTTATGATGTATTACCCACCTAACTATGACTAACAATTACAATTAATAAACACATCTATATATTATTACCTTTTCACACTATCGTACCAACCTGAACTATATTGTACTGGCTCGGATACTTTCTTTTCACATTGTCCTCTCCAGCACGGTTCCAGCAACTATAGTGGATGTGTAACCAGGCCAGCGGAGTACAGCTCGGCACAGCTCAGCTAGGCACAGCTCAGCTCAGTAGTGTGAAAAGGGTACGTATGTGTGTGAGTTCGTGTCGGACGCTGTGTGGTGCTCCAAGGTGAAGTTTCCCCTAGGTACAGATCTAGGATCAGCCTCCCTGCC
The DNA here is from genome assembly GCF_901001165.1 of Salmo trutta. Taxonomy (NCBI): domain Eukaryota; kingdom Metazoa; phylum Chordata; class Actinopteri; order Salmoniformes; family Salmonidae; genus Salmo; species Salmo trutta. The sequence continues at coordinate 46,733,722 of NC_042969.1, forward strand.
CCCAATCCTAACTATAACCATTAGTTGGGCAAATGTTAAACTGATCCAAGATCAGGGTGTAGGGGAAACTTCACCCTGCTCCCTGTGTGGAGGGGCCCCCAGGTGGCGACTGTGCGTTTACCATTGAGGGAGCAGGCCTGAGGAGGACTGGGTGGAATGGTTAGAGCCCTTCAGGGTGCCATTGTTCTGGGTGGCCTGGGCCAGCTTTACCGCGGCTGCTAGCTTCCTGTTCACAAGCCAATGACACCAGCGTTAAGTCACACCACCATCATCATTATCATCATACTTTTCCTCCTCGTTGTCGAAATGAACATCACGGCCCGGATTTACCAAGCGTCTCAGAGTAGGAGTGCTGATCTAGGATCAGTTTAGCCTTTTATATCATAATGAATCAGATTATTATGGACAGGGGGGTCCTGATCCTAGATCAGCACTCCTACTCTGAAGCACTTTTGATAAATATGGGCTCAGGTGGGCTAAAGCCATCAAGCCAAGCAGAAAGAGGAGGAGGTCATTTCAGCATGGGACACAGCCATAGCGAGGTAGCGGGGTTAGTAGTGTTAGATAAAGAAAAATGATATTTTTCCAACGTTAGGTTGACGTTGCCATTATTGTGGAAGTATTTTAAGAGCTATAGAGAGCATTAGTTGGAAGTAAGGGTCAGAGAGCTTTAGTAAATGCGACCTAGTTTGCTTGTTGCTAATACAGTAGCTACGGTATGTGGTGACAGAGATTAACATGTGCATTGAGCTAAATGCTTGGCCTAACCAGCTAATGCTATATCAATGAGCAGATTTCTTAGTGGGCAGGTCACTGATTCTACTACGGCCAGTTATCACAGAGAATGTAGAGCAGCGGATGGGTGGATGGACGGATGGCGGGATGATGGATGGAGAGGAAGATGGCCATCATGCTACATGATCATTAGCTTACACATGACAGCAGCAAAAGCCATGCAGTAGCGACACACACATCACAGCAAAAGATTCAGGGTTAAACAGTACGGAATCAGCCCAAATTCATCACACGTGTGGCCATCAATAAATGTGCAGTCACATAGACCTCCATTAACACGTCAATTACACACATCAACACATGGAGTAGACAACACACAGGGCAAGGCAAGACACACAGACACACATTCCAGTGTGATCAGTCTGTTAACATGTAATATCATTGTTTACGAGTGTGTTTAATGTTTAATATTACAGATTGTAATAGAAAACAGCCGTTCAGTGGATGCCTTTCCAAATGGCACCCTATTCCCTTTGTTAAATTAAATCAAAGTTAATTGGCCGCGTAGACAGATTTGCAGGTGTTTTAACAGGTGCAGCGAAATGCTTATGTTTCTAGCTCCAACAGTGCAGTAGAATGTCTCGCAAATACAATACAAATAAACAATCAATAAAAAAAATCTAATCAAGATATCAAGAAATGACAGAACTGGTCCAATTAATAATCCAGGGGTAAAGATATCCGAGTGAGCCTGTGTCAGAATCTAGAATATAAATACATGGTGTGTATAGAACAGTATATTATTTGGAAAGAAAATGTTATGTATTGGCCTCCCGAGTGGCGCAGTGGTCTAAGGCACTACATCGCAGTGTTGCGGCGTCACTACAGCCTGGGGTTCGATCCATGACCGGGAGTCCCATAGGGTGGCGCACAATTGGCCCTGCGTTGTCTGGGTTAGGGGAGGGTTTGGCTGGGGGGGGGGGCTTAACTTGGCTCATCACGCTCTAGTGACTCTTTGTGGCGAGCCGGGCGCCTGCAAGCTGACTTCGGTTGTCAGTTGAACAGTGTTTTCTCTGAAACATTGGTGCAGCTGGCTTCCAGGTTAAGTGAGTGGGTGTTAACAAGCGTGGCTTGGCGGGTCATGTTTCGGAAGGATGCACGACTTGACCTTCGCCTCTCCCAAGCATGTCGGAGAGTTGCAGCGATGAGACAAGATCGTAACAGGATTTCATGAAATTGGGGCGAACAAGGGGGGTAAAATGATAAAAAAATGAATAAGAAAATGGTATGTACAGTAGAAGCAAGGTATATTAGGATAGGCTATATGGAGAATACAGAATACAGTATACATAGAGTGAATAAACAACAGTATATATACAGAATATGAGGTATATGGGGCATTAGTCTCAAGGTGCAGGGCAGAGTACTGGGCAGGTAGCTGGCTAGTGATGGCTGTTCAACAGTCCGATGGCCTGGAGATAGAAGCTGCTTTTCAGTCTCTCGGTCCCGGCTTTGATGTACCTGTATCGTCTCGGTCTGCCAGAAGGAAGCAGCTCGGATGGCTCAGGTCCTTGATGATCTTCTTGGCCTTCCTTTAACACTGAGTGCTGTAAATGTCCTGAAGGGCAGGCAGCGTGTCCCCGGTGATACGACAGGCTAATGGCACCACCCTCCGGTTGAGGGCGGTGCAGTTGCCATACGAGGCGGTGACGCAGCCCGACAGAATACTCTCAATGGTGCATCTGTAGAAGTGCGTCAGGGTCTCTAGGGGCCATGCGGAATGTCTTCAGCCACCTGAGGTTGTAGAGGCGCTGTTGTGCCTTCTTCACCACGGTGTCGGTGGGGTGAGACCATTTCAGGTGCTCGGTGATGTGCATCGCCAAGGAACTTGACGTGTTTGACCCTCTCCACTTCGGCCCTGTTGAGTGGATGGGGGAGTGCTCCCTCTGCTGTCTCCTGAAGTCCACGATCAGCTCCTTTTTTCTCTTTTTT